>NC_046358.1:78822012-79137675 GCF_004027225.2 Strigops habroptila
TTTCACATCATAAAAAGCGTTATGTCAGATTGACAACTGTTAGTTGTGAGAACAGATATCCTTCAACCCTATTTTTAACAAGTGCAGTAAGATGAGTTAATTGCCATCAGCTATCACGACTTTGGCCTCCACTCCAAATCCATTTCATGCAAAATTCTGGGGAGGAAATGGGCTTCGTGCTGGGAAGAGAAAATGAAGAAATGTGGGTCAGAGAGTGTTCCACATTCAGTGGTTCTGTGCCAAAAACAGTCTGTAACTTTCTGCCTAGACTTTACAAATCAACAGCAGCATCTATAATTGGACTTCCAAGCAAAAAAGAGTACAGCATAAATAGTGCTGATATAAGATGCTCAACAATGCCAGTTCACCCAAGAAAATGATCCCATTATCTCTTCCAAATCCTAATGGGCTGTTTCTGACCTTCTCTCCTCTCTATTTCTACAAAACCTAGTATTCTTTTTGGCTCTGATTGTGAGTTACAAACCTGATTTCCTGGTTCTTCAGCAATTGCAGTGAGCTTGATGTTTTTTTAGGTCTGTTTTTTCATGAAGATACTCTATGCAGTATTCAAAATTGTAATCACAGAGCTGAAATTAATGATGTAGACTCTAGTTCTAAAGAAATGTAGAACAAATGAAGTAACTACAGTGGCTGAAAGCAGAATCAAGACTTGCCCAAAGTTCAGAATGGGTATATTGGTACAGTCTTGTTTACTTCAGGTCTGATGAGAGTGCATTTTTAGTTTTGAAATCGAAAATACCATTACATTATAGTTTCTGAAACAAAGCACTGAAAATTGGGTATTGGACAGTAATCTGCTTTTTTACTCTATTTCCTAATCTCATGGGTTGGTAATTACTTTGCACCAACTGCCAAATCATTAAGGAGTGGAATATTTTTACCTGCCTATGCTGATGAAAGGGGAAATCTTGTTATTTTGAGATTTTAAGCATCTCATGAGATATGTAACAGCTTTAAACACTTCTGTTGCTACAGCCTGCTGGGTGCTTAAAAAGCTGTCTTCTTCATGTGTTGGGTTTTTTGGAGGTAATATCTCTTGTTTGTTTTCAGTGCAGTGTAAGACAGCATACAGAATCATTTTACAGCTTTGGGTACTTTAGAGGGTATTCCTTCCTGCATCCATTTCTCAGGATAAGTAAAAGCAGGGAGAAGTACCAATATTAAGAATAAATGCATTTTAAATGGTATTGTAGACTTAATTTTCAATTGTTAATTTTCAAAGGGTGGAGATGGCAGTGGGTGTCACATAGGATGACCCTCACATGCCCAACTCTACTAGTATGGAGACTTCAGGGGAGCCCCAGGTTGGTTTCCTGACCACAGGTTACACATGCATGAGCAGAACTGGTGTGCAGCCACCCCACAGCCAGTTCTTACTGAGCATTCCCCTCTCTGAATCCAGCCTGCCTAGAGACTGCATGAATAAAACAGCAGTGCAGTGCTCTCAATCTCCAGTATTTGTATATTGTATTTAAACATCCATATTTATAGATTAGGTTCTGCACTTTGTGCTTTCTGTGTTTGGGTTCCCCCCCCCCCCCCCCCCCCCCGCAATTTGCCCTTTTAATAGAGATTTTCAAATCTATGAGTATGTTCTGGTAATTTTAGCAAAATTTATTGCTAGCTAGATAAAATTATGTATATTTGATCATTGTATGTTGGATGAGGTAAAAGAAAATGCCCTTGTGGTTGTGGTACATATTCTAGATATTTATGTAGATGTTTTATTTGATAACTGCCACTCTGCTTTAGCTATTTAATGGGAGTTTATTGCTTATTCTGCCACCAGATATGGAGACCTAGGTGTACCACGGAGCACTGAGTTATGTTTTCTATGGTTTTACAGAACCATCTTAGTGTTCCTTACATTAAGTATCATAAATTGTGGCTATATAACTTTTAAAGTAGAACACATGATTATAGGTCAGAAACACATTAAGAAACTTAAACGTAAATTAGGTGCATGAAAACATTGCTTAGGAGACCTTGCATTGTGAACATTCCATTGTGAACACTTGTTATTAGTGTTTAGAAAGGATAACTCTTACAGTGCTTTCTGTCTGTGTATTTAAAAAGGGGCTTTACAAAGGATTGTTGTACCTATTTGCAGATGAGAAGATTGAGACAGAAAGAAAAGAAGCAGTTTATCCAAAGTCACCTGGAAAGCTAATGATATAGCTGGAAAGAAACCCAATGAATTCAGAGGTCTGGGCTAGTTCTGTAGTCAAGTGTTGTACTGCCTGCTTTGCTTCCAACTGTTCCTAGTTTCCTGCAGCGAACAAACATACCCACTATAGTTTCCAACCAGAATGTGGTAAGTATTCTGAGAAAACTTGTGCTATGAATTCCCAGTTTTATTGTTTGCTTCTGGCAACATCACTCTTAACCACATCGAGCTTAATTTTTCCTTTTTTAGTTGATACCACTGTAGTTCCGATGTTGTTTTTTGAAATTGAGTTATTGTATATATTTACTAATACAAATTAAGGTAGTTTGGCCCAAATCTTCTGTATTAGAATTCCTACTGTTCTGTATGTAAAGAGTGTGATGCTGCCTGCTGCAATGGTTCTCATAATCTGTTTATATAAATAGAAATTGTACCAAAAAGCAAATTAGAGGAAGGACTTTACATTAAGTAAAGTTCTTACTCAGATTTAAGTTATAAAAAAGGGGCGGGGGGGGATAGAAAATTGAATTATTTTTCTTATAGTTCTTGACTATACATGAAACTGTTCAGTTTATTTCTGTGAATGGTATCCTGCTCCTTGGTGAGTTCCTAGAACTGCCATTGCAAATCTTAACTTCACAAAGTCTGTTTCCTCAAGACAATGCTGTTCTTGCTATGACATTAATGGAAACTGCATGTATATTTTATACTTTCTGATGAAATCATTGCTGGTTAGAGTTAGTTGAAAATGTAGCAGATCATTTTCACCTATCTAGTGGAGGTGGAAACTTCCTTTCTTTTAGCTAGTCTCAGTCTCCAGGTCTACTGAGGCTTTTTAGCTATGTCACTCTGACTCAAGTGTAGTGTGTATTAATGGGCTTGCAGATGAGTTTACTAGGAATCAGGTAAGGTTGTCCCTCTGCACTGACCACTCTGCTCTTGTAAGCAGTGTTAGTAAGCCACAAAGATCTGCAGACTTTCAGGCAGGATTTACTATGACTAATCATGATCCCACTGGATTTGGCTGGCATTTTGGTAATGGCTTCAGTGCAGCAGAAATAAGTCTTTAAGAATCAAACATTTTCTGTATTAAAAGGATACCCTTCATATTACTGCAGCAAGCCTAACAAAGAGGAATGGCTCTTTTGTGCACTAAGAAGAGATCATGCGAAAAACAAGCGAACAAGCCAATGTTTTAGCATAGACACAAGGATTTGCTAAATTGAATAAACACGAACAGATCTGATTTTGATGCTTTCTAACTTGTGCATACTTGACTTTCCAAGTCAAAAATACTTTTCAAGACAATATGTACATTATCTGAAATGGAATAGGTGCCTTTGTTCGCTTAGAAGTTTTTTTTTCAATGAGACAATGCAATAATATACACAGAAGTGTCTGGTCTTGTGAAAATGTATACTTTTTTCCTGAAGTTTGCAAATTATGTATTCCTTTGAAAAGATCAATGCTAAATTTTCCTGTGGAAGCATAACAACATGATGGTTTTTTACATCCACATATGACCTTTACTTTCTTTGAAAAACAAGCTTCCAACTTCAGGACTCTGTGACGTAGTGTGTCCTAGTTTTAATGTAGGAGATCTTAGTCTGCTTTATCTTCTAAAATACAAATATTTGTATGTAAATTTAAATCCATAAAATTAATGTAAAACCAACTTTGGTTCCAAGATTACAGTTAGTTACTTCAGACTCTTTATTTGTTCTTAACTTTTTTGGTAACTTGTGCCTTATAATTCCTGGCTAAAATCAGTCATACCACATCATTTTGGGTGACATCTTCAGAGGTGCCGTTTGTTCTGTCTTGGAGTTTCCTTTTTCATATTACTCTGTACTGTGTTATCCTGAAATATGTTTTCTACAGCAAATTGCATCTTCAGCATTCTGGTACAATAAATAGCAATAAAATGAAGTGAGTTTTCTAACGTGTAGAAGAAAATCATGTCATTGATGTTTTTTATTGAAAAAACATCTAATTACTTTTTAAAACCTTTTTTAGTCATCTTGGCAGTGTGCAGTGTATAGAAACTAAGAATATGTGACTCAGGAGAAAATGCGTTGCTACTCATTTTGGAGAAAAAAAAATCCCATTTTATTCATGTAGAGCCTTAGCTGAGCCCCAGGAGAGCAAACAGAACACTGTTCATTGCCTACTGCACAAAATCTGGGGTTGATGTAAATTTTCGTAACTTGGTTGACTTCAGTGAAGCTGCACTGATTTATAGGAGCGGAATGTTTTTTTGCACAGTGGTGGTATTTTCTCTGTTTCCTTAAAAAAACCCAGCTTTGCTTAATACTGGACACAACAGCAAAAAAATGTTCCCTGACCTCTATCTCTTGTCCTTGGGGAGGTTCTCCTGGATTTACATTAACGGAACAAGGCTCAGAATCTGGTTCAATATATGCAAAATACTGAAAGGCATATCTATTTCTTTTTTTTTTCTTCCTGCTTTGAGCCACTTTGTTGGATCAAAGCTAGTTGAAGGCTGAGCTAACCAGATGGTTGGGGATTTCCCTATGGAAGACTATCCTGGGGAGACATAGAACTAGAACAGGGGATTACTTGATTGGGGAGCTGCTGAAAAGCATTTGGCTAGAGTATTGTTGGGCCACAGGTAAACTGCTTGAATGACCTGGGGGGCTGGCATAACATAGAGCACCCCTAAAGCTGTCCTTAATGGCACTGTGTCTGAGATGGCTGTGGGATTAGTGGATACAAGAGGGAATGTGCCTCTCTTTTCCCAGTTATGTGGGGTGCATCTCAGCTTTAATGCAAAATTCAGTCTGTGAATTAGAATTTTTCCATGAGAAGCCAGTTTTATATTTTCATTTTGAGGAGTACTGTTTTGTATGCAAACCTTCTCAAGCATCAAGATGAGAGTATTCTCTAAGGTGTGTTACTGCTGCTTCAAGTACACGGTTTTGCAATTCATTCAACTCTGCTGTCTTGCATGAAAATGTTAGTTCATATGAACACCTGTAATGTGCATTTATAAAATGGCATGTATAACCACGTTGTGGTACCTTTCCATTAATTACAGTTCAGTTACTATGCAATTTGCAAATGTAACAAGTGTTACAAAACAATGTCCTTTTAGTGCTATTGAAAGAAGCCTAGGATGTTTCAAATTATGAATATTGCTGTTTTATTGTAATATTCCTACAACTATTTTCAATAGCAATAATTTAGGAGTTCTTCATATTATTTCCTAATGGTTAACTGGTTTACCCATTAGATTTCTAAGTTGCAATACAAAATTTAAACTATAGTCGCCCAAAAATCTTGACTGTACCTGCCCGAGGCACTACTTCTTCTCCAGGGAAGATCATGACAGCTGGAATTTTGTGAATAGTTTGAGCAAGTAGTTACCACATGAATGGATGGCAGCTAACTTTTCTATCAGAAACCTGTTACATCTGAATTGATGATGTATGTCATATTGTGGGATGATAGGAAAATGTATCAAACACAAATTTGACATATTTACAAAAATTTCTTCTCATACCATTTGCATTGTTAAAAACTGTGCCTAAATTTAGATGCAATCAGCTTGTTCTTCTGCTGTTTATGGGAGTGTAAATTGGCGCAGATGTGATAGTCCTACCCTGTGTACAATTAACAGAATAAGAAAGATTTGGGTGTTTTGTAATTCGAGTAAATGTAATTTATAAAAGTTGCATGAAAATGAAATCCCTTCAGCTGCTGTAAATGTTTAGAGGGAGTCTTGGCCAAGTCTTGGCCAAGCATCTTACTTGGTGGTGGAAGATCACCCTTAGAGTAAGGCTGTTCAGCCTGGAGAAGAGAAGCCGCGTGGTGACCTCACAGCAGCCTTCCACTATCTGAGGGGACCTGCAAAGATGCTGCAGAGGGACTTTTCATCAGGGACCGTAGTGATAGGACAAGGGGTGATAGGTTCAAACTTAAACAGGGGAAGTTCAGGTTAGATATAAGGAAGAAGTTCTTTACTGTGAGGATGGTGAGGCACTGGAACAGGTTGCCCAGAGAAGTGGTAAATGCTCCATCCCTGGCAGTGTTCAAAGCCAGGTTGAACGGAGTCTTGCGCAATGTGGTCTAGTGTGAGGCATCCCCTGCCCATGGCAGGGATGTTGGAACTAGATGATCTTAAAGTCCTTTCCAACCCTAACTATTCTATGAATCTATGATTAATGTACATTTCAATATTTATTCACATAGGTTTTTCATTTTTAATTTCAGCACATATCCATAGTCACTCTGAGTCAAAACATCTGCCTTAACATTAAACGAGAGTGCTTCTGGTTGTTATGAAATATGAGGATAGAATAATCATCTCTAATACAGCATTAAGAAATTCCCTGCATTGAGAAAGACAGATTTACACTAGCTTTATCTTATGTGGGTGTATGAGATAATGGGAAAATAAATCTCTGTAGTATAATAAAATGTATAATTTAGAATATCTTCATGAGATTAATACCATATAGTTTTCTCTTCCTTTTTCTAGTTCATGTGATTAATGTTTTCATGGGTTTCAGTTTCCTTATCAGTCATCAACTGAACATAATCTAATTACAGGATTTTGGAATTTAAAAGAAAATTCTTAGGGTTATTGTTTTTAGGAATAAAATTGTTCCATAATAATCTTAGTGTAGGCTTTTAAACTTCAGTTTTTATTCAGTTGCCAGGGACTTTTTATTAGGTTTATTTTATGATACTGTTTTTACTATAGGAATTGATGCTTTCTAGAACTATGGTACATTGTCATAAGGAAGAAGTGGAAACACAAGAAGAAAAAGTAATATGTAAAGAAGGAATGTTAGCACTGGTTACCAACAAGCAATAACACTACAGTGATCTTGTGAGATACTTTGTACTATTAAGCCTATTGCCAGATGTTCATACTTCTAAAAATAAAAGCTATTGTGTTAATGAACTCTGTTCAGAGAGACAGAACATCAGAAGCCTCTTAAAGCCCCTTGTTACTGCTTTGTAGGAGATGTTGGAAGGCAGCATAATTAAGGGTTTGGTTACTAAACTAAACCAAAGGTCACTAGTCCTGGCTCTCCTGAGTGGTTTGGCATTTCGCCTCATTTTCTGTGTTTTAGTTTACTAAGCGATAGTAAGGGTAGCAGTACAAAGCTGCTTGAAGATCCCAACTGATCCTGGCAAAAATAAAAGTGTTACAGGATGCTGTTCTAGAATTTTGTTGCTAGGAGTTAGTGTTCAACATACTTGTTCTAATAAAACCTCATCCTGTTCTTATTTATCTACTTTGAAAAATTGCTTCTTCTTGCATGAGACAAATGGTTCTTGTGATCATTTTGTCTTGTTAAGCTTTGGATTGCTTATTGTCTTTAATGCTTTGCAATTGGATTGGATCCATTTTCTATTTACAAATTGGAAATGGTTTTGCTTTGAGGTTAAACTCTCACATTCCAGCTGTAATTATACCTATTCTGGAATTTAGTTTTTATTTCTGAGTTGAAGATAATTTTCTTTCTCAGGAAACAATATAAGAATCTCCTCCTACATGCTTTTTACATGCCTTTTATATGTTCATTTAAGCTACTCAAATGAAAGAAATGCTTCAGTATTTTCTGGAATTCAATGGGATTTAAACATTTGCTATTGATATCAGTGTGAAGTGTGCTGTGATACTCTTTGTAAAATCTTTTGCTGTAAACTCAGAATTTAAGCTATTTATTTTTAGAACTTAACAGAAGTATTACATATTCTTCAGTAGAAGTGGGTGTGTGAAACACGCTGCAAAACTTCAGTGATTCCAGTTTTTGGGATACGCTTTTTACTCTATCTAAGAAAGCGTTACTAAGAAAGCATTACTCAATTATTACTCATGTTCCCATGCTCTGCAGAGTATACTGAACCCTACCGACAGTATCCTCTCCCATCCACTCTGCCTTGCACCATCTTTGTTCATCACATGACAGCAATAATCCTACTATTTGGAAATCAGCTCTTAACACAATTAACCATTATAATCTGGATACAGAGAAAAGACAAGAACCGAACAGTCTGTTTGGTTTTCTACTTAACAAAGATTCTCTTCTATAACCTTTGGCAATGCTCCTAAGTGAACAGTTTTGTGTACTGTGCAGAAAATAGTCATGGTTTGCCTTTGATCCTGAGAAACATATGGCATCAGAAAAAAGGCAAGGTGGACTTGGGTAGAGGTGGTGTGCCTGGGAAAATGCTTTGAAAATACCCAGCACATTGTGTATGCTGCATTATTTCAGAGACCAATGTTTACCCCTCATAAGTGAGCTTAGGTTATATATCATTTCTGGCAGAGCTTGGTTAAAAGAATTAGAAAAAGTGGAGATGTCACTGGAGGCAAAGAAAGGCCTTTAGCCTTCTCCTGAGATGGTGATGAGACTACTCTGATCTGCGTTTTAAAAACTACCATTGTACATTGGCTCCTGTGTCCAGGAAAAAGAACAGACTTGCTTTGTATCATTGTTCCAAATATCTGCTGTACTATAAAATATGACGAGAAAGATGCTTTCAAACCACAACCTTCAGGGTTTGAAAGGGCTTTTTTTTTTTTTTTCCCCCCTAATTCTTCAATCCGTCTCTGTTTTACAATAGCAAATTGCAGAGCTTGATCTTTTTAATCTGTGTTTCTATTTATACCGTGTGTCAGAAAATAGCCTTACATCCTTTCTTCGGTCTGATACAAATTCTGCAACATTTTCTTCTGTGGTAATCTTAAAATTGAGTAATAGTAATAGTTATACTTAGCTTTTGTGTTGTACTTTACTTGGGGGAAAAAAATCCCTGTAAAAATTAATTAGGGAGGGTTTACTGAATATAATTGTTTTTCTTTACTTCTGCCTCTCGTTGTGATAATTAAAAAGGTCTTTATTTTTATCGTGTGAGAAGCCACACTGCATCAAGGCCAACAGAGTGTTTACAAAGAAGTGATATATGAGCTCCGTGTAGCCATAAACTACAGTGAAATAAGCTGACATTGACTTGGCTTCTGTAACTTTCTGTTATTACAGGTTTTTAATTTTACTTGGAAAATTGTGAAAGTTTATTTATATAAATGCTAGCGATGTTAATAATTGTGTCTAGGATCAGCACAGGACATCATTGATCAAACCCATTGCAGCTTTGTTTTAAATCAAATGTGAGAAATTTGACAAGCCCATAGCTCTCTGCTATAGATTTTTTTCTTGAGATGCTCCAGGTATCAAAGTTAGAATTGCAAAAGTGTTAAAGAACGAACTCCAATTTACAGACCTGTCAATAATGGCAACAGCAGCATTATGATTGATGTAATATAGTATAAGATTACATGGGGGAAACTCGGCACAAATGATTTCTGTAGCACTTGTTACTTATAGATTTTACAAGTGGTAACATTTAAAATAATGACCATCTAATATGCTTCTTTACAAAACCACAGACCATAAATTCCAGCTATTGGTTCAACTTGTGAACTGGTAGCTCGTATTCAGATTCTTACTGTTGACAATTCTGCAAGTCCTTTTAAGAGTCATAGATTACAGTGTTTAATTTTGACGCTACAAGCCTTGTATTTGGCAGTTTGGAAGAACAATTCATGTCCAGTTTACCAAGCAAACTGTATTGCTGTGTTATTGTCCACTCTTTTCTGTTGTATCCATACTTCGTCCTTTTGCAGATATTACCAGCTTTAATTCTATATTTGTAGTAAAAGAATACGTTGTGACATGGGCTGAGAATCAGTTCTGTACATAGCTGTTCACCCTAAATAATTGGTAATTACTTATTAAGAAATGTAGTATCAAGAAAGTATTTTCCAATTTGATATTGCTACATAACTTCTGAGTATTCTTGTTTCTCAGAATCAGAAACTCGTGCGATATTGAGTTCAAAGCTTAAAATGTGTTCAGAAATATGTTATTAACAGTTTCTGTCATTTGTTAGTGGGAGTATTTGATCTGAGAAGACTTATCTTCCCTGAAAATCTGTTGAGGTCTATAAAATTTAATTAATGCTTTAAGAATAAATAATAAGCTTTAATCACATGTTGCATCATGTTCCTTGAAATCAATATTGAGGTAGATGACTCACAGCAGTATAAGTCACACTGTTTACTCTTTTGAAATATTGACAAAACAATGAAATTCTTTTAGTCCTATGGATTTTTCAAAGATAGATTTATTCTAAGGGAAGTATATCTGTTTTCTGAAATTGAATAAACAGGAAAAAATATATCTTGAGACATGTCTAAGATGCTATTTGTCTCCTGATGGCATTCTGCAACAGTAGAGAGAATTGAATTGGATTTGGCATTAGTAAGCCTGACTAGGAAAGGATTATTTGTGGGGGTTCACCAGTAATGCTCTAGTAGTTGGAACTTGTGGCTTCCTTGGAGGTGCCATAACAGTCTTGTGCAAATGCAGCACAAATGCAGCAAAGCACACCTGGGCTCTCAGAGCAGTGTGAGCTGTTTCTCTCCCTTTTGAATAGGTTTGAATATTAATGGATTAATAGATTTTCAATATTAATGTTGGAGGTTTATGTTGCCGTAATCTTAATTGACATGATGCCTTTTTATATGCAATGAAAACAAAATCTGGAAAAGAAGGGGGAGAAACCTATCATTATATACTTGTGCTTCTGGACTGTCAACAGTGGTTGAAGCCAAAGTTTTAAACATGCATTGGTATAGACTTCCCTATAAATGTCAGTCGTTGCTGGCTTCCCTAGATTACGCAGCTTCCCTATGTTTCCCATGTCCTCCTTTTCTTTTTAATGTGCAAAACAACAATAAAAAGAAGGTTCTTTACATACTGTATTCTTTGTATAGATGAGTAAAAAATCCTTGAGCTGGAAAACCAATTACCTTTCTTCACTGGTGAGAAATACTATACATAGAGCTGCTAAAACCTTGGCATCTATTATCATGCCAGACTTGAGCAGAGCTGTAGTGGGACCCTCAACGGATTGATCTGTGAACTCAGCTCAGCACCCCTGAGAGGGTACAGACAAAGCTTTAAATTACAGTCACAGCCTGTGATCCTAGCGTTGAACCTTTTGTCCCCTGACAAGAAGCCTGATGTAACTTGTACTTGTGTCAGAAGTCCCACATAGGGATTGCAGGGTTTAGGAATACTTTTCTCAGCTCTCTATTCCATGTTCAGCAAAATGCAGGAGGCATCTAATATTGAAGAAATCTTCCTCTGCAAAGTCCTCCTTGGGACAGCTTCTGTTTTTGTACCATAGAAAGTTTTACTAAGCTTTGAGGCACAGTGTTTTTCACAAAGGTACCATAAATTGGATTGTTGGAAAGCTGTAATCAGCATCCATCCTAACATTAATATTTTGATCCAACATCAGTGAATACATATCCTTGTTTATACCCACACTGCATTTTGCTTTAACTTATTGTAATGCAGTAGTCAGTTGTAGAGAATAATCTTGTGCATGACCTCAGTTTCAGCTTGGGGAGTGCTTAGAAACATTTAATCAGATTTGTCAGATCAATGGAAAGAAGTTTGCATAATGCAGTATAAAGAACTTGCAGTAGTATTACTTAAATCAGATAGAGGAGTTTAAATTGATTGTTGTTTACTATTTCAGCTTTATTAAGGTCTAATCTCTTTTTAACATTATTTAAAGAAGGTGCTGTCCATGTTCTGACTTCTTCCTGTGTTTATATAGTTATTTCCAATTTGAAGCATTCTTACTTTAACTTGTCTTTAGTCTTCTAACCTCCGTTGTCTATATCTTAGAAAACCTTGGCTCATGACTTACTCCCCAGGTTAGAAGTTAACTTCTAACAGCCCCACAGTTAGCCAGCCACATGCTGTCTCCTTATCTCCACCCTTGGGACCCAGCTATATATTGATGTGTATTAATCATTAAGCATCTGTATATACAAATCAAAATGCACACATCCACCCTAATGTGAAAGTACACCTTTCTTTTTATACTTGAGGATGTCCAGAATATTCAGTGCTCTGTCTTTATACTTGCTGGGCTAGAGACTAGGGAATCCAATTCAATGCCAAAGTTGAACCCCCCCACCCTTTTTTCCCCAGTTTGTCAGCAAAAGAAGCTTGTCTTCACACATACACACATCTGTATGTCCATGTGCTTTCCTCTAACAACTCACCTAAGAACTGCATTGAGATCATGAGCATAACACATTTTGCTAGTTTCTGGTCCAGTAAAAGGACCTGTGGTATTTATAACTCAAAGTGCAGTTTGAAAGGTAACTGATCCAGCCAGTGATTGGTGTGGATCTGACAGAGGGAAAAGCTTCATTGACAACAGCCAGTTCTTTACAGCCCTGTGTTTTTGGGGTTTGTTTGGTTTTTTGTTTTTTTGTTTTTTTTTTCTTCTGTGGCATTCTACACATCTATGAACTTTTCAAGGATGATCCTGCTTAGTTTTTGAGATCATTAGTCATATTCTGTGGTTTTTGGTGAGCTGATCCTTCTGGTTTTAAGGTCAGTATTTATAAGCAATTTGGAAGGAAGTCCCATCTATTACAATTCTAATTTTAAAATGGTTTGATATTTTTATTATTATGTACTAATAAAGCAAATGCTAAAAAGTCTGAAGTATATCCAAGGGCTCAGCTGGGGTTTAGGGAGTGCAGTTCAGTGTTACATTGAATTTGATGCCCCTGCAAGCTGCTCCCAAACCATTCTAACCCATTTTCTGTCTCTGTCTGTGCACTGCTCTTGCATCCCTTACAGGAGGTGATTGTACAGCATCTGGGGGATGATTGTGCGTGGAGCAAGGATCACCTTCTCAGTGACAGTTCACTATTAGCTTGGATTAAGTACATAAAGTCCTGATCTTACTGTTGTGAACTGCCTTACCTTGGTATGGTGTGAATCATGAACAGAACCATGATGAGTCTCTCTTTTCAATTAACTGGACGGAACTGTTTTTATCTGAAGTGCATCACATTGGTTTTGGCTAGCTTTTCTGTTCTAGTGAATCTGTCTTTGTATATATACAAACGTAGTACGGAAGTCCCTGTGCATGGAGGGGAGTATGATTGGTGCACCAAGGAGCTCTGAGGCTCCTCACAGATTTGCTATGCCGGAATCAGGCGGAAGGTGCAAAATTGTCTCTCCCAGTTGCAATTCTTTGCTAGCTCACTGCTTCCTGCAGAGCAAACCAATCTGCACTGGGCCTATTCAGTGTTACAGCTTACTCCTTCATTGTAGCTTATCTGCTGGTAATGGTGTGCTGTTGGACCAAGGTCTGCCAGCCCTTCCCCTGAGCTATTTCCTCTTTGCCTGCATCAGTGAGAGAGCAATGACTGTGGAAGGAGCTCCCTCTTCCTGCACCTTGAGCTCTTTTAGATAGACAATGCAAGCTACAAGCTAATGCAAGCTACCTTCTGACAACACACTGGTTTTGAAGGCAGTCTTTTTCATCTACTGTTCATGTGATGGAGGGGTAATTGTTTCTGAGCGCTAATGAAGCCAAACACAGAGTTTTCTCTCTTTATAACACTTTTATTTTCTTTTCTTAAGGAAGTATTTCAGTTACATCTTTAAGTTAGTCCCTGATGCCCAGTGTAGATTTTGCTTTCCAGCTAAGTATAATTTGGGATTTTGCCAGGAGCATAGATATCTGTAAAGTACAGGCTCTGACTTCTTTAAGAGATGCTTTGGGAGTGTGTTTATCAGATTCAGGGACACCACACCTTATTAGGTGGTTTTATTTCCCCTGCCTGGAGATTGAAAATCTTTTTCTCAAGTTCATCAAAACTAGAACATGACAGGGCAGTGACTTTTTTAATTTATTCAGTAGTAATCCATAAACAGATGCTTTCTCATACCCACTCAGCATGTTTTGTATATGCGTTTTGGTTGTGTGGAGGCAGATTGCTGTCAAGTTAGAAGCGTCAACACCCTTAGTAGGATCTCTTTATTAGTATCTATTGATGGAAATTTGATCATACGGTATTAACCGATGGTGGGACTGAGTATTGGCTCTGGCAATGTTACTAGTTGTGTGAGTTGTGAGGTGGTTTGTTCCTCCAGCTGACGCTAACTGGTATGTAGTTTGGCTGAGCACAATAAATAGCCAGTGGTAAAACAGTTTTAGATTTCTATTCAATAATTTACATGAATATTTAGCATTATGTTTGCTATTTCACTTTCATCTGTGAATCCTGCATCCTTTCTGTGCAGCAGAGCAGTTGCTGTGCAGGAAGGGAGGCTGCCTGCTCTCCAGAACAGTCCCAGACTAAAAGCTTGCCCTGGGAAGGTGGGGAGTGTGGTTTGCAGCCTCTTAGGCTAAAGAGGAAATTGAATCTAGGTCTCTTGCCACTTGGAAGAGTTTTCTTATCTGCAGGCTATTATTAAAATACACATATCAACATAAGAAACTTTATGTTAGAAGAAAAACTTACCTGGCCACAGGATGTGTTGCACATACCCTGAGACAAGACCCTCAGCAAACTAGATACAGAGCTGCTCAGAGTGGGTAATTCAAGCTATGCACACAGGAGAAGCATTAAGTGTTCAGGGAGCTTTAAGGTCTAGGAAGCAGAGGTTTATCGCTGAGCAACTGTGGCAGTGTTATTTTGGTTCTTGTTTGAGATGTATATGCAGAAACTTTTCCAAATCGTATAAACATCTTTTACAGAAGTTGGGGTATTCTAGTGCTGTGTTAACGGTCACAAGAAAATCTACGTTTTTACAGTGTGAAATAAGGTGAAGAGTAACTAATTTAGATGACAAGTACTTTCCAGCAGCCATTATCTGCACTCAGAGACAGCTGAATGGTTCTCAACAGTTTGTGAAACATTATTTTCTGTGCATCTGAGTACATCCATAGTTGCAGTCCATGTATTTTACTGCTGTGTCTGATAAAAATATAACATAATACAAATTATGCAGGCAGATTTGAAAACAACTGTGTAGTTTTCTGTTTGATAATGTTTTGTACTGTTGACTTAGACAGAATGATGCTCTCTGAACAGGCACTTGCATGTGTCCACAACCAAAAACGCGGACAGGTTTTTTGTGTGTAAAATCCATGGTTTGTATGTAGGACCAGCAGTTAAATGGGTAGATGGATAGAAGTAAAAGGCTTTATGGTGACTTCTCTGTTGTAGAATGCTATACATTATTCATGACACCAACCTGCCTTGGCATGCTTAAATGTATTTCTAGCATTTAACCTAAGATATATATCCAAATCCAGAATAACGCAGCATCTACTAGTCTGATCCAAGCGTATCTTAATAAGCCTCTCACATCTCTGTCAGTCTCTAGAGAGGAAGAATGTGAACGGCTAGCCTGAATATTACTGGATTTGAAGTTTAATGGAGGAGAAAAAAAATAATCTTTGGCTGTTGCCTTCCTAATTCATTTTTATTCCAAATGGTAAACATGTTGGTAGATGTGAATGAAAAGCATCCAGAGTATAAATAATAAATGCTTCTTCCAGCTGTACAAAGCAGGAATGTTTTTGAAATGATGCCACTATTATTTTTGGTTTGCTTTTAAAGGGATTACATTTGGATTACATTATTACATAGTACTATGCTTTCTGCTAGACTCTGCGAAGGTCTTTATCTGTGTTCATAACTGTTGATTTTATATAATTACTAGCATAAAACATCATATGCTGCTAATTAAACATGAACAAATGAAATGAATATTCAGGGAATTCTTGGCAATTTGTAGTCTTTTGTATGAGCTCAGTGCAGATGTTTAGGAGTTTCTCACTTCTTGACAAATAATAGATGATTTTGTTCAAAAATGTCTAAATTAGGAATATATTTATGTGTTTTCTTACTAGAATAATGTTTGTGAATTTATCTTACCTGAGTTATAATTATTTCATTAAATCAACACTAATGATGGTAATAAGTGAAATCAAAATGCATGCGTTCCTCCGTCCCTTGCCCCCAGCATTTCTAGCCATATAAGTAATTGAAGATGACTTCATTCCTTTAGGAGTCCTTTATCCCCTCCAGTTTGGCTTCCTTAATGTCTAAGGTTCATGTTAGTATATCTTAGGCACAAGACAAAAATATAAATCAGTTATCCTTCATAAATTCCTTTGAAAATCACAGTATGAATCTTTATAAGCTTCCAGCTATCACTTAGGAGACAAACACTGACTTTTCTAACAGTGTAAAAGATAATGCCTATCAGAAAACCACAAAGTGAAACCTTAGGAGCAAAGACTGAGTTAACCTTGGACTTTCTTGGCAACTCTTGTAGCATACTTTCTTTGTCTAGATCTGAGAGTTGGTCAGTGGTGGAAGTAACTCACCTTTACATTTCATAGTTGTGGTATCAGTATGTAATATTGAATGTAGATACAGGGCATTTGGGTAAGATGGTATGGGCGGTCTGCAGCGTATAAAAATAAAAACATGGGCATTGCACATTTTAATAAAGGTGAAACCAGAATTGTTTTCACAAAGCAGTCAATTTGTATGACTAGTCTTCCAGAAAGAAGTGCCAGGTGAGGACTAGAAGCTAGTATTTATTGTCTGTCAGCACCCTGTTGATATACAGTTCAAAACAAAGCATATAAAACCAATGATAAGTTTCTGTGCTGAACTGCTGTGCATTCTTTGGATGAAGTGAAAAGAGGAAAGAGAAAAATACTGTGTTGGACAATATTTTGTAGGAGTCGTAAAGTAACCAAGTCATACCATGCTTTAGATTTTGCATGGTTTTCCCTTTTTAATGTGAATAACTCTATTGCTAAACCACTGTCTGCAATTTCTTTCCTGAATTGTCTCTGGTTTAACACATGGATGAAATTCCAGTCAGAGGCAGTTGCCTTCATTTCCTGAAGGCACCGTCATATAATATGACTCCAAATTAAATAGTATCTGCAGATAGGAATTTGATAATGGCAGATAGAAATTTTGATATTTTCCAGTGGAGGTAAATGGGTATTTGAGCCATCTCTATCACTAGAAGTGTGATTAAGACAAAAGTGCAAGAAGTTTTTCAAAGAAGGCAAAGCTTCAGTGATGAAGAGTCTTAGCTGTCAGAAGGCATTTCATATACAACTGTATGGTGAATTCACAGCAGAGATTTGATCTCTGATTTGATTAAATTTCCTTTAAAAGAAAAGGCTTCCTTCTCTCTTTTTTAGGTATAGGAAATTCTCATGAGAAATTGGTCATACTTAGACTGCAGAATGAGGTGCTTAGCTGCTCTTTTGCTGTATTTTCTGCTCTCTGGGCATGTATTGCCTCAGGCTGTTCATTCTCAGCTCACCAAGGCATTACAGCTCTCACAATTTCTTATGCTTCTTTTGAGGGCAAATGTATTTGATCTCTACTTTGTGCAATGCAGTGTTCTGGCCCTGTTTCATCATCATGAGTTAAATTCTCTTCAGACTCCTTCAAATCCTCAAAGAGTCTTGACACAGCAGAACTCTTGCAGCTGAGCTGTATTGTGCACCAGGAGTGCATCCCTTGCTCTCTATGGGAGCTTCCTGTTTCTAGCATGGGGAGATCTGGAGAAGTAGACAGCTCCCAAGCCATGTGTGAAGAGAGCTCAAGAGTAAGTGCAGAAGTTACTGGAACCAAGTGGCAATTGTGGAATAAAAGCATGCATTCAATAGATATAGACAGTAAAAGAATAGTCACTGAATCTGTGAACTCATTTAGGATTTGGCTCAACAACAGCAGTAAATGGAAGCAGATGATAATCAGCTTCTCCACTGTTGGTGCAGAGGGTATTGAATGAACATGTACTGCTTCTGTGCTGAGGAGACATACTGAGTTAGCAGCAGCATTTGGCCAGCTTGGCTTTGATTTTATTACAAGTGTCAGGCGCTTGTGTCTAGACTGGTGCTTTGGCAGCTAATTGATCTCCAGCATTTGATATGCTAATTATTTCTTTCATAATATGCTAATATGTGTACAGTGAAAAAAACACCTTTTAAATGCTACGAGGGTATCTCAGAGGCATATTTGGAAATGGAAAATAAGACCTATAAATCTTGATTCATATCAGCAATATACAAGTGACCGAGTGCTTATAGTTGTGGGAATTTAACTGAAAAATGGGAATGTTAAGACAGATATTGTTTAGTCATACAGTGACTGTACAGGGCATGTTTAACGGGCTGTCCTGCGCAGCCCAAACAGCTGGAAAATTGGTGTGGATTAGGGAATATACTTCTCTGTTCAACACGCTTAATAGACACTGGCAGCTTTTTTGCTGCTACTACATGAATGTTCTTTTTTTGTGAGGTCAGTAATCTGAACATCATAGGTTTTTATCATATTTCCTGCAGTTAGAGAATGAAAAACTAATAGTAGAGAAATGTAGTGGAGTCACCTCCCAGTTTTCCTTCAGGATAGCACGTACCTCTCTCAGACTACTTCTCCAGGTAACTGAGTTACTTGCTGGCTCTCTGTGAAAAGCCAGCTTTTGACCATTCAAAAGTAGATGTCAGTTGACTGCTTTCTGAGATGTTCTTGTATGCTAAATAGCTCATTCCCAATTTTTTCTCCCTTTCCCTTTTTGGATTTTCTTCACACTCTGCATATTTCTAAAACACAGTCTAATGTGTCTCAGTTATTAACTCTGTAGCTCCGTGTGGAATAATAATTTTACGTGTTCTTCAATCCTTGAAAGAAAGGCACCATCACGGAGAGTTTTCATGCACGTTTTCTTCTGTCTGTCTTTACTTTTATTAAATACATAAAACCGTAAGTGGTTTTGGAAGCTATCAAAGCGAGTCTGCGGAAGGATAGCTATTGAGCAGCCTTCCTAGGACCTAGGCCAGAGCTGCAGGAAGATATTATTAATGCAGTACAGAGCCGGAGCAGACGCAAAACCGTTACTGACCTTTGGAGATCAGCCATGTTTGGCAATGGAACAATTTACTGTACTTAAATAGTTTTAAAAGAAAACTGCTAGATTTTAATTCTATACAGACACCTTTTGCATAGACTAATAGGCTGTCCCTGTGCCATTAAGTAGATAGTAATTAGATTACTAATATGTACTTAAAGTTTTAAATAATAGGAAATGTCCGATCTACATTTGGCTTCAGTCCCTGGCAGCAGATCAGATGAACACCTATCAAGTGTCATAAGCGCATGAGCAGATTCTGCAACTGTTACTGGGAACAGATTCCATGTCTGTGGTAATAAGCTTATTTATATGCTCAAAGCCCTAGTCAACTTCTTGTTGACTAGAGAGGACTTTGATTTTATCCACAGGGGTACAAGAAACTGATCATTTAGCTCTGCAGACTAAACCAACCCAAATAAAACCATCCCTTCATATGCAGAGAAATGTTAGTGGACTGATTGCTGAAAATGAAGTTAGTGGAGCTATATTTACTGAAGACTGAAGCAGCAAGTCAAAATGCCTTCTTACGTTAAGAGTTGTTATGTACAGTTAAATTCATCCAACTACAAAATACTGCAGATGATGTAGAATCACAATAGTGCTCAAGGCAAAAAGGGATTTGTTTTTATACGTTTATTTAGTGTGTAATATTTAGTTTCACTTTGGGCTTCTTCGGAACTAATATAAAGCAGGTGACAAAGTAGAATTCCTGACACAAGCGTAAATGATGAAAGGATCTGGTCTCCTGTAAATGACATTCCTTCTTGTGGTAGCTTACTTTTGAAGTGTTTTATTTTCTTCACTTGCAAAACTGATTTTTGGAAGCAACAAGTATGTGACATCCTGAATCCCCTTCTTAAGCAGGGGTTCTTAAGGGAATAATTTTAATTGATGGTGAAGGATAAAATGTATTTTTGCATCAAAAGAAGGACTACTTGATAGAACTTATTTGTGGCCCTTTACTTCTGGTTCAGGAAATTGTTTCCTGGATGCACTCGAACCCTTCAGCAATAGACTTGAGAATTAATACTTGGAATACATTGTGGGATTTTTTTATCTTTTAGCTCAAAGAATTACATCTGGTTGAGACAATGTAGTTATACCATAACTGCTCCTTTGAGGCTTCATTGGTGAGGCTAAAACCTTTGCCACTTTCATCTATGTGCATAATATATTACAAATGTCACATAAAATATGTCTTAATATGGTTCCATTATTCAAAAATAGCACACAGAGGTGTTACTGATACAGCTTTAATCAGGGACATACTCGGACTGGTTAGGTTATTGAAATACAGCTTTAACAAGAGAAATAATTAAAACTTGTAAGTGATTTGAACCATGAAGTGTAGTGACTTCACTATAAAGAAATTCAACATGCTTCAGAAATCTCACATGCAACTGACTAGACTTTAAACAAATGTATTTTGTGACTCTTTGAACATTGAGTTGAATTTATTTTAGCCTCTTGCATTTGCTTTCTATAAATATTCTAGACAACAGGATTTATGAGTGGGAATGGTCACCAAAAAAACCACAGCATAACTTTTATAAGCACAACAATAGTCTCCATAAGGTACAGTATCCACACAGAAGTTTTGATGTTATAAATTTCATCCTGTTGACAAGAAAAAAACCCCATACCTTTGAAGAATTAAGTCAGATGAGTCAAATTTAAGATGCTAAAAACTTGGAAGAAAATTCTAAAAATGACCCCATGAATAAGTCAGTGGGGATGAGGAGAGCTGACAGATAAATCATACTGCATAGGACCAGTAAATGGTCAGGAAGAAGGAAATCACGAGGAGAGCATGAATTCCAGATAAGACTGTTTAGAAGAGTTAGCAAATCAACAGAAGTATAAAGGGATTAACACAGAATTAAACAGAATTAATTAAAAGGAATTAAACGTGGAAAATAGTTCTCCAGAAAGTTAATGTGCAAAATATATGCCCCCTTAATATATATATTGGCTTTCAAATATAAACATGCCCTATTAAAATTACACCAGGGATCTCATGGAGTCACATCATTATGCTCAAATGCAAGGTGCTGTTTCCAGTGTTTGTTATGCAAGCAATACACTCACATTGGCAGTTAGATTAATGGTACTCAATGGATTAATTAGAGGCTGCCACTGCAGTATGTTCAGTGCTTTCTGACGGTTCAGTAATGCACCTAGGATGCATCAGTTTGTATCCTGTGAAACAGATCATTCCAAAATAATTTTCTCATGTCTGATTTTTAATTAGTACCTGAATTTTTAAACCTCTCTCAACAAATGATTCCAGATACTCCAGGCTAGCTTCAGACGAATTAGGGACTCTTTCTCTTGCTCAGTTGAGCTTGGAGCTACCTTGCTTTTCTTATGATGTGTCTTTAAGTTCATTCAGCATCTGTTGAGAAATGTATGCAATATACTGAGTTATTTTTAGAAGACTGGAGTGCTTCTGAATGAATAGCTGTAGCTAAATAAACCATTTTATAAATGGATGTATCTTACTAAAAGATCTAAATTATGATTGCAGCTTAGGCAAAAGGATTTGCCGAGTTGGCCTTAAGACTAGGCAGCTCTGTCCTGTGGGGTGGTGTCTTATGGCATGCTAACTCAGGGACTCATACACATGTGAGTATTCACTGAGTTTGAATGAGTACAGTTCAGAGATAGTACAACTCCCATTTTCACACAGTTCCTTTGGATGTTAGTATCCCATTATTGGTATCCGTGATCGAGCAATTGAAAATAAACATCTGCAATAATGAAAGCTGTGGCTCAGGTCCATAATGTTGAAATGAGAGTGTATACCTGCTAAGGCTCTGAATTTTGAGCTGTGATATTTCACCTATATTAGTAAATGTATCATAAATTTTGCCCAACCTTCTTAGCAACCACAAAGAACTGTGCTGTAGATGATAAAAAGTCTTGGTGGCAGTTGCTTTTTAAGTGGTTCTTACTGCAGTAATCTACTTGTCATAATCTGGAGCCCTCTGCTTGCTGCTCAGCAATCAAAGTTACACTTACTATAAAGATCAAGCCATTTATTCAAGAGTCCCTGTGCTGCAACCAGCAATGATCCACAAATCTTGCCTTTATTGCAAGGAGGGGGAGAAAGTGTGGAGTGAATCCGATTTTGTAATGAACCTCATTCACAAGAGCTCCCTCCCTCTGTCTTGCTCTGGAGCAGTGCTTAACACTTGTTCTTACTCTGGTTTACTTTGTAGATTCCAAGCATTAAGAGCTTGTATGAAATCTATTTAGGAGGAAAAGAATAAACCAGTTACAAATAACTAATTCCACACTTGAACTGTCTTTTTGACTAAGCAGAAATATTACAACCTCTAACAAGAGTTCCGTAATCATCAGAAGAGAAGATGTTTAGTTTTCCCAGCAATTTAGTTTCATCACTGTTGCATTAACTCTATCTTCTAGCTTGGAAAATGGAGGAACAGGCTTGGTGATTGAGCCCAATGCAGTATGTTATAAAGCACAAGTCTGAGTTGTAGCCCAGTGGCAAGTCAGTCAGACAAGATTTTAAGAATATTCCCTTTACTTTTCTCTTTATTTTAAGAATATTCCCTTTAGAGGCTTTCATTCATAAACAATATTTTACATAACTATGATAGGATGACACTAAAAATGAAATGTGGATGCAGATTAGTAATACTGCCGCCTCAAGTTTGTGGCACTTACAGAAAGGTTAAAATATTCCTGCAGAAAAATAAAAATCAGTCAGTTATTCACGTATTAGGGAAGAGATTCCAAAATTTCCTCCTAGTCTTAAGAATTTCATTCATCTCTTCTCAGCATGGTGATGGCGCATCATGCTAGGCACATCTGTAACTTGTGGCACACTACTGTGCCTGCTGCCTTTGACATCGCAGCTCAAACAGCCAAGTACTCTTTCAGCTCTGCTCTGAGTGAATGCGGTCTCTGGCACACAACCCAGGATCAGGATTTTAACTTGCACTTTTGGATTTGTAGCATTTCCTTCAACAGCTCTGACACTAAGCCCTTTATCAGATCAAGCAACAGAAAATAAATTCTTTGATTTATTTGACTGTGGTAGCTCAATGGCTCTGTATTGAATTATTTGCCATTGATCCAGACTAAAACAGCGTCATACATAAGCTCGCATGTGCTGGATAACTTCAAGTCATAATTTTTGGAAGGTATCTGGTTACAATCGTTTTATAAGCAGGAAGAAGCTGAAGTGATTCTTTCAGTCTCATCCTAACAATTTTAACAGTATGAAATCATATTGTACTTCCAGAAGCACAGATAAAAATTAATGTAGTATATGCTTCATGATTCATAGAGTTATTGAAATAAAGAGATGACTAAGGCTGTCAGCATTGTACAAACAGATTGATTGGATTTTGATGTGTCGACATCTAATTATTTTGAAAATTTGTCTGTAAGTGCTCTACTTTATCTTTGTTTATCATCACTATTAATGTTCTGGGTAGTTTTGGGAGAGCTTTGATTTTGATCAGTTGGTTTTTAATCATGTCATTTAGAAGGAGTTTACCTTCATAACAACTGCTGCAAAAGTGATCTTTACTTAAACCTGTGAAGTGTGAAAATCATCTGTCAAAGCAGATGTACATGTCTGCTGTTAATATCTCTTTGGCCTTTAATCCTATTTTTCCGGTTTGTGTGGGGACTGACAGTTAACTCAAGTTTCAGTCAAACTTAGATGAATAGGATTTTCTTCCTGCCCCACAGTCAGCTCATCAGACAATCAATGATTTTTTTCACACTATTCACAAACTCAGTAGACCTTTGTTCAGACTGGCTCAAGCACAGCAAGGATGTAGAACTTGTTCTTTCATAGTCCAGGATATTTTTCAGAGCCTGAAGAATAAGAATTTATGGGCAAAATATTTCCCATTTTATTTGAAAATGAAATCTATGTAATTTGCAACTGCAAATTTTGGACATACGTTATAAAATTAAAACATTGAAGCAGGATCTGTTTCACAAATGAATTACCTTAATGCAGTTCATTTCATAGAACTTGATAGCCATTTAAATGCAAAGTACTGAAATTTTTTACATTGTATTACTGCTATTTTGGTATATGTTTTCCAATGAACATCCATTGGTATGCAAAGAAAGATAGTCCATCACATCATTTCATGATGGAATACTGTGTGAAAGATGCTGAACAAAGCAATGAAACATAAAATTACCAGTGAATTTAGATCTTAGATAAAGAAAATATAGATGGGGCAATACCATTACAGTACTGAGTATTTGTATCTGATGTTAGTGGGGAGTTGGCTGGGTGCTATAGAACACATACAAAAGGGACAGTCACTCTCTCAAAGATCTTGTCATCTTGAATGCTGGAAAGGTAACAGGTTAAATCAAAATGGAACCGGGCAAGTAGCAGGATGGGTAAGGTAAATCTGTTATGAGCATTAAAATCAAAAAAGTTTATTTAGATCTACCCTTCTGAAAATATGACTGCAGCCTGGCCAAACAGAGTCTGTTCAATGACAAGTAAATGATTTTTTCACAATTATAATCTGAAAAGATTTGGGCTGCTTAACTCTTCTCACATACAAGTACCTCTTAGTGCAAATAACTAGGGCATGAAATACCCTACACAGGCCAATAGTGGAGCTGCTGTTGATCACAGTAAAGCCAAAATACTTCACAGTCTAACTGGCGGTGTACATAAACTGATCTCCAGATTCACTATGAAATCTACAGCCTGGCCCTAGGTGTTTTGTCTGAAACATACTTGGTGCAGAATCGCAGGTAAAACCACATAACCTTTCATTTTGTAATTTTCTTGTGTCAATCTTCTTCCATCTGTGTGCATTCTACTTTCTTGCAAAAACTATTTCCACAGACAATGACTTTTTTTTTTCTCCTGTCCTACCAGAACCCTATGGAGCCTCTGCACAGATTGTTACTTTGTCACACTCATTAGAACTTGAGATGAAACCTATTGAGGTGACTTAACATCATCTCAGAACACCAGGTGCTTTGGCATTTCACATGTCATATGGGTCAAGACATAATAGCATTTCTAATTGTCAGCCACAGAATGAAACACAGAAATAGTGAAAGGAGGAGGGAAATCCCTGTAGAGAGAACTCAAGGTTATCACTCCACTTCTGACAGAATTGAAAAACTAACTCAGCGACATGAAAGAGTGAGCTGCTTCTATAGTAATGTTCTCTAATGGAAAGGCACTGAAAGTTGTTCTGCTTTTGTCCTGGATTTCTAATCTTTCATGTGTTCTTTTCTTTCTTTGTCACAAGGTGGGTACATTACATTCTATTCTGTGAATTCTAGTCCTAAATCCAAGGGTGTATTTCTGGCATGGTGACTTCAAAAATGTATTTAATTTAATATATATATGTGTGTGTGTATGCATCTAGTACACACATACAGTAATATAAATGACTGATAGAAATGTGTATTTGTGGTTTATGTAACTTTATCATAGAAGGAAAACAGAACTTTCCAATACTGTAATGACAGTGAACCAGCTGGCCAAAATATACAATTTCCTGGCCAGGAAGAGGGAAAATATTCATGTGTTACTGGACTTTAAAATTTGTAGGACTGAAAGGATTTCAAGTGATTCCCATTAGCTTACTGACTTTAGAAACCATCAAAGCAGGCCTAAATATGGACTGTAATAATTATCCATGCTGCAGTATTTGGAGATGTAACAGGAGGTAATTTATCCTGCTCCTGTGCAAAGCACTGAGACACCTGCAATGGAGTTTAATAACTGTGTATCACAGCTACTGCACTGAAAGCTATAGTCTGTGCGGGAAGTGCTGCTAATGGAGTTAGCAGAGAGGCAATGTATCTCGTGCTACAAAACGAAGTGCAATATTAGATCTTTTCACAGCAGCATCTTATTTTGCAAAAACACCAAACTTAAGTGGACTAAAACTTTTGAAAAGAAACTTGAGCAATGAGTATCCAGTTTTGAATGTGTAAAAGGATTTGATCTATTGCAATATTTGATATATATGCAGACTTTAAAATATATTGACATGTATTTGGCATATCTCTAGCTAATTCTGTGTTTCGTATTGCACTTGGAATTGGGCAAAATTCTTCCAGCTTCAGGGAGATATGCATTAATAAGAACTGTGTAATAAAAGTAAAGGCCTCAGAGTTTGTTCTCCATGCAACTAACCTATTTCACATCTAGATGTATTTCTAGGCCTGGCATTTTAGGCTAAATGTCTGTAGAGTACCAGGATGATAATAGGTCCTGCAGCAGCTGACCCGCTGTTTCACTGGTTGGTGATTAGTATCAGGGCGACAGGCAGCTAGTGTATTCCTGGAAAAGTCTCCTCTTCCTGTCCTTTAGTCACCAGCAGCATATGGGATCGCTGGAGGCAGTAAGTTCTGTTTTAAGTATCTGATGTTCTTTGAAACTTCCTGCAGTGAATCTTTTTAAGTTAGTTTTTGCAGTGAGTATCTCTACAGTAAATTGTTTTCCTTCTGCTAGAAGGAAGATCATCCTAATTAATGATTCTCAGAAAAGTAATGTATCATTTAGATGATCTAGAGAAATCCTGAATTTATTCAGATCAATGGCAAAAATCCTGTTGACTTAAAGGGAATACATTTTTCATTTATGATTTTCACAGACCAGCCTAGGATATGGAAAGAAAAAAGGGAGTATGTCTCTTAACGATTGGTTTCTTCTAATATTCTATCTGTACTTTGCCCATAAAAGCTATATGAGATGGGACTATTAAGAACATATAAAGTATGTTGAACAAAATCCTCATGCTGCAGTATCCCTGGATGCTGTTCGTGTCTTTTAACTTCTATAGGCAAGTTTCATATTTCTTTTCGTGTAACTGGTTGATTGCCTCTCTTCCCCCCCTGCCCAATACTTGCCAGATACCAAGTTTCTTGAAACATACTTAAAAATTTTGGAGTTCAGTTTTGTGGTACATCTCTCATCAGTAGCCAGGAGACTTTTATGCATTCAGAAGCAAGTATTTAAGAGTCAGTTCATATCCAATTACTTCATCAAACATGTTAATAATACTGAATGAAGTTTATAATTTCAGGCTTTATTGCTGGTGAATAGTTCTATAGTTTTGCTAGACTTGTATAATACAAGTGAAATTCATCTTTTTTGACAAAGTGATTCATGCTTAAGGAATTAGTCATTTATTGATTTAAACTTCTGGCAGTTGTAAATGGCAGCCCAAGTAGCAGTTTCTTAGAAGTAAATGGATTAAATAAACTAGTATCACCTGGCTAATATAAACACTAATACAAATAATAAGCATCAGGTGAGACCACGTTCCATTGTGATTCACAGACATACAGGAATAGACAATTTCTGCCTGGTGACAGTTTATAAGCTGAGAAAGGCTGGAGGAAAAAGGGGAATAATATGTTCATGTTATGAACCGAGAAATGAGGTTCGGAGACATTAAAGATCATTTTTTCAAATGTCCCTAGGGGCAGGCTGTAGCATTTACATACATCTGACAAAGATGGGCAGTTAGCACTTTTGACAATTTCACTAGGAAGTTAAATGCTTAACTTCCATTGCAAGAACTGAATTTCTAAGTCACCTATAAAAAGGATCTAAATCTGGATCTGCAGGTCTAGGCTAAGTTGAGCCTTTCAGATAATTAGGCCAGTGTTTCGCATCTGGATAATATTGAATGGAACAAAGCCAAAGTATCAATGAAATAAGAACCCTGTGTTTAATCTAAAGTCTGTTGTACACTGCCTTTCATGTACTGAGGCTACACTTTAAAAATGAGGCACAGTCTCCTAATTTATTTAGAAGTTTTGCAAGATCGTGTTAGTGATGGTGGCCAGACAGAAGTGAGTTAGCAAAGTTCTCTGTCGGATCTCCTGAATTCCAGTCCTTCATCCTAAATACAAAAACTTTATATATGTTGAGAATCCAAATGCATTTTCCATACACATTGAAGTTCCAGTATTAGATATTACAGTTGCGCATCAAAGATAAAGACATATAGCAGCTAGCATGCAAATGCTGCTTCCAAAGAGAATAAAGCCCTTTTGAAGGCAGTAGAAACTGTCAAAGTTGAATTAAAAATTAAAAATCCATTCTGTGGGTTGCAGAGATATGAGTCTGCCTGACAGCCACAGAGCCAGGAAGTTTAAAAACCTCTCAAATGCACTAGTAAGTTATCTGTACTCGGCTGGGCTTCCCCCTCTACCCCAATTGAGGTTTATGCCATGGTGAAATATAATCACTGTGCCTACGAACTGCTCATCTTGGTCACAAGGGAAAAAGATACTCCTTTTGTTAAACATCTCAAATTATCGAGTATTCAGCTTGCTTATGCCTTAACATGTAATAGATGGGTGTATAAATGATAGACTTTCTCAAATATTTAATAATTTATGACTTACTGTTTATGATAATGTACTGCTGCGTGCTAGTCTCTAGATGAAGATTGATATGCCTTCAACATGAAAAAACACTGGCTACAGTCACAAACAGTGTTTCGATAAATTATTACATGCATTAGATTTAGGTCTCACAATCTGGAAGTGGGGTGAAGTGGGGTAATTTGTGGTGTTTGGTTTGGTCTTTTTTTCTGAAAGCACTGAAGTACTACAGAAAATACTAAGGATGTTAAGAGGCATCCCTGCCCATGGCAGGGGGGCTGGAACTAGATGATCTTAAGGTCCTTTTGAACCCAAAACATTCTATGATTCTAAGGACGATGGCTAATTCCTGCCTGTCTCCACGTTCGTGCACCCCTCCTCCATATTTATGCCTCCAGTATGTGGTAACTGACATTTCTGAGTGTCTTTGTTGGGATTCTTTCCTGGTTTACTCACCTCCCCTGTCAAAAAGAAACAGTATAGTAATAAAGGACAATACTTTTGATGTCATGAGCAATTTACCACTACATACCTTACAGAACTTTGGAAGGCAGATGTTTATTGCTTGCTGCTGCTTGTATTACTTCTCAGCTTGCCTGAATAAGAGATTATGACAAAAATCTATCTATAATTAAGCAAAACCTTCAAGCTACACATTGCTTGAATTTAAAAAGAAGCAATGCCTTTATCATTGTCATGCACTGAGTCAAAATCTGTTTGGGAAGAGCTCTGAACTGTAAAGTTGGTTTTAAAATCAGGATCAGAATTTTGAAGTTTATTTTTAAGTAATACGAAGTTCTTTTTATAGGGTACCATCACAATTCCTATTATAGAGGATGGGATCAAGCTGGAAAAAAGCAATAGACTACTGTTGTCCTACAGTAGGATGACAGGCCTTAAAGACAGGCAAAGCCACCATTTACAATCATTTTACTAAGTTTTTTCATACTGTTTTGTATGACATTGAGGAGAAACGAGCTATAATGTGATACAGATGTGACTGAATACTCTGACATGTTGAGCAAAGGTTTTGGTACATTATCGCATACAGACTTTAATATTTCTTGGACTTGTGTGGACTGGAAAGACACTGTGATGACAGACAAGATGTCCCCAGTATGCTTGCATGGTCCTCTTCATTGCAGCATCCAGAATTTTAATCAGCAAAATGATTAAGCAGTGATATCCTGTTGATTTCAATGGGAGTTAAATGTCTAACCATGAATTAGTCAGAGCCTCTGTATTTGACTGCGTACTTCAGTTCCATTCAACCAGGAAGCAGAGCAGTCTCTTGAGACCTGGTTTCCAGTCAAAAGGAGTTCAGACAGAAATCGGAGCTTCTAGTTGCTTATTGAGCTCTCCCCATCCTCTGTGTTCTCCCTCCTTGCATATGCAATATGAGCTGAATCTCTTGCTTGCATGGCCAAAGAGTGTCTGCAGTCAGCTTTGATTAGCGTGACTTTCAGACAGGACATTGCTGGAGGAGTTGAACAAATAAACTGGACTTCACAAAACAATCAGATTTAACTATCACTGCAATACACGCTCCTTCAAACTTGCTAACTCATTCTGTAACAAAGCAGTTCACATGGTGACTGAAGAAAGCTAAAAATCTCTCCAATTACGTATCCTTTATTATTTTTATTCATGATTATTAAAAAAGTTACATCTGTCATAGTAAGAGCTACTCACCCTATGGTAAAATGTCTTCAATTTCCATAGATAAACTTTCTAAAAATTTAAAATTCTACTCCAGGGTTTTAGAGTCCTAAGAGCAGCCTCTGCTGAAGCATGAGGAAATTGTTTCTCTATTTTCCTAGTAGAGGTAACAGTTCTTCTTGCATATCCATAAGAAGTCTGCAAGAACTGTTCAAGTTGGTGTTTGTATGGCATTTGGAAAAAGATACAAGCCTTCAGAGATTATAAATTTAAAGTAACTGTATTAGTGTTAAAAATATTGGATAGCATGAACAATGTAGCTAAACCTACAATGACCTTATGGTCCAACAACAGCCTTGTGGTACTCCATAAAAATTTCTGAAGCTTCTTATCAAAATGTCCCTTTCCCTCCATCATAAATTTGAATACTGACCTACCACTTGAACTATATCTCGGTTTTGTAATGACATCTTTTAGCTTAACTAGCTCACTGGCCCAGGCCAGCAGAATCCAGGCTGTGTGTGAAGTGGTTTGAGAGTTAGTGCTGATGCTGTACTTGTCCCTGCCTGGGTCACACGGAGATACCGTGTCCAGTTTTGACACCCCCCCTCCCCCCAAGAAGGACCTTGACAAGCTGGAGCGAATCCATCAGAGGAGATCATGGAGATGGAGCCAGGCTCTGCGCTGCGGTGTCTGGTGTGAGGACAAGGGACAGCGGGTATAAGCTGAAACAGGAGAGGTTCAGACTGGACATGCGGAGCAGCGTTTTTCCCGCGAGGCCCTTGGCCCAGAGGCACAGGCGGCTCGAGGCGGGGGGGCTCTGCAGCCTCCCACCCTGCCGGTCGCCAGGACCCGGCTGGACAAAGCGGTGGGACACGGCTTCGGGTCCGCCTGGGCCAGCATCCCCCGCTCGCCGCCGGCCGGGTCCCCCCGGCGGAGTTTCGGCCCCGGGGATCGCGCGGCGTCAGCGCCGCCTGCAGCCAACCAGCGCGCGCGGCGCGAGCCGGGCCCCGCCCTCTCCACGCGCCCGCCCTGGCTATAAAAGCCGCGGGCCGGCGGCGAACGCGGGAGCGGTGTGGGGAGCAGGGACGGGACAGAGCGGGACGGGGCGGCGGGACCTGCTTCCCCTCTCCTGGCATCGCGGCGCCGCCTCGGACCCCGCCCCGGCGTCCCCTCCGAGCCGTCGCCCCGATCACCAGCCGGGATGCTGCCTGTGGTCGCCGGGCTCCTGCTCGCCGTAGCCGCGGGTGTCCGAGGCTCGGCGTCCGGCACCCAGGAGAGCCCTCCCGGGAGCCGGTTCGTGTGCACCTCGCTGCCGTTGGAGGCGACCGGCGCGGGCTGCCCGCTGCCCCCGGTGCCCATGCAGGTCGGCGCGCTGCCCCCCGAGGAGGAGCTGAAAGCCACGGTGCTGCAGCTGCGGGAGACCGTCCTGCAGCAGAAGGAGACCATCGGGAGCCAGCGGGAGGCCATCCGGGAGCTCACCGGCAAGCTGAGCCGCTGCGAGAGCGCCGACGGCAAGTCCGCCGCGGGGACGTGGAGGAACGAGCTGGGCAAGGGCAAGGACACCATGGGCGACCTGCCGCGGGACCCCGCGCAGGTCATCGACCAGCTGAGCCGCACCATGCAGACCCTGAAGGACCGGCTGGAGAGCCTGGAGGTAGGGCCGGGGCGGGCCACCCCTGCCCACCGCATAGGGACTTGGAACGAGTTAGGTATGGCTTTGGGCAGCTGGTGGACACAGCTAGTGTGCTTAGTCGTGCTGGAGATAAATCCCAACTGGCCAAGCCATGGGAATGAGTTGCATGGTTGGCCTGTCTTGTTTTCTTGACTATATATCTGCTTGCTTCAATGGTTAAAAAACCCAAAGGGTCCCCCTGTAACTGTGTTCTTCCACTGCATAGGGGTGGGATTATGGTTTTCCTCATCACCAGCTTAGTTTCTGTATTGATATGTCTAAATCTGTCTTTCTGGGAATGTGACTTCATGGGGTTTGAGCTACAGAGCTGGCGTCTTGGGCAGTAAGACCTTGGCATATGGTGCTGAGCAGACCAGTGGTGATGAGGAAATTGTGTTGGGCAGATTGTGAAGATCAGATGATGTATTTAGAGCTGACATACAATAAAAGCAACCTGATTCTCTGTCTGTGAATAGAAAGAGTGTGTGGTCCAAGCCTGCCAGAAAGTGATTTCCACAAGCCTTTGAACAGTAGTTGAGTGGAACTCATGGAAATATTTTATAGAGAGTATTCCCATAGGAATCTTGCTGGATGTTGTTTTGCTTTCCACAGTCTGAGTCTCATGAGGACACACGTGTGTCCTCATGCTGCCCTCCAAACAGTTGGTAGTGATGTGAGGATGACAAGTAACTTCCTAAAGGTTGTTCTGTGAGGTCTGAACACTCTGGACTGCCTTTCAAGAACAGTTTTGAACGATCTGGTAGTGTAACACTTTTTTATTACTGTTGCTGTCTTTGTGAGGCATTTTTAGTTTAGGGCTGTAGAGAGAAACTCCACTAGAATAATATGGTAGGTAGAACCATTGGTTTCTTAGTATCATTAAAGATACCAGTGTTATGTGAGAGAGCATGGAGTGGGTTTTGTTTCTTTGGGGTTTTGAGGGTTCGTGGTTTTTTTGAGTGGCTAAAACTTACGGTTGATCTAAAGAACATCCGATTTCCTTACTCTGCAAATCAAAAATGAGGAAACTTTCATTTGGTAGATTTGCTTTTTGAAGTAGCTTAAATTTTTATTTATAAAGAAATAATAGTTCTTTTCTGTTAGCTTAAGCTGCCACTGTCACTTGCAGTAAGTAAACCAAAAGTTGGCTAATGTGCCACGTGTACCCATACTAATGGAAGTGCATCAGACCTGGCTCCCTATATTGATTTTTACTGAACTTAAATGTATGAAGACTCCTTCATATGAAACCCTGGAAACCTCTAACAAAAGTGCCCTTTTGTTTCAGGACCTGTTTGGCTACACTGTTGATAAAAGCACTGAATGTTACAAGTGCTAGAAAGCAATGCCTCTTTTGTACTTGCTGGAGAACTTGGTGATCTTGCCTTCCCTTTGAATCAGGAGCATGTCTTTATTTCACAGTTTCTGGTTTAGAAATGGCAATCTTTTTTTTTTTTTTTTTTTATTTCTCATTTCCACTAAAGCACCAGCTCCGAGCCAATGTGTCATATGCAGCACTGCCTAATGACCTTCGAGAGATGCTTCAGCGGAGGCTGGGAGACCTGGAACGCCAACTCCTGAGCAAAGTGGCTGAGCTTGAGGATGAAAAGTCTTTGCTTCATAATGAGACATCAGCCCATCGGCAGAAGACTGAGACAGCCTTGAATGCCCTGCTAGAAAGAGTGTCTGAATTAGAAAAAGGTAATCTATACAGAATCTAAAAGCTTCCCTGTGCTGATTAATTTTGTTTACTCCTTCTAGCACAGTAGTCTAAATGTTGGCTTTGAGGGCAAGACAGTTAAGGTGCTGGACTAAAAAGTAGGTGACAGTGCAAATACTTGGATTCCCTTTTTCCTTTTGTCACAAGCTTCCTGCTTGACAGACCTCTGCATGGCTTTGTCTTTCTGTCTCTTAATTTGGCATATGTGGGTGGTTAGGATGAAACTCTTTATTGTTTGTGGGATGGAAAGCTCTATAAGGAGGCAAGTGGAAATAGGAAGAAAGTATGACATTGGTGTCAGGTAAAGACCTAAATAATGTCAAATCCCTAGCTAAGTAGAGCTACCTTTATTTGGACTGAAAATCATATGGGCAAAATTTAATTAGCACAGCTGCCTTTGATGTAACAAATGGCATTTTATACCAGAACCATTTCCTGATGCTTTGGAAGTATTACTGTTTGTCTTTCCTTTCATGGCTGGTTATGACTTTGGTTAACTGCAGATACTTGAATTGTGTCATATCCCAAGTGTATAGCCTTCAGAGTTTACAGTAGATTACACATGGTACCACTGGGGGATGCTCTCTTAATCCTAGTCATTTATTCAGATACTTAGATTAATTATTACAGAGATCTCTATGCTTGAGTAGAGTCTGTTTATTTGAATTACAAATGCCCATGGAAGTGAACTAAAGAACAGAACTATCTCTCTGTATTGACTATATATTCCTGCAGAGTGGACTCTGTAGGACTGGAGTACCAGTAAATATCACTGCCCAATCTTTAAATGATTTTTCCAAGGTGAGTAGTCTCTCTGCTTAAAAGCAGCTTAATGGGCACGCTTTCACAGTGGTGCAAACATACATATCTCATGAATTTTAAAATGCAGCCTAATGGATCCATTTGTGTAATATTGCATCTATTTTTTTCATTTACAAAGTGTGAAGGAGGGGAAAAGGAAAGGAAGAAGAGGAGCTCTTCCCCTGGCTCTGTCATTTAGTATTTCCTGAGAGCCAAGATAAAACCTAAACCACAAATAAAGATCTCGAGGATTCATGGCATGTTGATGTCTTATGTGGCAAGTATTGCTAGTCCTTGTCTCTGAAAGATGTGACTCATATCAGCAACTCATCAGAAGGAGACAGGGAGTGGTGGGAGAACAAGAATGTGTAATCTATGTTAAAAATAGCCTGTTCCCACCTTTATTTTTTGTATGGGGAGAGCAGGCTGTGTTAAGTCTTGAGGGAAAGAAAGAACTTGGGCCAGAAACCAAGACACAGGCTTTGTTTTAGTTGTGTAATTTGCTCTCTTTCAGCGTGATTTAGCTGTTCTGTGCCTTTGGTTCCTCTGTCAAATCAAAGTGAGGGTAATAATGATACAAGAACTTAATGATTTTGTAGGTTAAATGCAGACAATATTTGAAGTGATCTGACCTCTTTTGAGAAAAGTATTTCTATTGTCCTTTTATTTTACGTGCCATATTGTTTCTTCCTGACAACTAAGTAGAGTGTCATAAGCTCTTCATTGTCCTAAGGCTAAATAAATGGAGGAAAAAGCCTAACTTCATAAGATGACACTGTGAACTTTGGTTTGTTGTTTTTTGTTTTTTTTTTTTTTATCTGTAGTTGAGACAGCTGTCTTAAGTTGCCAGTGGGGCAGAAGAGTGAAATTTGACAGCTATTGTCATTCCCAAAGTCTCTGGTAATTCCTTCACCAGTTATCTCCATTGGCAGCAGTAGATGATGTTTTAAAAAGCAGGACTGGGTGGAGAAATAATCCTGCACCTAATCAGCATGTGATTCAATGTGATTCTTAGCTTTGCTGGAGACATGACTCCGTGTGTCTAAATCTATTGCCTCCATCACTAAGAGGGAATAACTATTTCTTGCTTATCTTGTCCAAAAATAGTACACATTCTGTAGGAAAAGGATTGTCTTATCCTGTGCATGTGCACATTGCTCTGGAGGATCTTGTAATCATTTGGAGTTGTGGATGTTTTCAAGTCATGAGAACAGACTGAAAAATATAAAAAAGATGAATATAATTTGTTCTTTTTCAACCCATTATTGCTTCCTTAAGTTCTTTCAGAGTGACTAATGCTCTTAATGGGATATGTTTCTTTTATGTATGTGAGATTGGTTGTACCAGCCTAGTGGAGGTTGCTTAACATTAGTCTTAAGACCCTGGGGTTCTTTTGCCTAGAGTTTAGAATATTTCAGTTTCTGGTCTGTAAGTTCCTCAAGACAAATGTAACATCAGATAAGCTTTTTCTTCTTCCACCCCCTCATTCTGTGAAAAATGCAGTCAAAACACTTCAGTTGCTTCTGAGAATGGGAACTGAGAGAATGCCAACAGTTTAAAAATTACATATGAGGATTGTGGCAACCTTTTGCGACAACAGCTCTTCATTTGGATTGGAGCATGAAGTTCTGTGAGGGGATTGAATTTGTTTCAGGAATGTATGTAAATGTAAATGAGTAAATGAAGTGAGTGGGACTCAGAAGAACAGGTTGCTAAATGGTTGAGGGTGACACTCTACTACAGAACTGTGCCACAAAATAAAACCCCACAATGTGAGATTTCTCTCTTCTTAATGTTTAATTCTAGAAAATTACTTGAATCAACTACATAAGAAGTATACACAAACTATATAATACAGAGTATTGCAGGTTTAGGAAGTTTTAGTCTTAAGGGTTCTCAGTTTCATGAACATCTCACTTTTTTATCACATGTTTTAGAAAAAGCTAACTATTAATTTCTGTTTTTATATTAAAACTAATGTCTGATGTTTCGTAACTTCATATTGCATTTTTCTTCAGGTCATTTTGAACTTCAGCTTTATGTTTTTGTTCAGATCTCCTCCTGATTTGTCTATTGGGCAGAAATCAGTTCTGCTGAATTTAACTCTGCTTTCTGGACTATGGCAGATTTTTCTTATTTCAGATTGGCCACCCAAAATGGGAGCATCGACCTGTTTCTCAGCCTGCTATCTGTAAAATGGAGATGCTGCTGCTAACTCCCTGTGTAGCAGGAGTAGAAAAAGAAATACTGGTTTGGAAGCACTGTGATGCTTTAATAATGAGCATACCAGAGAATCCATGTTTAGTAACAGTAAATATCTCTTAAACCAGTTTGAATTGTTTGAAACAGGCAGGCCTCCAGCCATGAACTAAGCAATGAAGAAAGAAAATATTTAACGGCCTCTTGTTAGTTGTCTGCCATCTATTCTTTTGCTCTAAATGAGCAGGAAGAATAAACTAAGTAATTAGCATGATGTTTATAACATCTAGCTGTATTTTTCTGTGCTGCAAAATCAGCATTCAGTAATACTACTTCAGTATAATTTTCTTGTGTACCTCTCTAAAGTGATTAAAATTCCAAAGATTCTCAGTATCAATTACATCATTTCTTAACCTGAATTGCGAATACATTGTTTTGCTTAATGTTAAAGGTTTTTCTTCCTTGGTGTAATTCTAGGTAACAGTGCATTTAAGTCACCTGATGAATTCAAAGTCTCCCTTCCTCTTCGCACAAACTACTTATATGGGAAGATCAAGAAGACTCTGCCAGAGCTTTATGCATTTACTGTATGCTTGTGGTTGAGATCAAGTGCTTCTCCTGGAATTGGCACTCCATTCTCATATGCTGTTCCTGGGCAGGCTAATGAAATTGTCCTTATAGAATGGGGGAATAATCCAATTGAACTGTTGATCAATGATAAGGTGAGTATTGAATAACTCTTCTTTATTGTCTGCATAATCAGAATAAGGCCCAAACCCTTGATACCTCCCTAGTAACTCTTTCATTCTCTGAGAGAAGCCAGTTCTGGGCCTTTGAGATGGTAATGTCTGCTTATGTGGTGGTGTCCATCTGTTTTCTGCAGGTCCATGAAAGTACTTGAAACGAAGTCAAATGGTACATATATTTGTGTGTTGAGTCAAAGTGGTGAGACATGTAGATGTGCACAAACTTACACGTCCTCTGAATTTACTAGCCCATCTCGTTTCTTGTTTTATGAAATCAAAGCAGTATTTGATGCCACATTACTGTAAAACTGGTGATATCTAAGCCAAATGCAGTATTTCTATCTTTCTAATCCTAGAAGTTCAGATACGTTAAGAGGAATTTTTCAGAAGATGTAGAGCAAAAGGCGTGTAATTGTGGCTGGGGTTTTATGCTTAGTGACTGAACATCTGTTTAAATACCATTTTTTCAGACTTTAATTACAAAAAGCACAATTGTCTCACACTGTTGCATACCACTGATGGTTTCTGACAAGCTTCAGAGTGAGGCTTGAGGAAAACAAGACCCGTTGAAACTTAGCATTAAAACTAATCACTTTCTCCCTACCTTCAGTTGGGTTTCCTAGTAACTCGCAGCTGTCTGAGGGATCAGATGTTTACAGATCTACAGCTCAGGGTGGTTCAGTCATGTGGCTAGTTAAGCACTTTTAACAGTCTTATCCTCCAAAATCAATAAAAGTGAAAAGCCAATTATTTCTAATGGGTTGTGGAAAAGAAGGAAACTCCATTTTGCTTATCTTTAGCAATAACTTATTCTCTTCAATATTTTGTCAGTACTATTAACGTTCTGTGAGGCTTTTTTTTCCCCTACGTTACTGCTGCTCCATAGCCCACTGCATTTGTGTCTTTCTGTTGCCTTGAGTAAGTCTTCAGATCAAATTCCTAAAGGAGCATAGTTCCTCCTTATTTGGGGTTCTATGTAACAGTTCCCATAGGTTTTACCAGAAGCAGGCAGATTCATTTGTCAGAGTTGTTACTGCAAACGGTGCTGGCAAACCCCAGATTAAGAGAAACTTAATGTGAGCACTGGATGGAAAGTTAGGACTAACCACTGAGATTTAAACAACAAATGCCACATACAGGATCAGTGGATTGATAGTAGCTTAGACTCTGGTATTTGTGTCACTTGATTCTAGATGAAAGAAAAGCTCACATCTAGAATAAAAAGTGTGGCTGTGTTTCTGAATACAGGAGAGTTGGAACAAAGTAGAAAGATGTGGACTAACTTCTGCCTCTGAAGCTTTTGCTTCTGAGGACAGAGTAAATGCTGCCTCTCTAACTGTTGTGCTTGAGCTGGTAGACTTGGTTTGCAACATGCATTATTCTTTGGGTTTTTGTAGGTTGCCCAGCTCCCTCTCTTCATTAGTGATGGGAAATGGCACCATGTCTGTATAACATGGACAACCAGAGATGGAATGTGGGAGGCTTTTCAAGATGGTGAGAAGCTTGGGACTGGGGAGAATCTTGCTCCTTGGCACCCAATTAAACCTGGAGGTGTCTTGATCCTGGGTCAGGAACAGGTGAGTGAATGACAGTGTGTTCCAGGGTTTAAAAAAATAAAATCAAAACTCCCCCAACAGCAGCAGTGAGGAAAATTTTATTAAACCCTTGTTCCTGTTGGAAAAGACCTTTAAGATCATCAAGTCCAGCCTTTACCCAGCACTGCCACGTCCACCACTAAACCGTGTCACTGGGGGCCTCATCTAAACAGTTTTTGAACACTTCCAGGGACGGTGATTCCACCACTTCCTTGGGCAACCTGTTCCAATGCTTGACAACCATTCTGGAGAGGAAATATTTCCTAATATCCAATCTAAACCTCCCCTGGCACAGCTTAAGGCTGTTACCTCTTGACCTGTCACTTGTTACTTGGGAGAAGAGACCAACCCCACCTCACGACAACCTCCTTTCAGGTACCTGTAGAGAATGATAAGGTCCCCCTGAACCTTCTCTTCTCCAGACTAAACACCCCCAGTTCCCTCAGCCGCTCCTCATAAGACTTGTGCTCCAGACCCTTCACCAGGTTCGTTGCCCTTCTCTGGACGCTCTACAGCAACTCAGTATCTCTCTTCTAGTGATAGCAGATGCTCCAGCTTACTGTTAAGTGGCTGGCAGGCTTTCTGTAACTCATGCTGTTTGTCTGTACTATGCTTGGTTCTATCCTATGCTATCAGTTTCATGTGAGTGTGATCACACAAAATGTGTGATTTCTGTCCTTGAGCAGTGGATGGAGCAAACACTTTTAGGCATATGCAGTAGCAGTCTGAGTTAGTCATTTGGTACAACCAGAAGAAGCCTACGTATTTAGAACTAAAGATTGCATCTTAGAGACCCTGCAGACAATTGGTCAAGGGCTGAGGTTACAGTTTAATCTTTAGCCATAAAGCTTTTGGAGTAATCTTGCATCTCTGCAGTTCTTGCTGAAGTTGTCCTGTGCCAAGCTTGCAAAATGGCTCCTAAATTAGCCTCAGTATTTAAAGCTGCCTTCCTGCTTTACTGCTTGGGGGCAGGGTTAGTTATATGTGCTTTGTGTGACGGTATGCAGTCACTACTGTTTGCTTTGAATTGTTTTGACAAATTTCAGATTGAGGCTTTTAAATGTTCCACAGAATGTCTTGTTCAAATTAGCCCTTTTAGAACCTTGAAGCTGTTTGTCTCTGTGACCTAGCTCTGCACCACCTTCTAGCAGTGTGGCTCGGGGGAAGGGTCTTCAGGTTGGAAAAAAGAAAATGCTGAAATAACCTTCTCATCTAATCCTAACTCTTGTGTGCCTAAAGGACACAGTAGGAGGAAGATTTGATGCAACTCAAGCCTTCGTTGGGGAGATGAGCCAGTTCAATATATGGGACAGGGTCTTAAAAGCTGAAGACATCATGAATATTGCTAACTGCTCTACCAACATGCCTGGCAACATCATACCCTGGGTTGATAACAACGTTGATGTGTTTGGAGGTGCTACTAAATGGCCTGTGGAGACTTGCGAAGAGCGTCTGCTAGATTTATAGCTGCAATTGTTTCCCATTCAAGTGCCCCCTTTAGTAGGACAATCTTCTGTGCAATCTGAAGCACTTATTTTTCTCTCTGCCCATTCCCAGTCTTAATTCCTCAAAAGAGTAAAAAAAAATTGAGTAAACTGCCTCAGTGCAAAGATAGCTGCTAGTTGGGGGCATTGAGCCTTACACTGAAAGAAGCACTTCTTGGCTAGCACAGCCCTTGCTTTCTTATGGCCTGATCCAAAAATATGCTTTGGCCTGCAGCAGCCTTTTGGTTAGGCCTGAGTTTAGTACATCAGCTCTTCTGGCAGGGAGGGGAACAGGCATGCACATGTTAACTACAGTAATCCCATTGATCATGTGCAGTGCTGACAATGCGTCCAGATGAACACACTAAATGTGAATCCTCCCTTCCAGTCTATTGTCTCCCCTTTGAATGGAAGCCATTCTTTTTTAGCCCTTTTTAAAGAAATCACTTCATCCTTACACTACAGTGGTTATGGTGCAACTATGGGTAGAGCAGAACAGCCACTGTCTGAGTGCAAGGGTCTTGCTTTTTAATTTGCAGATTAGAAATCTTTGGTTTATGGTAAGGAGGCAATGTATCTGAGACATGCTAGTCTAGTTCAGTTTGAAGAGAGGTCTGTGTCATCAGCATAGCCCCATTGAAACAGAGCTGCTTCAGGTAAGGTTCTGTCCCAAAGCCTGTCTCTTGCTAGCCAGGATCCCAGCATAGATGGATGAATGAAAGATTGTAATTGTATTTTCTGTAGGATGAATGTACTGAATTTGTAGTGACCTGGACTGTAAACTTTTCTCTATTGTTTCTCTTGCTTTAGTCAATGTCTTTATTTTTTTAAATATACAAGCTGTGACTAAGTGAATTTCCTTTTTGGTTTGTTTTGAAAGGCCTTTTTATGAGCAAGTGCCAAAGTTCAGTTTCTGCTTGCTGAGAATTGCTATATATTTTTCCAGCATAAGTCTTCTGCACTGTTTTCTATGTTATTATAATGGTCCTATGAAATATGAAAATGTGCTGGTTTTTCAATTCTTGTTGATTGTCTCTTCTGTAAGCACTGGGCTGACTACTATATTTTTTTATCACTTTCTCTGAATATTTTGCAGTGTTGCTGTTTCCTTGGCATTGACGTGACTACTTGGTTTGTGGCTTGCAGATAGCAAATGCACTGTAACGGGAAAGAGTTAATACTTTTGTTATTTAAAAGAAAAAGGATTTAAAGGGGGGGGAATTTATAAAGCTAAATATCATATTTATTTTTCATATGTTTGAATTGTAAGAATAATATGGTGACAGTCCCATTTGTAGGATAAAGTTACATATTTCCATTAATATGTAGTATGCTGTTCTTAAAAGAAAATTCTTATAATGAACTTTTAATTAAAATGCACTGTCAAATGAGTCTTTTAATTCCTTTAAAAGTCACACAAGATGCTGAATGTTCTCTTTCATAGCTGATATCAGTTCAGCTACTGTCTCTCTACACTGGTTGAAGTACAGTCCTGTAAGAAGTTATCTTTATTCCCTAAATGTCTTAAATCACAATCTTCAACTAAAAGGGGCTTAGGTGTGCACGTAACCTGAATTAGGGAGAGAGTCTCCACATGTGGATGCAAAGTGTCTGAAGCTCAGGCTGAGATCTGGTTTCTGCCCCTGCGTCTGTGGTGTGGCCTGGCATACAGTGGTTTCATTGGAGCAGGATAGGATGCAGAGCCCACGTTCATACTCATTTTTACAGTTGGGATAAATTGAAAGTATGACCCCTTCTGGGTGAAGGACCAGTTGTAGGCAACAGAAGTGTCCCAAATCACTGTGAAAAGAACTGTTCAACACTGAGATGACTTGTTGAAGTGTGATAGCAGAGGCACTAAGGTAGAGTAAGTTGTTCAGCGTCCATTGGGTCTGACAGTAAACCAAATGCTCTGCTTGGTAAACTAGCAATTTGATAATGCTTTCTATAAGAGAACAGCCAGCTGGGGCAGAAGTGCTTGTCTAGCTCTGACGTCCTTCTCTGGCCATGGAGATCTTGAGGTTTCTATGAAACATCGCACAACTTGATTTTGAACGTTTTTGTTCTGATTGGCCTTAAACCAAACACCACCACCCTGCCCCACAATAGTACTTTCCTTGCCCTAAGGAAAAAAGCCATCAATATCCAAAGAATCTGTTTTAAACTCAGGGAGAGTGTAAATTTCTCATCTCACATGGGCTGGATACCAGCAGAGGAATCAGCCCTGCAGTCAATTCACCTTTCTTCATCAGCTCTTTTCAAAATACACTGGAGGAACTGAAGTCTGGAGTTGTCTGTGCTGGGGTCTGCCCTTTCAGCTCTTGCATATTTTACTCTGTTAAAAGGTGCAATGGGAAGTTGTCTTGGACACATCCCTGTGTGGCTAGGAGCCTGTGTGTGGATATGGTCTATTGTTTCAAACACTGCCTGGGGGTCTGTATTAATTTGTTGGTGAGGGAAGCAGAGGCTTTTTACACTTCCTTTGGCCATGTAGAGTTATTTAAACATGCTTCCCATCTGAGAGCTGTCTTTAGCACTGCCTTTAGCAATAAACACCTGAGTGAAAAGCCTCACCTGCATGGGGAGGTGATTGGGGTGGGGGCTGTAATTGTTGGCTTTGGGCAGAGGTCGAGCACCTGGTCCAGGGGCTGGTGTTAGGCTGATGCTGCTGGGTGCCTGCTTCCTTCCTTGGGCTCTGCTTGGCTGTGCAAAGGAGCAGTGGAACTTCTCTTCAGCGTGGAAATCAGCACTAAAAGTTGGGGTTTTTCTAAGGTACGTCAAGGTGCTCAGGTGAGAATGGTTTGGGGACATTCATCCTGTTGCAACCTGGCCTGGAGCTGGAATGGGTCTTTTCTTCTAAAGATAAACAACTTAGTCCTCTGGATTTGGGTTTGTTTGGTTTTTTACTGGTTATGTAACCAAGATGGTAGGGATTTAGGGGGAGGGTTTGGGGGTTTTATTTTTTTAGACACTGACTATTCAGTATAAAACCAAAGCCAAGGACTATATATTCTACTGAAAAGTGTGGGGTTTGTTTTGTTTTTATATTTCACTGTGTATGCTCTTCCTTTTGTGCACTAGTACCTTTTTCATTAGAAAGAAAAGATGTGTATTGATTTTTGTACCTTTATCTTGTGATGAAAAGCTACGGCTGTTCCTCTGCTGCTCCACATTCCGGGAGTCACATGGTTTATGTGCATATATAAGCAGATGGCAAAACAGGAGTAAATATTACCATATTCCAGCGTCTATACTGTTTATGGAGCGTGGAAGTGACAAGACAACCTTCAGTTCCCAAACTGCTCTGAATACACAGAAGTAATAACTTATGGAAAGCTGACTGACAGCTACAGCACTTGGAACATGCAGTAATGCAGATTTTTAGAAAATCTGTTTCTGTTTAAAACCAGACAGAGTGAGGGCTCCTAAAAGCAGTATCAGTGATCTGAACAACTCAGATTACTGCGGTCGCTTGGGAGCTGTGAACTGGCTAGGTCTCTACATGGCTTTTTGGGTGGGAATGCTGTTCAGTTTCTGTAACTGCACTGTTGTGTTTGTCTATACTTGTGGCACTCAATGGCTGTTGAGCAACAAAGAATCTACCATTTGGTATGTTTAAATCCAGGTTATATTTCTTCAAAGACAAGTTTTTTAACTAACTAGCTGGCCATTAGAAAATGTAGATTGTATCATACGTATGGTGTTTGCTTGGAGGCTTTAGCTACACGCTTGCTGCCCGACTAGAGCCAAGTGTTGCTGAGAGGAGGAGGACTGCCTCTGTGCATCTGTAATCCCAGTGTGAATGAGAGACAGATTCCCTCATGCAGTGACTTACTGATGGGTGGCACTTGTTCATTAAACTGTTAGTTTAGGTCTCAAATGCAAGGAAGACCACAGAAATTCTTGCCAGTAAAGCTCTACCTTCATTTTCACACACACTTGCCCAGTATTTCAGACATGTGAGACTGCCAGAGAGAAGCTGAATCTATTTTGCTCCAGAGACCTGGTTTCCCTCAGGTCTTTTGTAAAGGCAAAATGCATCTGGTAGCTAAGCTGATGTGTTGTGTTAGGTGTTTAAAGCTGGCACTTTCTCAATCGGGATAACCGTTGTAAAAAAATATGTATGTAACTGCAGACTAGATAATTCTTCTCTGCTAATGACACCTGTGTCTATGTATAAGGATTCTTCATCCAGCTGATTTCAGTTATCCAGGTTGGGAGGGAATACCAGCTCCTTCTACTGCACCATCCCTGAGGGGACCTTAATCTTCCTAAGGGCGCAAATGCAGGATAAAGTGGCCTGGCTGAGGCTTTTATGACAGATGATGTTCCCTTGATACCACTGTAGGAATCTGAAGCTAGGCACAGCAAGGACCCTGCTGAAACAGAGACCTGCTAGTGGAGAGTCAGGTACTTGCTGCAAAAACAAAAGGTATGTCTTGGTAGCCAGGGAATCTGGTGGTTTCGAAGGTGTTGCAGGACTTTTCCAGAGATCTTTCACCAAAATTTTGTTTTCTTTCTTTTATACAAAGAAAAAGCTGGACCTTTATAATATTCATGGTTTAGCTGTGAGGCTTGAATAATACATGAGTTTTACAGAGCTAAAAATCTTCTGGAAAGAATGGAATTAATTGCACCCCTGGCTATAGCTGTTTTTAAAAGGCTGCACTTAGAAAAGTATAAATTTGCACAAGGAGTTCAGAGGTCCGCCTCTTTCTCCACAGGAAGGCTGGGCTGGTGTTCTGGCAAAGCTTCAAACACAGAAGCTCCCTGATGGCTTGATGCTACTGAGAGAAATTGGTTTGTTTATTAAAGATGCTTTGGCATTTCACCTGAGGTGGCTCCCAGCACATGTTTGCCCAGGCAGTTTAGCTCCTGACACATGAAGGGTGCTGAGCAGTTATCTTTGCAGTACCACTTGTTCCCTTGATACCAGTCAGCTTACACAGAATCACAGGGAGCAGAGCTTGCCTCACAAAGGGCGGTCTTGAGTGTCTGTGGCATGATGTGTTTTTCTTCTGTGCTAGAAGACGTTTGCAAGAGGTTTGCCCTGGCTTTTAGATCACTAAGCTGTTCCCACCAGTGGTTCTGGAGTGCTTATTAAGTATTCAGAGAGGTAACTGAATGACTATTTCTTAGGATGGCTTAGGTGGTTTTTAAGGTATTAGACACTCTTTTACTTTGCATCTTTCAAAACACTTAAACCAGCTTACGAGTAACTTCAAATCCATATGCTTTGGGTTTGAGTCGTTTTAGTGCAGCAGATTTTGTCACCTAGGCTTACTTCCACAACAGAAGATCGCTCTCCTGACCTCACTGGGCAAAAGGAAACCTATTTAAAGGATAACCTCATGTGTTAAAAAGAATATGCTAAAACCTTTTGGGTAAGAACACTAGCTAAGCAGGTGATTTATAACTTTCCTTTTTTATTATTATAGTTGGTGTTTGCTGCTGATGTGCACTGGGAAGCCTGACATGATACTGTCCCACATGTAGCTATTTTATCTGCAACAGGAAGCAATTGGTTTTCCTCCCATTTCAGAGGGCACAGAGCAGGCAGTTGCCTCCTCTCTGGTACAGAGCTGGGAAGAGATTTTCCTGTGCAGCCACCTTCTATCTCTGCAACTGTAAAAGGTTCTGGGAGAAATGATCTGCACTGACTTTTAATTTCATATGAGATTTCCCTGAAGGAGATATTTGTGTCTGACAAAACAGGACAGACCTACATTTGCTTTCCAGGGATGGTGTAGCTCGCAGCAATGTGCTGTGTTTTAAGCTAGGGTTTCTCTTTTTTCCTTTCCTGCTTGCTTTATGGCAAATTTTAAATGGTTGATAAACACCTGTAGTAAACTACAGATACACATTGGCAAATCACCCTTTTTTCCATTAAAGCAAGCTGTTAGTTACTGTGCAGAGAGTACATATCCTCCAAAGAGATCAGATTATTTATGGCAGTGCATTAATTAGCTTTTTCAAGGTTTCTAAGGTCTTGTAGATACTTCCAGCTCCAGGGATAATTGCAGTAGGTAAATACCTCTCTACATTAAGTATAATTTAACAGAAAACAGCTGTCGATGTGTGCTTCAGACTTCTGGCCTGTTGGAGGCTCTTGTCAAGCGGAAAATTAGCACCTACAAGGCTTTTTGCGAGGGAGTGATGAGAACTTGCTAGTTGAGTAACTATGGTGGCCACAGATATCCAGACAATTCAGGGTGCTTCCAAAGCTGGTTTGGCCACCAGTTTTCTTGTGTAGACCTGTGCTGTCATCTGAATTCTGAGGCTGTCCTAGCACCCTCACTCACTCATCATGCCTCTCACTTTGGTCTTAGTAAACAGCAGTTCTAACTCTGCTCTTGTGTTCATCAGCAGCTCTGGTGCTTTTTCTAGTGGCAGTTCTGCTTTTTTACTGAGATCCAGGCTTTGTGCATCCCACCTCTTGAATTTTTGTGTGTCTGTTCACAAGTATTTGGCATTGTTCAAATATGCTGCTATGGTTACTCAGGCACCACTGACTGCACAGGTCAGCCTGGAAGAGCTTTAAACAAAGTATTTGGGACAGAATGCAGCTCTTGCTTGTTAATTTAAAACCTGGCACATCAGTTTGAACAGATTACATAGAGGATAATGTCTTTCTTTTTTCCCCTACACTTGGGATTTTGAAAGAACATAAGAAAAATATTGTCTTGACGTGAATCCAAGCAATGACAGTGGCTCCTGCTGAAAATAGAAACTAGCCTGTTTGTTCTGGGAATTGCCTGAAGGCCGGCTGGGCTTTGTGCGCACAAGTGGAAGTAGGATGTACAGAACAGAGCAACCTATTGAAGAGTACAAGCTTCCTCAGCTGCGTCAGTGCAGATCAAGCATAGCTCTGCTGATGCGAGTGGGACTCACTGCAGATCTCCACCACAGTGTGACACCTGTGCAAACACTCAAGAGCCAAATTTTACATCCCTTGGGAAGTGGGAGGGGATGATTCTTGCACCTCAGTTTGCCACCTCATGGTCAGGGTAAGGCATGAGCTGCTTGCTTCTGGAGACTGGGGCTGAGATTTTTGGAGTGATGAAGATACAGAGTGCTGCATGAATGACCTGTTGAGGGCTTTAGCCCTGATTTTAACCTTCTAATCCTGACTGAATCTTTGAGCTGAATGATGTGGTGGGACCTAAAAGAACTTGAGTGGGATCTGTTCTGTACTGCAACATGGGCAGAGTTTAAAAAAGGATCGCGGTAAAGTGACTTTACAGACACATAGTGGTGCCCGCACTAGTCTATGCCCTTTAATACCTTTCTGGTTACTTCACGCTGGAGAAATTAATTTCCTCCTCTGATTACAGTGAAGGCAAAATTTCCGTAGACTTGAATGGGAGAAGAATAGGAAGCTGTTTGAGACAAGTCTGAGCATGCTGGTAAAAATGAAACAAAAAAATCTGGTGTGACTTTCAAGCTATTTTTAAAAGCACAAGCTGGAGTGGGTTACTCTGAATCACTGGAGTCTGTTATGTCCTTATTTTATTTTTCTTATTTTCACTGAGTAATTTTGAGGACACAGTGAGAAGACAAGTCTTTAGATATGGGTTATATGTGTTAACGGGGGGGAATGTGCTACCATTTGTTGGGCATAATAAATATGACTGCCAAATGAGCAGGTCCCTTTTCTGATGTGGCAAAAATATTGTAGATGAGAATTTTTATCAAGCCATTTCAGAAAACAAGAGAAGGTGGTTGATTTATTGGTTTCATTAAAATAATAACTTTGATTCCCTCCTTGATTATTTCTGTGGGAAACTGGATGATGCTTGGCATTTGCTTAGTAAATCTTGGGGCAACCTCTTTGGTGGGTGGGTTGTGTTGGGGGTTTCTTTGTCTCCTCATTCTTTCCTTCCCCCTGCTCCAGCCCTTGGAGGAAAGTTCCCTGCAGCTAAGAGTGGGCACTAAAAATAAAAATAATCTACCTTCACTGTAATAAGCGATAGCAGAATCTTGTGAAGATGTCTTGGACTGCGTCCTTGTTTTCCATTCAGTGCTTGAATTCAAAGGCTAATCATTCATACACTTGTTTTTGAGTTGAAAGATGCAGATTTCAGTGACATTCATTGAGCCAAGAAGTGGCAGTTCTTGTTATGCAGTTATTTCTCCCTGTTCATTGTATCAGACTTCTTACACTTTGATGAGGGTAGGTAGAAGGGTGAAACAGCATAAACCACCTGAGGGGACAAGTGGAAAGGAACTGTGACCACCACAGTGTGTGTGGTAAGGGGAAAGTTGTCTTTCAATTCAGCAGTAGAAGTTGAATGTAGTGTCTGTTTGTTGTGATTATTGTAGGTAGGGAAAGAACCATCTTCTCCTCGGAATTTGCCTAGAAGTCAAGTTTGTATTTTGGGAGGCTGAGTGCATCAACTAGCTTCAGACATGCTCATCTTCATCCTACTGTCCTGTGGGGGAGGTGTTTATCAAAACCCCTTTCATTACTGGAAATACAATCATTTCTTTTCCCAGATGCATACAGGAGTGCTCTAGAGCAGCCTGAATTAAATCTAAGATGAAAGCAGGTTGATGTACAAACCAACGTCGGACTTGCAAACGGTTCTTGTGCACTTCTGGGGCTGTGTTAGCAATAAGGATTCTTCAGCTATTTTATTTTTATAGTGCTATTGTGAAATGATCCTTTGCTCCAGAGAAAGACCAGCTGGAACTAGAGGAAGGTGTATGCTACAGTTCAGAAAGGCAGGGAGCTGACTGTATGATCAGGAATTTGCTAAAGTTTTGGGAACCTTTCATCAGCTTTAGTAGACTTTGGATATATTGGTCTTGTTCACTGGAGTTTATGCAATATGCAACATATTGCATTCCAGCCCTGTTTTTTTTAAACTTCTGTTAAGGGCTTGGTGTGGAGGGAAAATCTCCCAGAAAACTGTTCTCCAGCACTGCCTTCTTCTTTCCTTCCGAAGCATAGAAGGCTGTTGGTGACAACTGTATGTAACTCGTGTGTCTTGAAGACCTGACACGCTATTTCATGCTGAACATTGCTGAGGTGCTTCCTCAGCATCTCTTTGATACTTCTGCATCTTCTTGGATTAGCAATGCTGTTATAATAGTGCATGACACAAATCTAGTTACATGAGCTCTTCATTATTTGACTGTATTCTGAGCAGCATTTCGGACTTTATTAAAACATTTCTGTATGCTTTTTGGCTTTGAAAAATACAAATTCACTGAACAAAAGCCTGTAAATCTTTGTTTAATCGAATTATACTTCTAAGAAGAGTTTACATGGATATAGTGTAACAAGGAGGTTGAATTCCAAATAGGACTTTGAAAATCCAGCTGGAACAGAAAATTGAGACTGGTGTGATTTTCCTAGAAAAATCACTGTAATATGTTGCATTATCAATGCCTAAGCGACAACTGTAAGTTGATTTAATTAAGAGCTATTCTAAGGTATATATATTTGCTAATGCATAGTTTATCTCTGAAGATGTAAATGTTCCTGGCTCTCTGAAGCTAGTGTTGGTTTCACTGACTGAAACTTGCCTGTTGACAGTCTTGTCAGCTGAAAATGTTAGAAGAGAATGAAATTACATTCTGGGCCTTGCCCCAGATGGGAATTGCTGTAATATTTTAAACCTCAAAAAGGCCGGAAGTGTAACAGAACAACATGACCACTATAAGATTTATTAGTGCTGCTTTCATCTTGGCTTTGGGCCATCCCCTGTCTGCAAAATTCCTGTTGATGTCCCATCTGGGTTTATGTAGAAATTGATGGTAGAGTAAAGCTCTCTGATCCTATCAGTTCACATTTGCATCACTTTCTGTTCTGGATGTGCTAGGAAGGGCTGGAAGCACCACTTGTTAAACTGTAATTAGCAGGCCAGCAGAGGAGAATGCAAGGTCAATTTAGCATTTGTGGAATTTAAATCATTTTATGAAATGGAAGGGTGGGGGGAAGAAATCAAAGCCAATGCCTCTGAATTCAGCTTTGTTTCTGAAAAAGCCCCTTAAAAGATAAACCAATATTCAAATAGAGCCATTAAGCTCTAGTTTGCTCTATAATTTGCTGTCATAATTGTTGCAGAGGTTGTACTTTAATGTGTGCAATTTAGGTGGGGAAAAGGAAAGTTCATTGTGACTATTGATTTCTTCCATTAGAGCAAGAGGGTGAGGTTTCCAAATCTCAGTGTAACAGCTCCTTGAATTGGTCTGCCCAAAGTTTTTGTGCCTCCTGAAAGACTTTATTACGCCAATACTGACTACTGATAGAAAAATCATGATAGTGGTATCTGTGTCTGCTTTTTCCTTCCCTCCCTATTTAAGCTAGTTGTGTTATTAAAGTCTTTAACCACAGCAGGTGTTAAGAACTTAAACTAGGAGTAAGCTACACACAGACTTACAGTAGGAAGGAGGAAGTCAGTAAAAGCCTTGAGCAAGACATGCTCAAGACATGGACATCCACCCTGAAACTGAGATTTTTGGCACAGGTCACAACAGTTAACTTCCAAACAGGAAGGTTGTGTGTCCTGGGCATCCTCCAGAGAGCTATATCCAGCAAGTTTGCTGGCTGCTTTGCTCAGTTGTCCTTTAGAGGGTGCCCCCTCTCTGCCCTCTGACTACTGACAGGACAAACAGGCTCATAAAGCTAAAGGGAGTTCTTAAGAGCTTTAATCAGATGCTCCACCAAAGAAACTGGCATTCAGATAGCGTACTGCTCCATTCAGCTTCAAGCTGAATTAGTTTGTGTTATTGACCATTATTTCTGGGCTTAGACAAACTGTTGACGCGTATCCTGGGTCACTGATGCAAACAGACTGTTGTTACAGGTCTGAATCGATGTTGCAGTACGATCGTTGGCAGTTCTGGTCTCCTTGTGCGTACCAATTTATTCTCTAGATGAAGCTGTAGTGAGTGAAGGCTCATTCTCCAGTAAAGGTGATTGAATGCAGCTGGTTGATTAAACTGAACAAAGAGAAAGACTCGTGTGTCACTCAGCATGCTCTGCTACATGAAACAAGGGGATTAGATATGGTGAATTTCTAGTAATGAAAGCAGGCAATCGGGTTCGTCATAAAATCAGCTTAAAAGAGCTTTCTAGATTCCAGAGAGAACTAAAATAACTTGACCTACCTTGGTCCTATAATCTTTAAATGCTGTTTAACATCTGCTTGTCAGCACTTGGCAATAATATTTATGGTGAAATTTGTAATAGCAGACACTGTCTTGTGTTGGAATTAATAATGCAGAGGGGTGAGCTATGGAGGAAAAAATGCCATTACACAAGGGTTAAAAATGAAACAGAAGTATTTGACTTAGGTTAAAAGAGATATTTGGAAGTTGCAGCTGCAGAAATCTTAGTGCGGTCGCCAGCCTGGTCCAAGCGTGGCCCAGTGGCCTGAGGCACAGTGAAGCATCCTTAGTCCCCTGCAGGTAGTTAGCATTAGAACCACTTCTTCTTGAGGGATCTAAGTTAATAATGTACTTAGAAACTTTCCTAAATGGGTGTGAGAGAGATGTGCTAGAGATGCCTTTAAGATTTGAAGTAAATCAGAAATTTCTTTGTTTTCCCAAGACTGGCAATTCTGAGGATGTTCTTAGCTTGGGCGCCTAACATTATGTGGACTGCACTTGAGCCATTATAGGCAGACGAAGGAGTTTGATAGGCTAAGTTGCTTACTGCACACTGTGTACCCCTGAAAACTGCAACACAGGAATGTAAGAACTCCTTATTCCTGACAGTTATCAAAGACAAGCAAATTGCAATTCTCAGCTTGAAACATCTTCCAAATAACAAGCTCTGTAGATCCTCACAGGTCTCTATTATTTTTCTACTGAGCCTGTAATTTGCTCTATGAAGTGGATTTCCTAGAAAGGGTCTGAAGGTGTCAGCAGGCACTGAATCCACATTCCTTTTGCAGTGTGTTCCAGTCAGTTCTCTCAGGGTTAAGATGGTATGCCTTTCTTTTCTAATCCGATTTTTGTCTGGCTTCAGGCTTCGCTTGTTGGTCCTTGTCATGATTAACTTTTAGGCACCTTTCCTCCTTACGAATCAACTGTGGCCGTCTTCTACTTGTTGCATAAACAACTAGGAGCAATTTGGGTTATTTCTTGCAGCCCTTAATGCTTTTGTGGCTTTTTTTCTCTGCTATCATGAGTCTTTCTTCAACATCAGGTCTGAAATAGGAATTGGTTATTGCCAATGCCCTGTAGAGAAGTCAAATACCATCCCTGCTCCCAGACGCTGTTCTTACATTCATATGTTCAGGGATGATACAAGATAGCTTTGCCACTGGGAATGCCTAACAAATTGCTTGTTCTTGATGTTGTCCAAATCCTTTATTCAGTTTGCTTTCTAGGATGCAGTTTCTCATGCTGAATGCTTGTTGTTCCTAGACATGTAGCTTTGTGCCTTGGCTCCATTGAAGCCTATTTTGTTTGAAAGAGCCCAATCTATTAATCCATCCAGGCCACTCTATTGTCCTCTTTCCATCCTTATTTACTACTGTGTTGTCCTTTGTGTGGTCTGTAAGTTCACTGCTAGTAGAATATACATTTATTTCAAGATAATAAATGGCAGTATGCCAGGCCTGGTATGAATCCATGCGGGCCATACAGACATTTACTGATACTTTCCTGTAGACATCTACTTCTGGAGATCTGTCACTTCTCCCACTCTTAATTCATTTAACATGGACTTTAATTGAAACTACGAAGTGGTGCAATAAATATCTTAAAATTGAAATCCTAGCAGTCTTTAGCTGCCTAATTGTGTGTGGTCTTTCCACCCAGCATTTCCCCTACAGCTGATCAATACCTGTTCACTTTTCTGTTCCCCCCCCCCCCCTTTATTTAGGGATTGGATTTCTTAGACTGTTCAATAGAGCATATGCTGTTTCCCTACAAATAGGTAGTTCTTGACATTAATATTCTGTTGAGACTTCTCCAGCAAGCTAGAATTTCACCATTGAATTCCTCTTTAATATGTCTCTGAACTTTTCTATCCATTTTTTTTAAACTCCTGTGATAGATGTGTTAACTTTGTCTTTCATGGGAGTGGAAGTAGAAGGGCTACTTTGCATCTCTAGTAAATAGCCCCAGCTTAATTCAAGGAAACACTTCAGCATGTCCTTAACTGTAGAATTGAAATGGAGACTGGTGGTTTGTTGTGGGGGTCTTATTTTTATTTTCTTCATGAATCACAGCAGTATGATGGGGAGAAGAAAGTGAATCAAGTCCAGTGTAATGTTGGCTTTTTGTTGTTCTCTGGTTTTGCTTTGTAAAACAATGCGAGATCTATACAGACTAACTATTTTGTACTTAGTATCTCCACTAAGGAGGCTAACTTGTGGTTTCCTGCTGCCTTTCCTGCCTTCACAATGTGTCTTGTCTGGTTGTTGTCGCTTACTTCAGAGGCAGTTGTGTTGAAGTGCTAGTTGTGTTAAAGTGCTATTGTGTGTATTTATTTAAATAATAAATACACACAAATATTTAAATAATAAAAATTCAGGGGTCAATAGTAACGATGTTGACTGGTAAATATGGGTATGTTTTTCTTACATATTCATGTGTTTAAGTTTCAGATTTTCTACAAATCTCAATGTATATAATGTGCCTGACCTATACTCTTGTGCTGGTGTAAATCAGGAGGACTCTGTTGTCCAAACTAAGGCCCTCACGCTGAGCCCACAGACAGTTCTTGCATCCTTCCTTCCTGCTAGGCCTCTCTCCATGGCTGCATTTAACCAGGACAAGCCACCCACCTTGGGGAGGACAGGAGCATGTTCAGGGAGGGAGGTGCTGCTGCATCAGGTGAAAGCTGCTGTCTCTCCCTTGGACCAACACCAAGCATTATGCATCCCTGGGTTTTCCAGGAAAATACTTGACAAATCAATTATTTTAACAGCTGTGCTATCTTCATTTATACACTCAGAGAAGTATTATTTTGTCCTTGTTATTAAAAGTGAATGTTTCTTTCTTTGCTTTATCTTTGAGCACAGCATGTCTTGTTGTTACATTTAAGTTGCTATAAACTCTAAATCAATAATCCCGTTCAGAAGAAAAAAGGGGTCTAGTAGCGATAAGTACAATTGCAGAGTTAATCAGATCATCTTTATTCGAGTTGTAGGCTGTTTCCCAAAGATGTTCTAGTTCTACAAAATCAATATGGACACAATGAAGTCACTTTGTTTTCTGGGTATCAGTGGTACAAGGGTGGGGGCTGGATACTTGTAAGGAACCAAGGGATTTTGCTGCCTGTGAGTGGAGTAGCTGTGGAAAAGGAATGGTTGCTGCCATGGAATCAAATAACAGAAAGTAGTGTATATTTTGGGCACTCAAATGTCTGGGGGAGGTACAGATCCAAGAATTTCTCCCTTATTCCATCCCCACCAACTTCACAAACAAAATATGTCTAAAATAACACTGCATTTTAAATATAGTGTTTTGAGTCGATAACAACTTGTTCTACAGTGTAAAAGCCACCTGATTTTACAAGCTGATTCTTCAGAAGAGATGGATGATGTTTTTCTTTTCTTTCCATTATAATTTCTAAGTGGGGTCCTTGCTGCTGATCTCTGTGCTAGTTTTATGCTGGGTAGGCTAGGGAGGTTACAATGGAAATTTAATCTTTCCTAAACCAGGCCTTGCACAACTTCTTTCAAGTACAGCTGAACCCTGTTCTCCACAACCACTACCCCGTAAATAGCTATTGAAGACAATAAAATTGAAGCCACAAAAACGATGGGCCTCCTTGTTGTTTCATTATTGTTAAATATGATCTCTGCTGTGCTGTGGAATAACCAGTGCCCAGCGCTGCTGGATCTTTATTGTTATTCAATGATCCTTTAAGCTGAATGAAGCTTTATGTTCAACAGATTAGTGTACTGCTTTCTCTGTGCACTTTACATTAAGCAATAGATCATGTAGCTGTGACTTAAATATTTAGCATGCTTGTGTTAGATAATAAAGGGGTGGGGTTTTTTTTAGGACAAATAATGTTCCACGTTGACACCTGGGCTAATAATCATGTGCATGGGCTGAAAATGTATTTCGCCATGGCTCAGCACTGCCTGTCCTATTTAGAAGTGATGTTGCTGTAGTACACACTCTAATGGTGAGATCCGGGAGGATGGTCAGAGCCATTAAGCTGTTGGACACATGTAGGTGTTGTCCAGTGGGTGCTGCAGAGTGAGAGGGGCTTAGTGCGTCCTCAGATGGAGGAGATGAGCGAAGCTTTCCAAGAACAGGCTTAATTCAAGCTGTTGTGCTTTCAGTGATTAAGTGCCTGTCTGAGCTGGCTTGTTAGCAGCAACTTTTTGTGAAGTGCTGACCTGTCTGGTGCATTCTCAGTTAGGCTGTTACACAGCCTTCAGTTCTGCAGTGGGAAACTCAAAGGCACCCCTGCAGTGAGAACTAGGCTTTGTTTTCAGTCAGTTCGGGTTCTAAAATGGCCTCTTGGTTTCATCAAGACTTGATTTGAGTGAGATCTTTGTTTATGTGATTCTGAAAACCCACACTGTCTTTGGTTATCAAATTGGTTTTAAAGTATAATTAATTTCTTAATGATAATTTTAAACTTCGATAATGCTCAAGAAGGTATTTACATGCTGTTCTCACCAGCTGGTCTTTCTGTATTTGATGGTTTGCTTGAACATCCCCAGACCTCATTTTCCTCCAGTTACGCTACCTTGTACTGAAATGACTTGTAGCAGCAATCATCTGTGCTATATTTGTACACAAACTGCCTCTCTGTTCATGTAAGAGAAGTATCCGAAAGGGCATGGTTAAGAATAAATGCAGTGATCATAACTATGTACCTTTTACACGAAGCTTGGAAAGTTCAGGGTGTTTATAGGAGAAAACTCATTTTGATGAGATATATACTCCTTTGAAATTGGCTTAAACAAATTGATTTTTCCCATCAAAAGAGGAGGTTGTATATGAGATGATCTAATTGCAATAAGATATAGAGCTCAGAGATTTATTCTTGTTCTTTACAGTTCCCTACCCAGTTTGAATTCTGCCTGAAATTTAAGTTATCTTCAAGGTTGCTTTTCTTAGCATGAATACCATGGTCTGCACTGACATGGGTGGCGAGTCCAAATCTTGAAGAGCTCTTCTTGATGGCAGTTCTGGCTTTCAACCATATATGAAATTGTTTGTGTGCATACAAATATGCACATGCTTCCCCAGATATGTGGGAAAAGGGAGCGACGGAAACTGAGATTCCATATCCACTTCAAGCCACTCTGGAAACACAAACCCACTCACAGAGCTGTGGTTAAACTTCACAGGAATGCTTCCAAGTAACCACAGCAACACTGTCCTGTAGTGGGGTGGGTTATCTGATACTGGCATGTACTTTGTGGCTGTGAATGTGTAAATACTTCATGGATACAGCATAAAATCCCTCACCTTATTTCAGATGTACAGCTGGAGCTCTAATGATTGCTTAGTGGTGTCTATGCGCTACAGCCACCTGATCAGCACCAGAAGATGTAGAAGGAATAATGTATATTCCTGAAGAAAAAGTGTTGACTGGGATAAGAATCAGCCTGAATCTTGGGAACAAGGGGGTGAATCCTTGGCTGGATTGTGTATTTTCTGAAGCTCTTTGAGGCAGTCAAGTGGCTGGAACAGAACTAGAAAAGTACTCAAATGTTGTATTTTAGAGCAATATTTAACATGGATCTTGCCCCCTGTCACTTCAAGCACATGGACATGTGGAGCAGTAAGGATGGTTAATCTTGTGTGGCACAAATTAGTAAGAGCTGTGCAAAAGAACTTTCCAGAGACTTGCTTGCTAAATAAATTACTGGTCATGTTTTATTTAAAATGCTCACATTGCCAGCAGAGAACACAGCAAAAAAGCACACTTCCAGTTAAAGTAACAGCTAGGATTTTCTTTCTGCTGCTCCCATGACTTCTTGCACTTGTTCAGCTTTATTGCATGTCACAAGCAACTGAGCAGAATCACATGTACACATACAGTTCACAAGTGCACGTGGCATCATGCAATCAAGTTGTTTATCACCTTTTACCTGCAGAAGTCCTCTTGGTAAACATAGCTAGGACATCCAGCTAACCCCAAGTTGTGCTTAGATGCTATAGTATGGATGCCAGCCTGGGTTTGTGTTACTGATACTGGGCTGTGCCTATTGCTATGTGTTACCCCAAATCCACTGTGGAGCTGGTTGCTGTGACGTGGGCATCAGGCTGTTTCCTGTGTCCGTCCATATGCTGCAGGCATTGAGGGTGGATCAGTACCAAGCTGCAGAGTGGCAGGGGGCGGATATGGAGGATGTGTATTTCTAGCAGGACAGATGTTTGCATTCTTTTCTCCCAAACATCTGCTCACGTGCACTATTTTGGGAAGGACAGCCTGTACTACTCTCTGTCACCCTTGTGACTTGAACCTTTTCTCTGGGTGGTGGCCAGGCTTCGTATTCAGAGATAAGTTGCCTTGTTACAGGAGAGAGTCTTAGGTTGGATCATTCGTGGCTTGTTGTTTTGTTTTTGTTTCTCCTCAGCTACTCCAACAGCTCACTGCCATCAATGTTGGGCAGTGTCTGTGCTGTTTTCAGTAGGTTCTATAGATTAAGTCTCTGACACTTTTACCTTGAGCATGACATCGATTAGCTCATGTCCCAGCTTCTCACTGAAAATCGAATAAAAGGGCTTTTTGAAATGACTGGAAGGTGGAGGATGGTGTACAGGAATTTTTCAGGAGCTGAGTAGAGAATCTAAGTGTAGCTAGATGGTGTGTGCCTTTGTGCCTAAGATGCTGCTTTTTAGAAGTATCTCTCAAGGGATGGACAGGAGTCTGACAAGCTCTCCTGGGCTAAAGGAGCAGCATGTTCAAAGTTTGAGAGACTTCATTTGGGGTTGAGGAAGAAAACCTGAATGAGCAAAAGATCAGTATTTGGGGCAAAGAGTGTCTGGTTCTGGACATTTGATAGGATGTTGATAGCTTCTTTTTCTGGAAACTTTTGAAGCATTTAGTATTAAATGTAATGGAAAAGAAAGCCACCAGTAAGCACATTGAGATGAATGATTGCTATGCTTCTGCCTTTCTTGGGATGAAAAACAGCAGGTCACTGGGAAGCAGAAAGTTCTGGATTTATTCCTTCAGTGCCTAGGGGTGTGGGAGGCAGGAGTGATCTTTCCAGCATGGTGCATATTCCAGTGCAGTAGGCACAGTTATTTCCTTGAAGATAGTATTTGTAAGATTAACAAAATTCGAGATACTGTGGTGAATATTTTAATTGCACATGTTGAACCAGATCAGAAGTACGAAACCTAGAATTATGCCTCTATTTTCCTTCTAGGCTGATGATGTTCTATTGATGAGCTATGTGGAGCAGATATTTTGATTTTATTTCTTCCTTGTCCCACTGGACATATCTCTGGAAGCTGGGCTCTTACTCAGATTCATCTAACTTATAGATAAAATTAAACATCCTTACACAGATTACATGACAAGGAAAAAAAAAATCTTTGTCATCAGTCTCTATTGTTGCAAAAACCTCATGGTACCTTTTAGAAATGTACTGGGGACGATGTTAGCACAAGTTTCCGAGTGCTTTTGTATGTATTTCACGACCTCAAAATGTGAAAAGCATGTTGGATAGTCTGAATCATTGGCTGCAGGGTAGGGTGCAACCATTTGCTTGCGCTCACTCATTCAATTAGACAATCATACCTTTGGTTACTATGTTTGCATCCTGCACAGAACAGTTTGGACTAACCTCTCTAAGTTGTTAGCCTGCCAAGTGTCAATGTAATCCAGAGGAATAATGTAGTGTTGATCTGTCCGTTTGTTTTTTTTCCTGGGGAAAGGACCCCGGAGAGGCTGTTGTGGCAGCTCTGGGACTTTTGAAGCAGAGTAACACCTAAAGCATATTCTTCTTCCTCTGTGCTGTGAAAGTAGTCCCATGCTTAGAGAGTTTCAAGGCAGAGAATTACAGTTGCTTTTCCGCCTCTTGTATTCGAAGTTGCTTCACTGGGGTCAAATTTAGCCCCTCTGTTGTCTTAGTGATTAAAGAACCCAAGTTAAAGGTATATTGATGGAGGTCATTTCCCTGTAAAACTGAGTCATTTGATTGGAAACCCTTCTGAATTTGTTTCCTCAATTTCAGGTTCTACCCGTTGGGCTGACATTGAAAACCAGGATACTTAATACAGTCACTTAGCCAGTAACACAACTGAAATGTGCATTCTTCTAAAGCTTTATTATAAATATGAATAAAACATTTTCTAATATTATTAAAACAGCATGGACTAAAGAAATTAGAATGATGGCATTCAGGGGTGATCTCTGTGTCATGCCTGTCTGCTCCAAAATAGCATTGCAATATTGGCAGTGGAGGCAAATGTGCCTTCTCTTTAATGCAGTAAAAGTTGGAGTCCTCTTTGGGAAGCCCAGCCAGATAATTACATTTATGGAGAGATATGTTTTATACATGATCTACCACAGGACAATCCCTTTCTATGCTCCGTATACTAATATCTAATCCAAAGTGCTATATGCAAAAAGCCATACGCGCAGCAAAGAAATCCGTGTCCAGAGGTCAGTGGTTGTGTCGTGTCTTTCAACAACGTCTTTTAGTACCTGTAGAAAAAAAAAACATTCAAAATTCTTGAGTGCTTTTGGATTATATACAATTTTTTGTGTTCTTGGTGTTAGGTACTCTAAGGAAATCACAAATTTGGTTTAAAATGCAAATATTCATTATACAAATAGCAATTTTACAGGGTTTCTTCCCTCAGGTTTTTCAGCATTTGGCCATTATCTGAGGCCTCTTCCCAGCTAGAAACCCATTTTTCTGTAGAGGAAATTTTAAAAGAGATTTTTATATAGCCACAAGTGCCTGTTGAGCTCAAGTTCTGGTTAGTCTCAGTAGTAGCTGAATGAACCATACTTGGTAATGAAGATGTCTCTTATCTACAAAGCTTTACAAACTGTTAGTTTGTAAAGTGTGGACTGTTATCTAACAGTCCACTAATTAATCCAGATAAATTACCTTTAATTAGACAGTACCTCATTAATGTTTTTCAAGTTGCTTGTAGTTTGTGTCTTGTTCTTACGAGGCACAGCTTATTTTAAATGCTCCCAGAACCATTCTAAGATCATGCAGTCATTTGGAAGAAAACATGTTTTTAATTACATTTCAAAAGCTTCAGTGCCTTACTCACTCCATCTCTTCAGCAGTAAGGAGATTAGGTTTATTGCCAAGTGACTTGCATCACCCTCCATCATGGGATGTGACTGCCTGGGTCTTAGCAGGCCAACAAAATGATTCACCAGCACAGTGTGGTTTCATTGGGATGCAAGTACCTAGTGAACAGCCTTGCACAAGCAAAGGTGAAAGAGCCTTTTGTAAAGATCTTGCGAAGGTGTTTGGATATGCAGGGTAGAGCAAAGCTCTAGCTGAGGCCACGGACAGCTAAACTGTCCGCCAAAATACTGCATATAAATGGAAGCTGTGGTCCTGATTGAGTTGATTGTAAAATAGCTCCATGTATTTGCCAACACCCTGTTTAGCCTTGTTTTAACACCTCAAAAGAGTTTTCTGCGTTTCCAGTATTTGAAGAGTGTCATTGGATTGTACAGACAAGATCTGATTCTTTAGTCCAGACAAATATTGGTAAATATTCTTGGCAATTCCTGTGCATGGTTTTCTTGATAACGTGTGTCTGACAGACACGTGCAGGTTTACTAAAGGAAGTCTCAATAGTGAAACTACCCTACTACCTACTAGATATTTTAGTCTGATATTCAGACTGCTTTTTCACATATTTAAATTCAATCCCCTGAAGCTTCATTATATTTAGCAATGGTTTTCCTTCTAAGTATTTTTATATTGCAAGGCCATGTGTAGGTAGGAGTTCTTTACCAAAATGGGAATGCTTGTCTACTATTCCAACAGTGTTCCCAGGAATAGCTCTATATCTGCAGATCTGCATATTGGATTCACTTGAAGACAATGCGCAAATGATTTTTGGTGCACTGGCTTTAGCTGGTGCAGCTGTGCTGGTCAGGGATTCTGGAACTTGCTTACTGAATCATCCTATGTAAGCTGCAGGAGTTGAGATGATTCAAAAAAAGAGGAAAACCACAAGAAACAAAGCAGTAGAGTAGCCTGCACTCAATATTTGCAGGGGAAAACATGCTGATTAGGGTAGTAACTTCAATTTTAACTAACAAATCAGGTGACATCTTTGTTCTACTAGTATGAAGCACCTGTAGCATACAGCAGCAACATAGCAGTGTACCACTAGCACTAAAATGAACCCCATTTGGACAGGCAAATGGCAGATATCTCTCAAACACTCCTCTGCACGGACTTTGGTTAGAGAACAAGTAGAGGAGTGCATTTTAGACTTTGTGTTCATCTAATGCTGATTTAATGCTAGTTCTAGTGCTGCAGCTGTCAATTTGACTTCTACATATGATGGCGGTGGCATGGAAGGCATGATTCTAATTTGTGTAGCAAGATCCATCTGACAGGTAACTACATGTTCCAGTTAATCTTAGCTGGGATATAAGTAGATCCTGCATCAAATGTAATGACTCACTCACTGAGCCTGATGCTAATGTCAGTGATATCTGCTTCAGCCTATGCCTTCCTCAAAACTGGATTGGAATCAGGCTTGTGAGTGACTTTGTATTGGGATAACCCCCACTTAAATATGGTAGGTCACACTGATCTCTGATGCCAGTAGAGGTGCATTATGAGAGATTTGTCCTAGCGTGTTTGTTGTTTGCTCATATCAAAGGTTGCAATGGGTTTTCCAATGCAGTAAGAGACTTATCTATTATTTACTCTGGGAATAGCAATCTTATTTACTATTAAATTCCAGGTTTCCTTTAGGTGTTTACCAACTGTCCAGAAGATTAGGTACACTAAATTACTGAATGTCCCTTTTTCATGAGTTGCCTTCTACCTCTCTTAGTTTGTGAATAATGGAGTCACCCTTCTGCACCCCTTGTCCCCAGTGCTGCACTTACCCAGGACTAGCATATTCCTCTGTTTATTTGAACAACCTTTATGGAATCTGCAAACCTTTAAGCAGATTTTTAAAAGCAGGCTAAGCTTATCCGATTATGAAGAACCAAATTCACATAGGAGGTGGTATAGCCTAACTTTCTGCTCTGTGGAACAATGTCTTTTAGTATTACTGATTTTTTTTTTCAGACAAATGACAAAGCTGAAAGGGAAATATGCATGTCAGTCTTCAAAAATGTGCATTATTTATTTATTGACAGTGCCAATGAGTCAAGATGTGGTTTCAGCTGCTTCTGTTTACAGAGAGTGTGGGATCTTTGCTCCTTTAACCAAATTCATGTCCTGTTTACTCTGTCTCACACCTGCCTTCAGAAGGTGGTCTCAGGTACTGGGCTTAGTCTGTATGTGACCTGGAGGCTTTCAAGGAAGAACTAAGAATAAGCGTTGATCAGGAGATTGCATGCTCAAGGCTTTAGGTTGATCTAAATGAAGCACCGAAACCAGGCCTTTATTCCAGCTCCTCTCTAGCAGTTACTCTTTTTTCTTAGAGACTTTCAGCTGACAGTTGCGTTATAACTATGAATTATCACCGTGACTTAGTTGAAACCAGTTTCCAAAAGCTTGGGATATAAAGGAAGCAAGCCACATGCAAACTTCTGGTGCCTGGGAATCTCTTGATACCAGATGCTTGTGAGCTGTTTGTCCAAGTTTTCTGTAGCTTTCAGGTCCCCTGACAGACTTGTGACTGACCGTACAAGTGGTGCAATCTGTTCTTATCCAAAAAATTATACACAAACAAAGGATATCCCTGCCCATAGCTGGGAGGTTGGAACTAGATGATCCTTAAGGTCCCTTTCAACCCAAACTGTTTTATGATAAATATATATATAGTATATACTATTATATGCTATGTATTCTGTGTCTAACACCATCTGTCATGTATGTGTGTGGGTTTTGTTTAAGGGAAGATCTTAAAAATCTGAATCATTCTTATCTGAAACCAACTCAAAATGTTTAAAAAATTTCAACAACGGACTTTAACTAATGATTTGGTCCATTAGAGGAAAATATAGCTTTGGACCCAGACTTTCAATCACAGACAATGGAATTTGATTGGCATCAACACTGGGTATTAAAACATACCTTATCATGCTTCAGAAAGGGCCGTGTAGCTTTAAGGGCTTAGAGAAAGTATCCCCTTGTGCTTTTGCCAAGATCCTGTTACGATTTCTCTGCTCCCTTCATTCTTAATGATTTCAGTGGGTGTTATGATGGATAACTGAAATAAGATTATTCTATTTCCAGTGAAAGCTTTACTACATTGATTTCTTCTTTTCTGTGCTGCTGTTTGTCAAAAGTGACTGATGTACAAAATTCAAGAGTCACTGGGAATTCAACCTGTCGCTTCTGTTAAATTTTGACAACTGCTTATAACATGGAAAAAACACACTTGATTACTGTGAAGCGTAATTTATTGTTACTATAATGGCTGATTGTTAATGGACTTGGTAGAAAATTACACAGTATAAAATAAAATTACCATGTATAACTCTAATGACACTTATTCTATAGTATAATGCTATGTTGGTATAGTAGTACTTTGTACTCATATCACTTTTTATTGTGGGATCTGAAGTGTTAAACAATATTATTCATGCTTTATAACAGCCCAGTAAGTGCTATCATACTGGTTTATTAGACAGGTAAGCTGGAACAAAGACAAGCAGAGATTTACAGAGAGATGTGAAATACACAGCCTTGCAAAACACTACCTACATGCATAACCTGAAGCACCTGCTTAATTCAGTCCCTTAAATATTTCCTCAGATCTGGACCTATGTAATCAAAATTCCAAGTCAGCTTGATTAACTTTCAGATGATCCTTCCTAAAATTCACTAGAAACCAATGGGATTTACATACCTGCTTATTGTTTGGCTCCAGGTTAGCTGCTTTGCTGGGGGCACTGATCAGTGCACAGATGAGGGCATGACCTTGAAAGCAGCTTATGGTGCACTGAGCAGAATACCTGGCTACTACCATTGTCATTCTGTCATTTAGACAGGGGCTTTCATGAGCTTTAAACTAACCTGCTAACAGGGAAATAACTATTTTTGGTGTACCTAGCACAGCTGCTGCAGCAAGTCTGCCTCTGGAGCTCCAGCCTTGCAGACAAAGTAAATATTACCTGTAGGCTGTTGTTAATAAAAGAATCCTTCCATCTGTGTTCACACTGGAAATGCACACTGTAATTTAGTTGGCAGGTTTTGAATGCTCTTTATACATCTTACTCCGAGACCTCCAAGTGCACGGCAGCCTAGACAGTAGGGAAGATGGTCATTCAGAAAAGTGTTTTAATTTATTTACCTCCCTTCCTGGAGTGTTGGTTTGCTGGTTTTGTTCTTAAAAAAATACTGCAGATCTGTACAAAATAAATTTTCTGGGAATGCTAGCATGAAAATCATTTAATTTAAGCTTGATCAGGCAACTGATTCTGTTCTAACACAGTCATAATTAAAAAGTAGTCTTGTGAGGTTTAAGCCATTACAGGTACAGTGTGCTCCATGAGCAGCATTGCTAATGAGGAGGGGTCCTCTTCAAGCTGGCACATCGTGGGCCTTGTTGCATGAGGCAGTGACTGGGCTCCTAAGCAGGGGGTTTGGAAGGCTGATGAGAGAGTGGTTGATCACAGTGAAAGAGTTGAGAGGCAAACGAGGCATCCCCTCCTGTTCTGCTTGTTATCCTGCAGGGGATGCTCAGCCTGCCTATGGGTTGCCTCATGTCTCTGTGTGCCACTTCCCTGCCCTGTTGGGAATTTCTGCTGCCTGCTCAGACCAGGAGGATGGGGGAATCAAACTGGGAAGCAGCTAAAATGAACCTTGGGATTGGGAAATCGGATGGGAACACCAGGCTGGACCCTCTGCAATTGCTTCAGCAGGAGCTGGGCTCAATCACTATCAGACCCATCAGTATTAGTGCTGTTGGGAGTAGAACAAAGGAAAGTATTTTCCTAAAAATTACTTGGGCAAAGTCATGGGATTGGTGGTGAGGTTCTCCTGTGTTCAAGAGTGTTCTTGCTCTGGACCTCAGCTTACATATGGGAAGTTGTCACTAGAATTATTTTTGATGTGAAGCTGAAATGAAGACTGTGTCCTGCAACTCATCCTCACTTGAGACAGAAGATATGCCCTGGAAATGCAGTAATATTGCAAAGCTGAGTCACTGAGCCCCTTTCCTGGCTGGTAGAAAGGTGAGACCTGCAACCAGAAATGGCTGTGGGTGAAATCCATACATCCTCCTCTTGCTTTGGCAGTGTCTTGGAGGCTCTGTCACTGAGGCTTGGCAAGAGAAGCCCTCAGTGGGTCTGGCTGGGCAAAGTGGGGACAGGCATCGTGTGCTGCATGACGGGCACTCGATATGAATATAACACCAGCGTGAGGCTGTCACTTTCAAACTCCTGTTTGATTTTTTCCCTTCCCTCTTTGTTGCTCTTTTCCCTCCCAGCCCCTTTTCCCCTTCTTTTTCTTCCCTCCCCCCCCGTCTCTCTAATCACCACAGGTATCTGCAATTTGTCTGGGCAGCTCTGAGTGTTGGGGAACATGTCTGACAAAGCTTAAATGTTAATCTGAGCAAATCTCTTTTAGGCCTCCTCATTTCAACAAAGCCCTTGTTCAGCTGTATTAATTCCAAGGAGTGCCAGTCCAGTGCTCAGTCAATTATCTGGAGGCCTGGTTGCCTTCAGCACGCACACAGAGTTTTGACATATCCCTAATTCATAATGAAAGAGCAAACTCTCTTGGAGTGCAGTTAGATATTCAGGATGAGAACGAACAACAAATCCCTGGTGCTGCCCATGAGCAGACTCACAACCTCTGCAGGGTCTCCTCTGTGTTTGCTGTCCAGCTTTGCTCAACTTCACCCCCTTCAGTTTTGCTGTCTTGTACAACTGAGAACTGGTTGCTCACTCCTGGCTAGCCCTGCTTTCGTTGAGACAGCTGGTAACGGGATGTTTTCTCTTTGCTGTTGCAGACCAACTGGACTGTAGTGCCCATGACAGCACTTAACTATTTTCTCTGTGACCAATGTCACCCAAATCAGGTCAATGGTGTTCCCTCAACAGCTTTGCTGAGCTCAGCAGGTTCTCAGACCTGGAGATGGAGTTGGTCCCTGCTGCTCTTGGGGAGGGCTGGAGTGAGGCAGGCTTTAGGAAATTGGGATTCTTTATCCTCATTCTAGTTGCTGATTTTTTTTCTGCTTTGTTCATGGATGGCCTGAAATATAATTTTCTGAGTGCTGATATATTTAATAGGAGGTTTTGCATACTGTAAGGCTTTTGTGTGTGTATATACAAACATCAGGTGAAATGATGAAAGGTATATTTGTAAATTGAGTTTATAAGTGAAGTGGATTGGTTTTCTCTCCCATTGGCTGATCTGCTCCTGCACATCCACTGCTACATCTTATACAATTTGGAAGTGATCTTTTAAAGCAAATGCTTTTCTTTGCAGACTGCTTATTGTAGCACGTTATAGTATATAATATCATTCTGTTCAACAACACTCTGTTCTGTTGTGCAAACACCACCAAAAAAAGGAGGATGGAAGGGGAATAAATAAGCAGACACACACCAGCAGAAATTTCCTTTTGCTGGTACCTGAATTGCTCTCAGGGAAGCTGATGTGTTTGTATTCTGTCACTGTTACCACGACCAAAGAGATCCCCTAGTCCCAGAGCTCCAATTTATAAAATCTTGCTGTATAGATCTTTGAAGAAAAAGTGTTTCTCAACTGAAAAAACAGTGATCATGGAAATGAATGGCTGATGCCACTGCTGGGGCTCTCTGACACCAGTATCTGAAGTGGGGTCCACCCCTGTCCAGCTGGGTGGGAGCCCTTAGGCTTGCCCTGCCAGGCAGTGCAGCCATGGGCTCTTCCCCTCCTGTGTGGCATGATCTCCTGCTGCACCATGTTCACGCTAGCACAATGCCTTGGGCTTCAAGTGGGTTGCATTTCTGATTTGCACTGGCTTAAGCATGTGAAGAACGGGTGTGAATTCAGAGCAGGGTGAGAGATCCAGTCATCGTGACCTGGTGGGTGCAGAGATACTTTCCTGGGATGTAGTCTTTCTCTCCACAGCTCTGTCTAGCTGAACACAGAAAAAGAGGAAGAAGGGCAGTAGCTGTTTTCTACAGTCTAATCCTATAGCCCCTCTAGACAGGTACTTCTACCCAGTGCAGAATTTGCTCAGAGTTACTGAACTGGGTGTCTGTAGCTGTGCCCCTGTGATCTGATATTATGCATTTGGGCAGAAGTACTCCACTTCTCCACTATTCAGCATTAAAGAATCATATCTTGCTTTAAACTCGGATTAACCTCCATTCCCCAAGTCATCTTGTGTTTCAGGCTTATTATAAATTATTTAAACAAGAAGGCAGCTTGAACTGTAATGTAGGCAAATGCTGTTTATGCTCAAGGAATAGATGCCAGTCACGCATCCTCTAGAATTTACAGTTATTTACGTATATTGCCACCTTTTTATTTATTCTGAAAAGGTGGCGTAATTGTGAGTCAGCACTGTGATGTCTGGTCCCAGCGACCTCACATGACATGCTGTGAAAAGAGGACACTCCAGTCGTGTTTTGCCTGTGTTCCTGTGAGTTTTAAAGCAATCTCTTCTCCCCCACCCCTCTTTTTCTTTTAAACAACGTTATCAACTAGATTCTTGGCACTGTAGAAACACTTCCCAGACCTGCCCCAGAGAATGTGCCACTACTGTGTGCCAGTGTCAGGGCTGAGAATAGAGCTCAGGTGTCCTCATTTCCTGCTCTTACTAATTGCCAGCAGCTCCCTGATGTGGTGTGCATGCTAGGACACATTTGTGCAGTGATGGATGAACAATAAGAATTCAAGAAACCTAGCAAAAACTAAGCTATTGCCCTGAACTTTTCATTGAATAATGGTAAAAAGAGGTGCTAGATTCAGTGATGTCAGAAAACGTGAAACCAGGCAGCAGCTTTCAGGGAGCCTGAGAATATTCAATCCTCAGTGGGCTGCAGTATAGCCAGCTCTTTTTTTGATGGCAAAGAAAGATGAAACACTACAAAGATATTCCCAGAGAGAAAATAGATGTCATACAACATTTAAATAGATCCTTTCAAGGAGAGCTGCAGAAACCCTTATAACTAGCTCACAAGTGTGAACCTGCTGATTTTTTTTTTTTTCATAGGCTGGTAGGACAGATAGCATGCTTTAAATATACAGCTCTGTTGTCTTGATAGCATAATTCTATTGTTCAGCTTTTGCCTGAATGTACCAGCTAATAATAAAAGCAATACAGGAAGCAGGTCCATACCTACAAAATGAATGTTTAGAACAGCTTTATACTCTACAAAGCAAGACATTTTGAAATAGAGAACTGGTTAAAATGGAAGTTTTAAAGACTGCACAGGGATCCATGACAATAGAGGAAACACAAGTAGCAAAGAAACTTCTTATGTAGTGGAACTGAAATATTGATAACTGGGAGATGGGAGGGGAATACAAGAAATTATAAGAAAGCCTAGAAATGGTAATTTCTTTCCTAGAAAACTATATGCACTACAGAATAAGGGCAATTGTCCACTTTTAAATCAGGAATGATCTAAACTTGACCTGTTTGTGTCAAAAGGCAGATCAATATCTTTCCATTAACGATCAGAAAGATATAATAACTAGAAGGATCCCCTGATCCTGAAAGACACATATAGCAACCTAGTGTAGTGGAAGGTGTCCTGCCCATGGCAAGGGGTTTGGAGGTAGATGATCTTTAAGGTCCATTTCAACTCTAACCATTCTATGATTATGTATATATTCCTAATATATATATTCTCCATTATATATAATTATGTGATATATTCTCCATTTGTTTTTTTGTTGGTTTTTTTTTTTGGCAGGAAACAGTAGCTAAGTGTATGGATGAAGGGAGGGAACTGGCTGTGCTTCCCTTTAGTGCTTCCCACCCTGTTGCGGTCCTGTCCCCACTGCAGAAGCTGCAGCAGTTCTGTCCTCTTTGAGCCCCTGAGGGCAGCTCTGCTGCTTTGATGCTCTTTGCTCTGGCAGTGCCAGGTCCTGGCCCAGGATCCTTCCCTGTTCTTGCCTTCAGCAGGACCCGAGAACTTTGCAGGGAGCTCTCATAACTTACTGACCCTTTAGCTTTTCCGGCATGTCTATGAAAATGAGTTGCCCCATTCCTTTCAGCACCGCTTCCATTACTGCTGAACCTATCCCACTACCTCTATGCTTCACTTTCACCTTCCACCTCAACTGCTGCTTGTGTTCGTTCCTCAGTGGCTGCTGGGAAATGAACACATGGTGAAGAACACCATTGAGCAAACTACTTCTGCTTGCTGGTTCTTGCCAGAAAAGAAAAATCCAGCTGGATACCAGCTTGACGTGAAGTAGTTCTACTGAATTTACTGTGGACTTCAGAGTTGAACCCTCACTCGTTAGTATGTGCTGATGGAACTGATTAAAGCTGGCCTGTGCACTGGAAAATGCTCATATTTTTAGGTTTCAGTAGTTCTGTGAGTTACAAAGGTGATTCGTCTTTATTTGTTCATTTACTGTCTTCATCTCAGGAAAGAAGGGACACATCTAAATGAGACTGGTAACAGCTCTGTGTGTCTTAGACCAGCGGATGCAGGTGGCCATGATGGTACAAATGACTCATCTCCAGAGGTGCTGTCAGACTGACTTCCTTCAAGATCATACACAAATATAGTCCTCTGTCAAGGTGATTTCAAAGTATCTGTTTGTGATGGAAGCAAGGATTTTGCGAATTCAGAATTTTTCTGCTGGTTGTAAGGAGAAAAAGAAAGAGGTTTTCATGCTCAAATTATTGATAGTTATGGATATCAATATTATATTGATAAAAAATATCAATAGTTATACCTAATAATAGTATAAAGTGTTTCCTGTACTGGTAATGCAGATTTAAAAGAAAGATATAAACCAAAAAATACAAAGGAGACCTTTCCTATGAATTGTTCAGTGAATTCTGTTCAACTGCCTTTACTGTTTCAGTCTCTGCATATATGAATGTTAAGTAACAGTTCTTTAAAGAAGAATATTAATTCATGGAACATGTTTGTTGGACCCTATTTGACACGGTGCAAAGCCTTTGTCTGGGGCTCACAGCTGCTTTCTTTTACCATTTAATCTTTCAGGAGAATGGATTTTTCTTCAAAGCTAGCACTGACATTGGTGGAAAGTCAGAACTGGCTGATCCTGCATAAGGATAAGGGGGGAATAAGGGCATTTCTGCACAGTTTAGGGGGGGTTAGTTATAAAAGATGTTTGTACTGGAAGTGTGGAAAGAGGCAGCTCATGGATTACCCGCTAATGGTACCTGTGACCAGCGTCCTTTTTCTGCACAGAGGTCTTACTTCTCATGAAATACCCACCAAAGGGGATAGAGAGCAACACTGGTGCTGAGCTGGTGATCTTCAAGCTGGCTGCAAGCTGGGCTTGTGCTGGTGAGGACTGCGCTGCTCCAAGGCTCCTCTTCAACCCAACCAACTGTTGTGGCATTAGGAAATATGTGTCTGGTGAGGAAAGCCATCAGTATCTTTGCAAATCATCCCTTGGGAACCCAGAAATTGCATGTAAAAAATACGCAATGGCTTTTGGAAGCAAAAAGTGCATATTTTATGTGGACATAAACATAGCTCTGTTACAATCAATGGGGAAAATTTACTGTTGATAAAGGGACCTGGAGGACAGAGAGCAACTGCTTGCTTGCTCTCACTGGTTGTACTTAAAATACATCCCCTCTTATTGTAAAGCTGATAAAATTTTGAGAGGTTTCTTGTACTTACAGCCTCAGCTGAGCAGATTAAACATTACATAATGTGCCTCTCAGGAGCACTACATGATTAATGAATGCTTACAAAGTGCTTTGTTAAATATGACATAGTACTAATGTCTCTCTTGTAAAAGAAAAACTGAAGAGGCGTTAGTTGAAATTGTCTTCCCTGAAAAGGCATTCTCCAAGCCTTTTTTTTTTCTAAAGTAATCTACTGAATGAAGAAAAATAAATGTGAATGATATGCACAGTAAAGCAAAACACCAGATTTGTCTTCTTGTCATGGAAGAGGGAATTAGTTGCTCAGGAAGTTTTCCATAAAGTCATACAAACTTTAGAACAGGCAATGTGGAGGCCAGTAATTTAACTGACAACTTTCTGTGCCGCAAGCATAAAGAAGGAATAGAACCTTAAGCGAAAAGGAAACTTTCTTGAATTGGGTATTGCCATGATATCTGAGCTTTGATTTACCATTATTTTGCATTAACAAATGAGTCCACGGGGAGCTTTGGCTTTAAAAATTTCTCTTCAACCAAAAATATTTTGTATGTAATAATTCTAAGGACTTCATTTTGTAAAAGTGGGAACAGCTAAAGAAAAAAAATGTTCCAGTGTATATGTATGTCTCTGTATGAAGCTGGAATACAAATTATAGGTCTATTCAATTAAAAATCAATATTTATAAAGACCCTGCAGGGGCTAATTGCATATGACTAGATTGATGGCTGCTGCAAATCAGCGTGGATATATTGGCTTTCATTTTTGACAGCTGAAGATCTGGCTTTCAGTTTTCGTGCCTCTTATTTAAATTCTGGATAACCTATTATTGGTGTTACATGTGTCATTCTGTACCTTCTCCCAGAGAGAATACTCTTGGTATTGAAAGGAAAAATCAATATAAATTCATGTTTTGTATCTTCATGACACTTTCTTGCAGCAGCTGTCACTGAGAGTAACGAGGGACTGAGATCAGAGGTGGAAGGATGGCAGATTAAGCTTAATTCTGTTAAGGATTTAAAAAACTGACCCTGTCCATGTGGCTTTCCAGATCTTACCTGCTTTCTTCCAAGGAGATCCTATTACTGCTCTGATTTTTCCAGCTGCTTTGTTTTTCAGTTATGTTACAGATTTTATTTTTTTTTAAATGTATTTTCTCTTTCCCTCTTAAAAAGAGAAAAGGGAAAAAAAAAGTTGATGTCTTTGAGAAAGTGAGAGATTTAAAATGCTGTGATTTTTCTTTGCTTGGTAATTTTACACTGAGAGCATAAATGGTGATGTTTTGCATCCATATTTCACTGAGATAAGTGAAGACATGTGGCACAATATAATGGAGAAACAAGCCTAGAGGCTGGCATCAGACCAGGCTCTGGTCTGTGTTACTCCATTGCTTCCCTCCTGGAGTCCCGAATGTGTTCCAAGTCTGACTGGGACCAAAATTTGGACCAAGCTAAATTTTGCCACCCGTCTTTCAAGGCACTTCAAACTTGACTTGCTGTACATAGTTTGGATAAAAGATCAAGTCAGTCATTGCTGTCATACATATTGTGTCTGGAAAACTAGGTGAGTGATTTATTACTCAAAGTTTCTTCTTAAAATAGAGATGGAGCATTTGCTTATTGTAAGGCTACTATTGCTGAAAGTTTGTTCCTGAAAAATCAAGCTTTCCTTTTGCTAGCTGAATGGGAACAAAGTGACTGACCGAGTGCCAGGAGTTTGCAAACAGAAAAGTGGCTGTGGCAATTTATCTTCAGCTAGGAGTTTGCCAGTAGAGTCCAGAATACGTAAACTCAGGTACACTTCCCTTTAGACATCTGAATAAAGGCAATTACATTCATGCGTTTGTAATTGTAGGCCTGGAGAATCCAACAATTCTTAAATGCTTAAAAGGATAAGCAAAACTGCTTAATAATGGCAAAAATCTTCACTGGGGCATGTTTTCATCCATGGTATATGAGGAAATTTTCTGAGTTTGGAGTTGTTTGCAAGTTTCAGACCATAAGATTTCTTAATGATTTAAATACTACAAGTTTCTATGATACTTGTATTCATTTCATATCATATATTATTGCCCCAAATGCTAAGCAGTGTATATTTTATTGCCCGTATAAACTACCTGGCTACAATGACTTATTTTGTATGTGTTTCTTGGAAAAGTAGCAAAACTTTATTCAATTAAACCCAAATCAAACCAACCAGAAACCCCCTGAAATTACCATGTGCAGATTTTGTGGCATATTTTCCCAGAAAAACAAATTGCATGTTCCTGAATATTTATGTTTTTAAATGTGTCATATACAAAGCTAAGTAGTCAACTGACATTTGGATTATAATTCTGAAATGCTGTGCAGCATAAAAATCGTGGTATTGTTTCTGGTGTGCTGTATCCGGGTCCCTCAAAGATCTTAAGTGTATGTGTAACTGCTGAAAAGCCTCATGCCCCCATGTAAGTCTCATGGGGCTGAAACAACTAAAAATTAGTTAGTGATTGTGTTGTTAATGCTTTTGAAATGAAAAAGAGCTTAAAATATTGCTTTGCTTGAAGGTATTAATGGGCACTGTTGTGGAAGGTGTATTTTTTATTTGCCACGCTGGTTAAAGTTGATGGATATACTAACCTCTTTCATTTACAGTGAATAGAAAGACCAATTAAGTGCTCCTTTGTGTTGGTGATAGATGAAACAACAGCAAGTTGATACCCAAGGCAATGAGCTGCACAATACTAATGAGCAAATGAGCTGAATGGACAGGAGTTTTCCTGCAGATTAATTGCAAACTCTGGTTTGTCTGGTTCATGCTGCATCCTTCTGTAATTTTGAGAAGTAGAAATTAAGAAACGGCGCTGCAAAAAGGGAGAGAGGCAGTGCTTAACCTGGAAGAAAGCCAAGACCAAGGACTCCTAGTAGGAATAGCACTCACTTAGATGGCAGTCTTGGGCTTCTGAAGAGAAAATGGATTTGTGTGTTGAGGAAGCAGTGTTATTTATCCTTTTTTTTTTTTTTTTTTCCCATTGGGAAGCAAGTGAGCTAGCTAGACCTGCTCCCTCCTTGTGTAACCCCTTGGGGAGAAAAGGAAGCAACAACACACTGAAACATGAAATGGTTTTTCTTTCCTTCCACATGTCACAACCTAGGCCAGATTTCTGTGGTAGGCATGGTGGGAATCAGGAGGGATCATCAAAGGTGAGGGTGTTTATGGTTGGATTTAAAGTCTTACAAACAGTAATTAGATTATTTATGGTAGTTACAAGCAACGCCGAAGCACTGTGAGCCTGAGTGCAGCCGGTGGCTTGGTACGTGCATTAAAAATGATGTACTATAGTGTTTCAATGTTATTATTTTACTGGTACTGCTGAAAAATACGTGCAAGGATTTCTAGGATACGGATGTAAATGGTTCCCTGCAGGGGAGAGAAGTCTCAAAGCACTTTTTCTGACATTGATGAAAGCAAGTTGGACACTTGGGATTTATGGTAACCTCCTGACAGCAAGATAATGCCTTGGGGAAGTGGCCTAAAAATTGCCAACATACTCTTTGTTAAAGAATACTGGAGTGTGTGAGTCATTGGGAATTAAATACAGGAAGGAGAACAGTATTCGTTTTCAGACAGCAACACATCACTGCCCACCAAATAGGTTTAATGTTTACCCTATTGTAAGATTTTCTTCTTCACTCATGGGTTTGAGAACATCTTGTTAACCATAACTTAGTCACAGATATGTCCTGGTACAATGACTACAGAAGTCCAGTTGGAAAAGCTCATGGCTTATCTATTGATATTCCTGTCACAATAGGATTTTCTTATCTTTATTTGTTATAGCTGTCATTGTTATGAGTGTTAAGCACTTGTGAGTGTTAGGCTGTTCTGGTTTGTTCCTTCCAAAATGTCATCCATGCAGAAAATTGTTGTTTAGAAGTATATAATATTTTGCTTTATCTATAGAGTGGTCTGTCTTGACTGGTGTATTTGTTGTATGACCGCATATGGGTGCTCAGTTCAGTTGTGACAGTGTAAAGGTATATTGAACATGATGGGAAGTTTTCCCTTCATATTTGTATGATTTACGTTGGTTTCTATTTGTATGATTTCTCTTCACTAATAACGGAAGGTTCATCCCAAACTTCAGGATGAACAAGCCAGAGATGCCTAAACCCTGGGGGTAAAACTCTTAGAAGAATATGCTGTCTTGTGATCCAATAATGAAACATAAAAAGAGCTGCTCTCATCTGAGAGCTGGTAAAGATTTTTTGTTTAGAATAAGGAAAATGGTGGTATACTCAAAGACATTGCCTCTTTCCTAGGAGAAGGGCATTGTAGAATAGGGCAACATTCTTGTGTGCTTCTTTGTACCATTCTTGTGAATGGAAAGGAAAAGTAACTGCTGCTAAGCAGCTTACATAGACCTTGTATGTACTGTTTGTTTAAATGCTGAAAGGTAACCTGACCAAAGGCTTCAATCCACCTTCACAACAGGATTTCATGACAAAGTGATTCAGGAATACTGGTGGGAGCTAGGAGAAAGAAAAAGAGTAGTGATTCTGTAGTTGCTGGCTTTGTTTAAAAAGCAAACAAGTACTACACTTCAGGAGACTATTGGATTTCTTCCTTCATAATGGAAACATCAGCCTGGCTTGCCTCCTTTTCTGTGCTTGCATTTGCCTTTATTTTCTGTCTGAAGTCATGCCACAGCTCTGTTCCATGAACCCTACAGCCAACATGTGTGTCTCAAACCTGCAGGCTGCAGGGATGGATCCTCATGCTAGCATGCAGCCTCTCTGACACAAGCATTGACCTATGAGGAGATCAAGGCTATGGTATTCATGAAGCCCAGGGCAGTGCTGGTTTGCTTTGAGCTCTGCCACATAGGGAGATATTACAGAACAGCAAGGGAATGGAATGGAATTTGGAATGGAATGGAATGGATTTTCATTAGCAGGCTACAAGAAGCCTTATGCGTGTCTTCAAGAAGAAAAGCCCTGAGGGCAGGCACTCAAAATGGCAGTCACCTACTGCAGAGATGCTCTTTTTGGGTACTTGTTTCCCTCGTACATATAAATTCTGTATACACACAGTCCCCTCACCCCCCAATGTATAATATTTAGGTCTGACTTCAGTATACTGGAGACAAAGTCAAGGCTGTAGGCCAAAAATCCCATATGGCCACTCGGCCCTTGCTGGGCTGCAGTGAGGAGCTGGCAAGGTTAATCCATGAGAATCTGCAGGCTGGGTGGTTTTACATGAAAACGGAGCAGATCCTGATCTCTGCTCATGTAGCTGTGGTTTAACAGCATCGTGCAGTGGTGTAAGTGCCTGTGCAGGAGGCTGTGGGGCTTCTGGGGTCAGCCAGTTTTAGTGTGCTTTGGCTGTGTGGTGGCCATCCAAAGCAGAAAGCACAGGGGAGTAATAGTTGCAGAAAAGTTAATTTGTACCTGTGGAAGCCCTAAGATTTGAGTGAGATTTTTTTAGGTAACAGCCACTGCTCAGTACGTATTCCTGCTTCTTGGGGCTTGAAATAAATTCTCCCATCCTTCACAAAACCTGGATGTACACAGAGATGCTCCCCACTATTACAGCTAAATATTATTCCTTCAGCAGAGCATTGAGAAGGGTGAACCACAAAGATGTTAGATTTGGAGTGAATTTCTGGCATCCTAGTTTGAACTGTGTCTGTTGAAACCATGGAAGGTGGCCCTCTGCTCCCATTGGTTCCACCTCATGTGGTCTGAACCAGGCTGGTGTATTATGAAGTGTCTTTTCTGAAGCATGAAATCGAGTCAATACGTGAGAATCTTGCCTTTCGTTTTGTGGGAGAGCAGAGAAGAGAGGAGGTAGGAGAGAAAAACATGCTTTTAAACCAGCTAAAAATAACTATCAGAAAGTGAATTAAAAAATTCCCCACAAACTTAATATTTTTAAAACTACGTGACTTTCTAAGTCAGCCACATGACTTCAGAGGGGACAGGGCTGACTCATAGTATTTGAATACTACAGATTGGCAATACTGAGCCTCTCTGTTTTCCGGGCGGGCGTAATTACTGTTAGAGAGTGAATTGCCTCCCCCGGATCTTGGAAGGGAGTAGTAGAGCAGAGGAGTAGCTGTGACTCAGACATGGGGATGTGTGTGAGTCATGGTGACTCTTGGGTTGGTAATAGCTTGCTTAGGGCAGCATTTAAAATCTCATGGTGTATCCCCACAGTAAGGTGGGTATTTGCAGCAGATGCAGATAAAAACAATATCATTGTTTAAAAACTTTAAAAACAATACCATTGAGGGCTCAGAAAAAGAATGAGCCATGGCATTTTGCTGTCTTACAGGTGAGTTAGGAATTAAATGGAAATGATTTGATTTCTTTCTCATCACAAAGGCTGATTTCGGTATTTAAATAAATTCTAACCCCTAAGTGCTTTGGAGCTCCAAGTATTTGTGAAATGCTCACCAACATAGTCTAGACGAGGAGGAAAGTTTGAATAGTAATGATAGTTTGGGGGCTTGAGAGTTTTGTTGTTGTTTTTATAGCTTTTATAAGGTATTTCTCAGTCATGTTGGCAGAGCAGGAATTCTAATGAGTAATTGGCGTTGCTATTGTTTATTGCTTTCATGTGAAATCTATTTTATTTATTTGTTTGGAATTCAGCCCAGCAGTGGATTACTGTTTTATCCATGTCCGGTTTAAAATATTTGATTTAAGCTTTCAGCATGCAAATTAATCTTGATGTATTTGTAAATGGAGAAACTGTGCAGGTTTCTATTTATATGATATTAAAGATAAGGGACAAGAAGCAATGAAAATGCAACCAAATATTTACGGTTGGGAAAAAGAGAAACAGCAACATCTAAAATGTTATTCTACATGAACCAAGCTAGAGAAAAAAGGGCTGTGAAAACATGAAAGTAGTTGTCTTTGCCTGCCTCTAGGAGATATTTATAGACATAGCGGAGTTTAAACTGAAACTCAGTTTGAATAAATTCTAGGCATGAGCTTCATGAGAATACCGATAGGAAGCTCTGTAGTATTTCCTGTGTATTGGAGATATTTGTATATGAAATGAGTATTGTCCAGTTTGTGATTTCCACCAGGGAGGTAGAGGAGGTGTGGATGGGAGCTGGTGCTGCCTGTGGAGAGCCCTCATGAGCAGCTGCTGCAGCAGATGCACCACGGCACTTGCATTGGGGCTGGGGACTATAGTTGGGGTGAACAGGACATGCAGCAGAGAACGTTGTGCAGAGGCATCTGGACCCTGCATTGCTGGTAGTCTGGGTAAAAGCTTGTTACTTCTATAGCATCTGAGCTTGTGTTGACCCAGAGAAATCCAGAGTTGCCACTTGGAGTAACTGAAGTGCTTATTCCTGAGCTTCCAGACAAAAATGAGCTGCTGAGCTTCAAGGACATTCTAGCTGGCTGTAAAACTCCTAGATAAGCCCGGACAACTCCCCAGGTTTTATTTCAGTGAAATTTCACATTTCAGTTTTATGTGTATGTCTGAAATAGGGTTGAAAGCCGCAGACTCGAACGACATTTCGTGGAGGAAATTGCACAGCTCTTAATTTGAGTAGCATTGCACAGCTGCTTCCCAGAGCAAACTGGTGCCCTTGGCTGGCAGGAACCCAGCACCAGGGATGTGCCATTGTGGCTCCCGCTGGTCCCACTCCCAACAAAGTGCAGAAAAGAGACCAGGAAGAGATGAGGGCATTTCCTCATCGTTATTTCCCACTCCTCGATTAGGAATCTCAATTGTTACAATTCCTTGGTGAAATGACTGTCGCAGTCAATGAAATCATTGTCAAATTGTTCTATCCCCAAGTGATTCAATGATGTTTCAAGACTAGAAGGCAGTTTGAGGGAATTTAGAGGAGAGGACTTAGAATCAAAGCGATTCTCGTCTTTTTAAAGATACTATTGATTTAAAAGCTATTAGGGAAAAACCCTGTCATCCAAATACTGTTTTTTAATGGCTGAAAATAATGAGTGGGGGCAAAATTTGTATATTTGGAAAACGAACAGAAGATGTTGAGTGTCTTGTTCCTGGGTGATCATATTGCACTCTATATTCTTTTATTTTTAGTAGAAATACCAGTTCCATATGAGGTGAGATTTCAGGGTTACTGTAGTGCAAGTGACACTGAGGGGGGGAAAGGTCTCTTTTTACTTCTACACCTTTTAATTTAGAGAGGTCTAAAAATAAGTTTTCTCAAAAAGGCTGATGTTTGGGTTGTTTCACTATTGCTCCTTTTCCATTCTCTCTATTTGTCTATCCTTCGTATATTTTAATAGCGTAGTATTGTGCTTGTTTCTTCCTGCTCCATTCATGCTGTACTTGGCATAATTAAAATGAACTATGTAGTTATTTTGGTATTACTTGTACATTGGGGATCTCCTGTGTGTCTGGCTATCGGTAGTCAAATGTGCTTGTACAGTGGCCTTAAGGTAAAACCTGGTCAGCATTAAAATCCAACCAGGGTCCTCATGGAGTTCAGTGGCCCAGCATTTCACTTCACCAGGGGAAAGCTATATCAGCAACTATTAATCCATCAGCATTCTGCTTTTCCCTAGATTAGTGATAATTTACAGACTGTGGAGATCCCTCGAAACAAGGAGCCCCAGCCCTTTGGGATCTTTCACGTCAGCTAAATCTCTCATTATTAATACTGGCAGCTCTGACTGAACTCAACCACGTCAGTAAAAACTGACGCTACATTAATGAGTACTTAGTGTCTCTGAAAACTGAGTTTCAGGTACTTTCCTGTCTATCTTGAGGCTTTGTTCATTTCATGACCATCCTTGTCCCAGTGGGCTCCAACTCTTATCACATTGAGTTTTGTAGGAGCTGAATGAAGTCCTTGTATGTAGAGCCAAATTAACCTCAGAGCATGTCATTAACTCTCAGGTACAGTTTGTAACGTCTGCTGGGTTGTGCTTAACAAAATCTGTAATGTGTTTAACAGGCCTTTGCCAAAATTTAATTGTATCCAAATAAATAACAGTTCCGCCCTACACAGTAATAAGTTTGGTTAAAATCAGTGCAGTAAATATGGACTTTACCATTAATTGCTTTTCTCCTATACACTTAAAAAGTACACTTTAAAAATAAAAGTGCTTTGCTGATTGATGGTTGTCCTTTGCTATGCCATTTCGAGGGTGACCTTGGTCTGTTTTGACACTCAAGCAGCTCAGGTTTTGCTCTGGAGTAAAATCAACTTTTATAGGCAATATTTTTTTTTAGACTTGTGCCTTTTATTTGAATTAAGCTAGGCTGCCTTTCCTGAGGCAGCTGCCTGATGCATAGTGAAACCAACAAGCCTTTGTAAAGAGGATGAGCCTTGTCAGGAATACCTCTACCACTGTCAGCTACAGCAGAGTTAATAGCACTTCAGTTAGTACAATCCCTTAATCAGTGCATTCAAAATGCAATGCTGCTGGACACTGGCTTAGTTTTCTTTTCTGTGTCCCAGTTTACTGTATTGATGCATTTCCACATCTAAAAATATCTGAGCTGTTTCCATGGTACACTATGCTTCAGTTTGCACAGAAAACAAGTCCTTGTTTGACAAAGGAATATCTGCATTATATCCACTAGCACAGAGAGTCTCTGGATATTCACTGGGTATTCATGACTGAGGAGGGGGTTTGGTGCAAGAGTTTATCATCTCATGTGACAAACTGCAGTCTGGGAAAAACAAGTTACGAGGAAAGTTACGCCTGTGACATCCAGCTTGACTCCAGTTTACAAGGTTCATTCCTCACTCCTTCCAGGCTGGGACAGACTTGTCCCTGTTCTGTGCTCTCCTCTTTGTCCTCCCTTATTAACATTCTGTGTGGGTGCTTGACTGGAGCAGGCAAGTCAGAAAATACTCAAAAGGAAACTATATTGTTGAAGACCAAGATAAAGTTTTAAGGGCTTGGAGAATTTCCCAATGGCTTTTGCACTGATGCAGTTTGAGCTCTGGCAGGAGAGTTTGGGTATTTTTCCTCTTCCTTTGGCAGCATGGGCTTTAAGGAGGTGAGCTGATTGGTTTGCACAAGGAGAGCGGCTGCAGTCTCCAGGATGGAATGCTTCTCTTGGATGTCATGTAACAGGTCAATAATAAATAGGCTGTTGCTCCTCAGATGAGCCAGTATTGAAACCAGGCTCCCCTGCAGTCCTATTCCTAGTAAACCCCATCCAGAGACTTGGGAAACAGCAGGTAGAGAAGGTCCAGCAAGGTCTCCTCCTCTCAAACAATGGATGATTCCTAGCCTCAGTGTGTAGGCAAAGTGTGCAGTGGTAAAGAAGCAGATTAGACAGTTGACAGGTTTTTGAGATTTTCTTGTTTTACTGTCTTTTCTTTTAATACTGAACCCTGGTTACTCCAGGGAGGCAGCAAGGCAGGGAGAGCACATGTTGCTCCAAGGGCTGCCCTGCTGTGATCCCCCGCCTGCTGAATCTCAGCCTTAGGTCTGTTGTGCTTGGTACGTGGTCTGTGGGTACCATGTGGTCCGTGAAACTTTCACTGCACTGTCATAGATCTGCAATGACTCAAGCTGAGTTTACTGGAATTTGGATTGGCTCCAAATATGGCAGAATAATTTTGTCTAAAATAGCATCATTATTACCACCTGTGGCACGGCTTATGGATGCAGTGCCTAATCTTAAGAGCTTAATATGGAGCTGAGTAGGAAAGGGTTTTCCTGTCCCCAAAACTCATTGTGATTTCCACCCCTCTCTCAATATCCTTCTTTGAATAGACCTCTTAAAGGGCTTTTCTGGGATGAGTGGGGAGCACTGGAGGGTGGTGAAAGAAGAGTGAGACAATGCCAGGAAGGAAAATGCCAGTGTGAAGCTCGGACACCCTGGTCCAAGTCTGTGCCTTGCCCCCCTCCAATGTTCAAGCCTATTTATTATTGCAGGTTTGGTTGCTTAGACTTCACATTCCGCTTAGAATTACTGACTCATCCAGGATGAAATAAATATTTCCTAATGGAGATTTATAAAAATTGCAATCAGTTCTACTGAAAAAATTTACCAAGTTTACATATCTAATGGAGGTAAAGAACCTCATCAGAAACTTTCTGCCATCTGTGGTTTGTTATTCCTATATAAAATGTATATTAGCTACTTGTTTACTTCTGCTGTTTTGGCATTTATAATGAAAAGTCATGACAACCCCTTTATAAGCAGAGGTTGATTGTCAGCAATAGCAGGTTGATCCAGGATTTCAGGTACCTTTAGTGCTTCTTATAGTTATAATTTATAGCCAGCTTTTTCTGTTGGTTAATACAGGGATGGAGATATAAAATTCCAACTTAAATATTTATGTAGGTAGCATATCTTCGTGAATATTTCTCAGTGGTGAGGAAATGCTGTTTAAAGAGCAATACATTGCAATTCAGTGGGAATGACTATGTGAAAGCTGTCAATGTTTTGAACAAAATCTGTGGATGCCATAAAGTGGTAGAATTACTCATTCGCCAAATCTGTGCTTTGGGAGGGAGCGAAATGTGTTAGTTAATGATACTTCAGTAGTGACAAAGAATTTGTCTAGAAAATTGGCACATCAATTGAGAATATCTGGTTATTGAGATTAAGCATTTAGGGGTTCAGCGTTTCTTCAGTACATTTAATTCCAGCTAAATGGACGGAACTTGTGCACACACAAACTGAATAAAACCCAGACAGCGACTACTTATCTTGCTCCCACATATAATGTGGAGATCAGATGACGCTCAACTTTCCTCATTTGCCAAATCTGACAATTACAATTACAAATGTCCTTGCAAAAGATCCCGTTTCCTTCCTACTGACTGGCAGCTGCCCAGAGGATTCTCAAGCAGAAATCCATTTTGCATACAAACACCTCAGATAAAAAAGTGTTTCTGCAAAGATTTTGGGTCTGCAGCATGGCAAGAGTTACAAGTACTGATTTGTATCTCTGCTCTCTTTGCCCACTTACCATAAAAATAGCTAACAAAGAGAGGAATACGGTTTAATAAAGTCTTATGAAAAAGATAAGCACAAAATTAATCTGGGAAATTATCTGCCTACTATAGGTTTTATTGACACTTAAATTTTTCTAAGACATTGAATTACTACATACTGATTGTATAATATTAAAGTTTAAGAATATATTAAAATTTTATGAAAATGTCTTAAATAGCAAGCTGAGGAGCCAGTGCTATCTAATTTTTTTGTGTCTGATGCATCTACAGCTGAAATCTCTGCAAGTCTTTCCCTTGTCTTTAATAGATATCAGAGCAGGCTTTTAAAGGAGCAGGTCTATTTACTAAAGGTCAGACACATTTGTAATGAAAATTCCATTCATCAAGATGCATTTATATTGTGAAAATAGCTTAGTGCTTCAGAATGGATTTTTCTCCCTCCTTTGATCCCCCCTGGAAAAAAAACAAACACCCCTGAAAAGGATGATGGTAACATTTTTCATGGCACTCAAATGTCAATTCATAATATAATAGCCCCAAGGGCTTACTCAGCTGGATGAGAAAGCTGTGCTCTTGCAAAGTGCCAGTATTCAGAGAAGTCTGCGGGCATTAATATCTGTTTGAAATAATCCATCAACGCAGGTATCTATGTTTTTGATAGTGAAATGAACCTGGTGCCGAAGAACCTTTGTAGAGAAAAGCTAACTGGTGAATTGTCTGCTTTGAGGGGTTGAGGAGGTCTGTTCTTGTCTCTCCTGGTGTCTGTAGGATCATGTAGTTATTGTAGCTTTCCTCAGAAATGGGTTTGCTTAGTTTTTAGAAATGCTTGTGGTTTTTTGTTTGTTTCCCCTGGGAAAAAAAATGCTGTTGTGTTTTGATATAAATATTAAAAAATAAATAAATAAAAACCAAAGCTCACAGACAACTGTCAGAGCCTGTCAGAATTCAAGGAGCAGCTGGATGATGCTTTTAGTCATATGGTTTAGTTTTAGATAGTTCTGCAAGACTCAGGTAGCTGGGCTTGATGATCCTTATGGGTCCCTTCCAACCTGAGGTATTCTAACTCCCAAAATAATTCAGCAAACCCCAAAATCTCTCAAAGAACTTGCAGCTTGGGTTTTTGTAGTTGTTTTTTACAGCCCTGCCCCAGTCCTTGTGTTCTGTTTGCATGCTTTCTCTCCAGCTGATGAATATGGGGTGGACAGTGGGAGATAGTCAGAGACTATGTATACAGGAATGTGGCATTTAGGGTAGAATTAATGAGTTAAGCTCAAAGTACAGCTACTAAATGCAGTAATGGTGTTTCTAAATTAATTTATTTCTGACAGCCCAAATAATTGTGTAGCTGCTGTAGATGAAACAGGGTTTTCAGTGGTGTTTTGTATATAGCTGGGGAAAGAGGAACCCAATTTACACTTATCTCACACTAAGCCATTATTAAGAAAGGTGAATTACTTCCAAGCTGTGCTGCTCTCCCTATTCTCCTTGTCCCCTCTGCTGCTTCCAGCAGTGCTCAACCCTGCTTTGGCCTTTGCTAACAAAACATCTCATCCATTATAATGGTTTCAGACTTTGTACCTGCTACCAGTATTGCCTGGAGATACGATGCTGTGGGCACTGAAACCGAAGGCCGTCCCAGGAGGATCCTGCCTCTGCTTGGTGTGGGCTAAGTGAAGCCTATACTATTTTTATAAGCGCTTACTTTGTGTCGGATTTGGAACATGCTTCCATGCACAAGCAGCTGGCTCTTTTTCCCTTCAGGGGCCTATCCTGCACAGCCACTGGTGAGAGCTGGTGACAAACTGAGTGGCACTTGAAAGCAAACTCCCAGCTTGTGTCCCAGAGATGACCCATCCCTCCTGCGGGGAGCTTAGCTGCTAGCATCAACATTGCAGGGTCAGTCTCCAGCACAAGTGTGTGCATACGTGAGGTGGGGATGCACAGCTTTCACAGGCAAACAGAGCCACGTGTCTCCTTCCTCACACGTTCCTGCAGCTCATGTGCATGCCTGCATGGGAGAACTAGTTTCTTCTATGACAAGTTAAATGATGTTCTAGGGTATAGCTGAGCTGCCGATGCTGTGGGCTGGGGTACGAGGGGAGCACAGGGAAGTCAGCCACTTCAGAGCTCTCAGAGATAATGTTCCTACTAAAGGTGGTGTGCTGGTGGTACACTGAAGCTACTTGTATTAATGCTGCGGATCTTGAAAGGCACTCCTCCCCCTTGTAAAGAGAATATTTGTTATGCATTTTATAGTCTCAGGCATGGCCATCTGCTAATATAGTCAAGTAGACACAATAAAGGAGGTTTATATCTTTTTAGGTTCTGCTATTTCAGGTTCTATTTTTGATGCAGTAGGAGCCAGCACAGCTGAGCTGAAAGACTCTCAGGAACATGCCATGCATTTTATAGTGGATGTGACTAAAGAAAATTTGCTGAAGGACTAGAATTAAAGGCAGCACATAACAGAGAATTTGAAATTGCTTTTGCCCTGCCTTTAGCCAGGGGTAATTCAGAAGCTCTTTTTTGCACAGAAGACTCGAGACACTTTTATTCTGACATTATGTAGTCTGTGCAGTGCAAGTCTATGTGTGTGAACTCACTGGATATGAGTGGTCAATGTCAGCACATCTTTTACCAATATAGGCATGAGAAGTTTTTACTTGCAGTCCAGAGGAGGGTCTGTCATGTCAAACTGGTCTCCTGACACATGGCAGGCTTGTATCTGCATTAAATAAATAAACAAACCACACCAGTAATTGTGTGTATAGATAAAGCTTCAGCTGTCCAGAGGTTCAGTTTCTTTTCCTTTGCTGTAGGCACCACTCACTGAAGTTGGCAGCTCAAGGCTGGAAAGAACTCTCGTGTAAATGAGCTGGTGTGCTGCTCGTGCAAAAAACCACTGTTTGTTCTGTGTTTGTGTAAGTCGCTTTCAAATCTGAGGTGTTTCTCCCTTTCCAGAGAACTCACAGTGGAACTTACTCCAGTTCAACCCAGTATGGGTCAGGTCAGTGGGAAGTGGGTCCTGAGCCCGCTGGCACGTTGTGGTCACTTCGGCTGGGCAAAGCAATGCAGCCATCCATGTGCCTCCTCAGCAGCCAGGCCAGACAGGAGGAGGGACTGAGTGGCTGTCAGTGGGTTATCTCCCATCTCTCTTTGTGCTGCCTTAATATCCTTGGGGTTTTTTTTTGTGTGGGTGGTTTTTAAACTAATTTTTTATTTTCACCTTTTAACCCGTATGCCAGAACACTTCTAGTTACTTGTTTTAAAATCCCTCGCAAGATGAGAGTCAGCTTGACTTTTTGCAGTTCTCTTTTGTATCTCTATGCTTCTTGACCGCCTGTAAGATGTTATCATCTTTGGCTGATTCTCTCTTTCCTGTTCAATGTATGCACTAAGCTGTCTCTGAAATGCTTTTTCTTTTTAAATGTGATTATTCAGTAGGGAATTTGGAAGTGCTCTCTTAATGCTAAGAACACAATAGGAGTTGGGACAAGAATAAAGTCTAAAAGCTCAAGCTGAACTTTCAAGATTGTCTGGGGAAAAGTTGTGGAAGATGGGCAAAAATTCACTTGTTGAGAGCTGTAATTTCAGAGTGCAATTTTCATTCATCCTTGTCTTTGCCCCAGATTGTCACAATTCAAAATCTCTTGCTACCTTGATGCCTCTCAAATATGTCAACCTGTTTTACAGTTCTTCCAACTTCTTTTGTGGTTAGTTTCGGTGGGTAACACCACTCAGAGAGCTGTTCTTAGGCTAGCAACCTTGCACAGAACGTGTTGTTCCTGAGATAAACTTCATCAGTGATGTCAGGTTTGGGGTTTTTTTTCTTTTTTTCACCTTTTAACCTTCATGCCATAAGGCCTCTAGTTACTTGTTTTAAAGTCTCTTGCAAGATCTGATTCAGCTTGACTTTTTGCAGTTCTCTCTTGCAAAGAGAGAAAGCAACTGTAGTAGGATCATGCCCTCGCACTTTGCTTAGTGTAAACTGAGGGGCTGTAGGACGTGGCTTCTGGCTCATAGCACTGTGGCACTATGAGTTTCAGCAAGTTCATTATGTCTGACCAGCTTTCCCTGCCACGTTTCTAATTAGCTGTGGTTTATGCCAAGCCTTTCCCTATCTTAATCCTTCTCTGCTACTGTTTTGAGACTTCCCTGATAACCAAAACTGTTGAGTTGGTGTATTTTGTGATACTTGCGTCGCTGTGTGGTTTCTTTTCCCTCATCCCCTGAACAGCGCAGAAGGAAGTGGGGCTTTGAAATGAGGAATGGCAAAAAAATTAGAGCACAGAAAACTGCCCTCTCTCTTTTCTGATGCTCTTTCTGAGTTTCTGCATGCTTGGGACAGGTCCTCATTTACCTCACTTTCTTGTTTTTCTCATTGTTTTCTAACAAGGCTTGGGCATTCTTCTGAATTCTACACACACCTATGTGATGGATTCATGCAGTCGTCTGTGGGATTGATTTGTTGTTTTATCCTGTGGTTTTCATGTTTATGTAGCTTTTGCTTTGAGTTTTGTGGTCATCAAAATGCTCTGCAGTATTCAACTTCTTATTCCCCAAGAGTTACATGATGAGATAGCAAGTGTCTAATTAGACTTTGGCTAGTTGGCTACCTATCTTGATATCCATAACATCTGTAATATGTGCCTGGTCACAGTTAATGAAAGGGAATATACCCTTGTAATTATATAATCTTGTTTAAATATCCATGACCATGAGCAACAGTAATAAGCAGTTAAATAAGAGTATTAGGATATTACCTCTGTGGGTGAAAGAATCTTCTTGGAATTACACAGAACAATTTGGCATCGTTAACATTAATAGCGTAGTAGGTGATTTTGCAATGAAAATTTTGTGTAGTAATTGGTCTATTTGTTCTTTTTAGCTAATGCATTTTACAGCAAGTGCAGTAAATACTTGCAATTTATAACACATGTTCAGGAGAAAATCTCCGGTAATAGAAACTGCTCTGTTATCATATGCTTCAGATATTTTTAATATCCCCACGCAAGGTAAGTACATTTGCTAAAGTCACAGATAAATAAATGATCATGGTGAAACCAAAAATAGAATCATAGAATAGCAGGAGGGTACTCAGGTGATGCAGTAGCCCGCTCCAATATTAGAACATAATTCGTTCAGCTATCACCATGTATAGAAACAGCATCTGGAAAAGCAAATGGCAATGGAAGAGCAATACTGTGATGACAGTCTGTGGAGACATCTTGAAATGGTTATGGTTTCTTTTTGTTTCCCTCTGTCTTTTATCTCTAATTTCCTTTGAAGGTATCCTCAGAAGCAAACAATTTCTGCATCTGTGTTTTGGAAAGCTGATAAAAACGTATGAGCTTTCCAAATGTATTTTTCTAGATTTTAGCTTCATTTAGCTAGTATTGCTAAATGAAGGGACAATGATTCCAGCTTTTGGTCTTTAGAGAGACATGTGAAGGTATGAACGAGAGTGGGCACTGATGGGCAAGCACCTTGAATGTCGTTTTGTCTGTATCCAAATGTAGCCTGTACCCAAACCTTTCTGACCTTGTGATTTCCCTCTCCCCATTATCTGAGAGAACTCTATCTGAGAATATTACACTTGTAAGGAGAGGAAATTTGGAGGGCAGATAAGAACAGGGTGTGTTTGAAAGGTCTGATCTGCGATTTTGTGTGGAGTAAGTGTCTGTTCCAGAAGGCTCAATTGTTTTATTATTAGGAGCATGTGATTGGAGTAAGTGTAGTCCTGGAAGCAGTGCTGGCTGGAAAAACACTGTTTCATTGAAACTCCGGTTGTGGGATTTCTTCATGAGTTTAACTACTTTGACATATTTTCTGAGGGGAGAAAATTATCGAAACAGAACATACGTGCTTTGCAATAGCATTAAATTCTGGCTTGAAGAGTTCAGCCTGCTTTCTATCCTGAAGATAGAAGATAGCTCTGAATTCTGTTAAAAGGCACCTCTGAGGAGGAAAATGGGCCCCAAATTAATCCTTTCCAAAGAAAGGATTCATTGTGAAACTGCCTGATGCAGTCAGAGGGTCTGTCTAGAGGAGGTGGCTTTGCTGAGAGGGAGGCAAAGGAATCACTAGGCTGTGGGAGAGGTGAGGGGGAACAAAAGAGCAGAAAGAAAACTGTAATCACAGGAAAGTATATGCTGTGGAGGAAAAATAGAAGAGAATAAAGTTGTGCTATGGTTTATCTTGTAGTGAACCTCTTTATGGCAATTTATTTTCCTGTGGGATGTGCACAGGAACAAGGGATAGGTCTGTCATTCATTTTCACAGCCAGGGGTCTCTTCTGCCATCCTTTCTGTTCAGATTTTGGTGCAATAGCATCACTCTTACATGTGGCAGTTACGCTTCTGTGCATCTTGTGTGTATTTCTGTAAACGTAAGTGTTAAGGTGACTTTGTGCCTTATTTAAAACAAACAAACAAACAATCACCTTTGCATTTTTACAGTGAATTTAAATTGAAAACTGTGCTGGCATATTTCAGCTTCAAAAGGACAATGTTGACCAGTTTGGTGTGGGGTTTTTTATGGATGTTTTTAACTCCCATTTTCCTTTTTGTAAGTAGTAGCTCCAATATGCCAGAGAGCTGGGCTGGGCTCCCGTGTCTCCATCCTGCTTCACCACCTTTGCATGGATCCTCCAGATCTTCTAAAGGAAGAAAAGGCAATTTGTGGCACATTGAGCTCTTCCAGCCGAGGTCTCCACATCTTCTGCTTGAAACATTCTTTCTGGCTGCCTGAAGATTGCTCTCAGCCTTGAAATCCACCTGGATGTTTTCCTCCTGCTCAGAGCTGTGCATCCTCACATCCTTTGTTTTTGTCTCATTGTTTCAGGTCTTCCTGGGGGAGTTCTTAGCCTTTTTCCATAGATGTTTTTTTTTCATTTTGTTTTGTGTTAATAATACTGGAAGGGGCTGGGGAGCAGGGGGAAGGAAGCTTCAATCCTGATGGAGTTGTTCCAAATCGGTTCGTCATCGTTAATCTTCCAATGTTATTTCCCTCCCTTAAAGCTTCTTGGTTCATTATTGCCACGGAAAAAAAGAGGAACCCTTTGTTCAGTAACAAGGGAATTCGTGTCTGTCAAGGCAGCAGCTTTTTGCTCCAAATTCCATATCTAATTTTGCAGAAAAATATTGTCAGCAAATTGCTTGAGGTATTGCAGTGAAACACAGGGCTTATGTTACCAGCAAACATTCATGCTATTATGTAAATCTTTGCAGAGCTGTATTATCAGAAAGATAAATAAATGGAATGACCAGAAAAAATACCTGAAATCAGGATGTGATGGGTACAAAGAAGAACTGGCTAGTGGCACTGTGAAACAATTAGCTGTCTGCTTAAATGACACTTCCACTTCATTATACACAGAGAATTTAACTTTATTCCTTAATTATTGAGAAATAACTTTGAACAGAAGAATAATGCTTTCCCCATATGTGTAATCTGTGCTTGCAAAGCAAAAAATCCCAGCGGTCCAAAATGGAAATATGTTTATTGGCATGCTGAGTAGCTCTCTTCTGCCAATGCGTGGAGTACTCAGTGTTTGATTTCCTACATCTGGGCTTCCCAGCTCGTTTTTTTTGGGAATCACCAGCAGTGGTGTATGCAGCAGCACCTCACTTGGTGCGTGTGGCTCTTAGGGTGCTGTGCAAAGAGGCTGGTGCAGTAGTAGCCATGGTGGCATGCACAGGGAACCTTGTGACTCCAGGCCTCACTTAGAGCTGAGGCCCAGATACTCAGAAGTATGTAGTTTCTAGCTGGAGGCCAATAACTATAACAGATTATTTTCGGGTTGCACAGAGATAAATACCACTACTCTGAAGCTTGTATTTTATCTAGCTTCTGGAAAATGATTCTGTGACTATATCTCTGTTCCAAATGTTGCTACATTTATCATAATTGGCATTATATTTAGAAACTGGGTTGTCATGTTCTAGCATTTTGAACTGTTTGTCTTCAAGTCCTTTGGAATATTGCACAGATCCCTGTAATGACCAGGATCTAGAGAAATGAATAAAAATCCCCAACCATCACTTCTGTACTACCAAAGCTCAAAAACATTAGTTTCTGATCTGCACTTGGGTTGTTCTCCAATTATTTCTAACTGGATGGGGCCCAAAGAGCCTAGTGTCCCAAGGACTTCACAAATCCAGTAAAATACTCACTCAGCACAGCCCACATGCTACCAACTGCCTCCCCCAGACATATGGCTATGTTTTTTGCTTATCACTATATAAGGTTAGAATAGGGCAGAAACGCTTCCCCCTCCTGCTCAACGGAATAAGTGTGATAGTTTTTCTAAATTAAAACAAAAACAACTTATACTCAGGAGCGTGACTAATGCAATGCAACCCAAGTGACTTATATGATATGTCAGTGGAGTAGTTGCTTCATTGACTTCACTATGTTGTGCAGTTGCTGACTATGACTTGCATTTCTGTCTCTGTGCTTAGGCTTGTCTAGAAGCTCCCTTCAAAGGTCAGATGTCTCAGTGCACATGAGACGTGACCCTGTAAGATGGAGACCTGACATCACAACTCTTCTTGAAATTCAGTGTTGAGTTTTCAGTACACGATGCTGTTGCCTGTGGTGGAAGTCTCTCACCTTTTCTAGTGGCAAAATTCTTCCAGTGGCTGCCAGTGCCTTGCCTGCCACACTTGGTGGCAGAATCAGAGAGACAGCAAGAATGATGTTTACACTAAAAGTTTTGCATTATTTTTCTCCTTACAGAAATTTCTTTGCTCTAGTCTCACCTTGAGAAGTCTCATGCTTCAGAAATGTTCTGTATAGAGATTGTCACTACTGCCATTCAAATCCTTTTGCTTCTGGGAAGTAAAGGACAATGGCAATAACACTGCCATGTCATTGGCAGGACAATACTGTCTCAGGATTCAGCAACCACTGGCGGGTGGCACGTGGGAAGGGCTTGAATAGCAGGACAGAAACAGGGCTTTGTTGCCTTGGTAAAAGCACCGTCTCTGCTGGTTTCTGCATTCAGCTGGAGCTGGGTGCTGTTGCCTTGCGCCAGGACAAAATAACATTGCCCGGCTGAATGGAGGCTTTTCATTCACAGGAGCTGCATCTCCCAGCCCTGCTGAGTTTCTCCCAGTGCACCTACTGCTTTGGTTTGGGAAAGAATAAATGTTGTGTGCCATACTGCCTGTGCAAAGCTCCCCACTTCTATGTTTTTCATCGAACTGTATGGATGATCTGATGTGTCCAAGCAATGTGCTTGCAAAGGATAGCCAGAACATTGGAGACTTATAAATAAATAGAAATTGTAGGAAGAGATTGAGCCTACCATCAGAGCAAACACTGCTGCTGCCCTGGAGAGTGAGTGGCACCCTTCTCGGTGGGTTTCATGATTTGGCTCTGATCCTTCAGCAGTGTTTCAAATATTTGGTCTTCTATGGGCAGGTGGTTTCTTACAAGCTTTTGGGAAAAAATGGTTGAAGATGGACACTGTTATTAAGAGGGGTTAGGACTGGGTTTGAAGATTTGCCTTCTCATTTAGCCAAGGTCTTCCTGTGCAAACTACAGAAGGTCACTTGATCTCTCTATGCCTTGATCCACCGTTGTACAGAACAGATAATGGTCCTTTATCTTGTCTATATAGATCATAAATGATAAACATATGGATTTAAGTATGAAAATACCCAGTAACGCAGATTTTCCAATCATGACTGGGACTTCTGGTTGCTACTATCCTACAAAAAAGTAACAGGATGGCAATTTCTCTTGCATGACTATAATGAAATCCCAAATGTAATTTTCATAAGAAAACATTCTGGGGTTCAGTTCTGCTTTTTTGCATGCTAGTCATTAAGCATGATAATGTTTCCTAGTCAGTGCTGTCCTACTTGGATATTGAAAACATTCTGTTCATTTGGGTCTGGGTGGGAGGGGGCAGAAGAGGAATTTAAAACTTCTATACTTAATTGGTCATGGATAAGTCTCAAAGGTTTTACTCAAAACTCATAATTGGTTTTAATAGGTCTGCTTAACAAGTGTTGGTCTGAAATGCCTCAGGGTAATTAACGCTAATTCTTACATGGCCTTGACACTTCTGCAAGAATTCCTTCTTAAAGAAATAATCAAGGGATAAATTATTATTTTAGCATATATAATGATGCATTCCAGGAATTGGGATGACAGAAGCTAGATAACTAGGTTGAGAGGAATTTCTTATAAGATTAAAGCACTTATGAATGAAGATTCCCAGATGTCTTTCTAACTAACCTTACAGAAATATAATACAACCAGAATCTACTCTCATATTCAGCCCACAGAGCAAAGTAAAGATGGTTGAAAGAAAATATCTGGTTCTTTTCCCTATCACTAATAAATATGGGCCAAATTAGGAAAGCATTGAAGCATACACTTAGAGGAATACTTAAGTGTTTTCATCAGGACCTAAAGTAGTGAATTAGAGCAACTCTTACCCTTGTTCAAACCACGCTGATGTCAGTGGAAAGACTCTCATTAACCTCTGAGGATGTTGTGTTAGATCTGTGGGTAAAATTCTGGTTCCTTTGAAGTTAGTGGCGAAGCTTCCATTAACCTGTGCCTGGGACTTCATTTATTTTGCAAAAGGAATGTTCCTGGCATAAAACAGATGATCGTGTCCTGATAAATATAAAGAAAATTGATGCTATTCATTTAGGAATATCAAGCACTACCAATTAGTAGGAAGTTTGAATACAGAAAAAAACTAAACTAATTATGTGAAAATCCTTGCTGTGTAATAAAATAGAAAAAGTTTCTGCATGTCTTCCTACTAATGAAAGGGATCAGTATTCAGAAACATGTTTGAATTTATTTCAGTATGTATAGAAAATACTTTTTGCTTTCAAATTGCTAGGTAACCATTATAGTCTACTTTTACCAGTTGTAAAACTGCATTTGCCTTACAGTCTTAAGTTGTTTCTCTATTCCTAGTAATGTTTTAGTGGCAACCTGTTCATATTTTGTAACGTGTTATAATGAAACCTGGAAGTTCTGTTCGTTCCATGTTTCTGAGTCACTTTATGTGAAAATCTGTGAAAAAGAAAAGGAGTCTGAGACTTTGAGGACAGATAAAATTGGTCTTCAGAAGTTCAGGAAGAGCAGTTGCATCAGTCTGGAAGAACATGGTTAGGGCTAGAATTTTCAAATACAGACTGAAAGAATGGAGTGCATTTAGCCTAGGGAAGCTGCAGTGAAGTGGTGGAAGGGCACCCTGAGTTATCGTTTGCCTTCTAAGGTGAAAAAGATATGGAGCACCAGTATAACAACAGAAAATGTATCAGGGGCTGTAAAATATTACACAGTGAACAGAAAAACTTTCTAAAATGGGTCTAGAGGGTGGCTAAGTTCTGAGCATGTGTGCTGTAGGGAAACTGAAGTATGAATATTCCAAATTCCTTTTAAAATGTAGTCAATTAATTTTCTTAATGGAGGAAATGCTATTTCATCTAAGAAGTTGGATTTTAAAAAAAGCAAACAACAAGTCTAAAAGATGAGCAGTTTCCACTGTGAAAAGTGTATCTAGAGGATCAGATTTTTCAAAAGCCTGTAAAACTTTAGTAATCCTAAATATCTAAACAGAAAAATAAATGGAATTTAACCTTCAAAAGAAGTTTTAACCAGCATTTCCAGAGGATGCCAGAGGGCAGCCTGCAGAGATCTGTAAGAGTGGGGTTTAAGGTGACTTGCAGCACTACCTCCTCACTTACGGAATGTTTGTGGAAGAAAGTGTTGCCGATGCCAGGAGCAGGTCTGCATCCTCTGGAGGGGCAAGCCCACATGGCACATGGCTGTGAGCACAGGCCTTCAAGTGAACATATTTTATAAAATGCTAGCAATCGCATCAAGCCATGGCATGCTTAGTCTCATTTTTACACACTTTCAAATAGGATGATACACTTTGCAGGTAACTCACCAACACAGGAAGTATTAATGCAGTTGCTGAACTGGAAAACTCATTTGACGTCGTATGAGCCACATACCCTGAGGTCTGGGAGCTGCCAAGTGTCCTAAGCTGACACTAGATTTGTTAGGAACTGAAGGTGCTCAATAACCTCAGAAATCAGGATGAAAACCCCAGAAGTCAGGATGATACCAGATTGATTTATTTTGGAGGAGTGGCTGCATGGCAAACTTCTGTAATAGCCTTCTGACTTTCATTGCCAGCTCTGCATCCACTAATGACTACAGTTAGGAAACCTACATGAAAACAGATGATGTCATGTGACATTACATGTTTGAAAACATGACTTTGAAACACTGCATGTTTTTTTAAGATGACGAACATTATCCCACTGTATGAACTGTACTTTTGTACTCAGAGATCTTCCTATATCTCTTCCCCATGTGTCTAATAAACTCACAAATGAAGACATAAATGCAGGTCTTCAGAGAAGCCAAATAACTAAAATAAGACAGCCAATTAATCTGAAAGCACATTTACCAATTAATGAAGTGTTCCTGAGTTCTTGAGTGCTGACAAAGAATCTATGTTGGGAAGTATTTCTTGCTCTAAGGTATCCATTTGCAACAAAATCCCTGAATGGCAGCATCTGCTAAAGAGCTTCCCAGTGTATCTTCCCAGTTCAATTGTATATTGTTCACAGTATGTTTTCTTGACCAGGCTACAGTCAGTGTATCTAGACTATATTTCCCAAGGTTGCTTATAAACTGTCAAGTAAAACAACATTAAGAAATGTCAGAGAAATGAAATTACATTCACTTCACGCATTTGTTCTTCGCAAATCCACGTTGGCTATTACTCATCTTCACGTCATCTTCTGGTTTCCTACAGGTTATTGATTTCAGTATTTCTCTGCATGCTGAATGATGTATATATCCCTGGATCCTTCCTTGCTTATTTTCTAGCAATCCGGATTCTCACCTATCTCAGCTTCTGCTCCCAACACTGTACAACTAATTCCCTCAGTAGTCCTTTGATTTTTATTTATTTATTTATTTTCTGACCAACAGATATATAACCCTCCAACTTAGGCAAGTATTCTTGGTTCTCCTCTGATTTTTGTCATAGGTCATACACTAATCTCTCTGAGCTAGCATCAATTTTCTATCCATCTGATCACAATTAACCTTTTTAGTGAGGACTGAGGCAGAAGGGGGAGTAAATGCTTTGGTCTGCTCAGCATCATTTATTGAGACATTCTTTCTTGTTGAGTAGCAGACTGACTTTCTGTGATCTTCCCCTTCCTACTAATATACCCTGTTTTCTTGTTTCATTTTGTGTCTTGTTAGCTGCGCCTTTGTCTTTTTTCTCTTTTCTTTACACGCTGCAGCAGTTCTTGGACACACTCTTAGAAATTAGATGAGTAAATTGTGTGTTTTCTGGTGGCTCTTGAAAAGACTTGAAGTCTTTGCAGAACTTGAGAAATACTCCAGCTGCAGCTTTAGCTGTACTTTGCTGTAAACTCTTAATACATTAACATGGTATTAATTATTATTGTTAATAATTATTTAAAGGAATAATAATTGAAAAGTAATAATAGTTAGGGAACCAAGTAGCATTTGATTACTCTTTTGTGAAATATTTACTCTAATGGCTAGGGTACCATAACAATAATTTGCTAGACCACTAAAGGACATACACTTTCCTGGATTTCTTATTATACATTTAAACAGTAAACATTTATAATTCAAGAGAGATACCTGTTATAGCTGAATATGTATTAGACTTACCCAAAAAATAATTCCTAGCTAGGAGACCTATTTTATATTTTTTTTGTGAGATTTCACTGATTAGGAGATACTTGAAAACATTTATTTTGGTGTGGGGTTTTTTTTGTTTGTTGGTTTTTTTGGGTTTTGTCCAATTTTTAGCATTTCTTTATCCTTTCATTACTGCTGTGCTTGAAAAAGCTTCTTGAAATGTTGTCTATCACCATTATTTTGTTTTTATAATGAGCATTATAAAGCCACAAAGCTGTAATGTTAATACCACAGAAATAATTGATACTGTATATGCATAAATGTTAAAAGTTCTTTCCCCAAATGTAATGGTAGTGTAACTGGAACTCAGAGTGGCACCAAGTCTGTTGTGTCATCTGTGATTTCAGAGGGACTGGCATGGCACAGCACACTATGCTAGCAGGCAGGCTGCCCTTACTTTACCTTTCTCCTGCCCAAACCAATGGTTGTTGGAAGTTAAACCATCACATTTTTCACTGCTGAACACAGCCACGTGCTCTCATCAGTTCTGGCCTCTCCCCCTCTTGACACCATCTGGATTATTTGGTTATTGTCAATTGTAGAACCAAATGCTGTACAACTATGAATAGCAGAAAGTCTCTACATCCTCATGGGCTGCTGAAAATTAAAGGTAGTACTTCTGTGTTGAGCTGCCTGTGATGACAGATTTTGGATTTTTCAAAATGATCAATTGTTTTTTGAAGCTGAATACACCAGTTATATAGCCATTGAAAGTGGTATTAGGAGTTAATGCCCAAATCTTATTGAAACTCATTTGATATTCTTTTGTAATACTGAAAATCTCTTTCTCCTAAGGAGAAATATTGATGAGGGTATAAAGAAACAATATTTACCTACTTGCGATTCAGATTTTTAAGACTTACCTTCTTTTTGACGACTCACCTCTCCCTGCCCAGCCAGAGACTCCAAACACCTGAACTCATCCAGTATGTCTGTCCTTCAGATGGAAAGTTTTTAGGAAGGTCATTAGAACATAAAATGCTGGTGTTCATTTAAATGCAGCTTCATTCAACAGTGTGCTTTCAGATTCTCTGTGGTGCTCTAATACCACATATTTTCATATTTAAATCTTCTGTGGGCTTTAAATGTAAAGGTGTTACTTGCAAATGGAACTGATGTGAAGTTTAGAGTTGCTTTATTACCATTACAAAAAACATCTATTTTTTTCCTGTAAGTGTATAGTTAGTCTTTGTAAATACTGAAGATTAAATTGTGCTGTTTAAAACAGGAAGGATGACTAACCAATTTAAATTAGCTTATTGGCATCAGCCTAAGATGTGAGGTACATGACTGTGTAATTGCTGCTGAAACTTGGGGGTTGGCTGCCTCAGCACTGTGATGGGTAGTGGTGGTGTGTCTAGCTGTAAACGTGCATCCTGTGGGCACTGGATCTGGGCTGCTGCACCTCATCCACCAAGGCCTCGGCTCACAAATGGTCTCCTTCCATGGCACTGTGTGTGCAAGCACGTGGCTGAGTAGTACATGTCGATCGGTATCTGTTAGCCCCGGGGCTGTATGACTCTCGCCACAGCCTCCTGGGACCCTAAGGTGGGAAACAGGAACTAAGGGGAAGGTTCTGGAAAAGCACTGTAAGATCTGCTAGTACCCATGTGATTAATAATGCTAAACTGCAACATAGGGGTGCCCGCAAAGAATTGCTTGTGGAAAGAGCCGGTGGTATTTGCTGAGAATGTGGGTATGTGGCGTTATCGTCTCTTTGCAAGTGCCTGCACAGGTCTGTGAGGAAGGCTCCTCTCCAGCATCTGCACAGTTTGGGCTGGGGTGTTTGACCCCTGCCAAAGAAAAAAGAAGGGTCTAGGACTGATTCCAGCAGAAATAATCACCTCTATGAAAATGAGAGCCCTCAGGTCCCGCTTTGATTGTTGTTGAAAGGATGATGGCTTTGGGTAATAAAAACCATAGTGCTTTTTCCCCCTTCCATTTGCCACCCCACTGCTGACATTTAATACATAGAACAGGACCTGTGCCATAATGAAATATCACTCCTGTCACTTAGGCAAGTGACATGACCGGTGGTGGGGGACAGCAGGCTGTGAAGCACCAGGCAAGAAGAGTCATCCTTCCCAGCTGATGAAAGAAAAGTTAAAGGGGATGCATAATTACTGAAAGAGGCTTCTCGGAGACCAGAGGTGGAAAGAGTGACAAAGAAAGTGCTCGTGTTGAAAGGCGCAGGGACTGATGTGTGCAGCCCTACGTGACACACAGGCTCTTTCACAGCTCTTGCGTGTCCCTCCACTTGGTTAGGGTTTCTGTAGCTGGAATCAGGCCCCTCTCTACTCATCAAACGCTATGTGCTGATTTTAATAGGCAAGATGAAACAGAAGACAGCTCAGTATGGGTTTAGATTGAGTCATGGTTATTGAATTTTTCCAAGGTACAAAGGTGCTGTTTGCAGCAAAATGAAATAAGTGATGAAAAAAAAATCCACAAAGAACAAAGGGACTGGAGAGTAATATTGGTCACACTCTCAACAGTCTTCTGCTGTTTCTGAAAGATTTATATGAGAGAAAAAAAAGTAAGAAACATGCTGCAAACTTGCAACAGTGAAGTACCTGAAAATAAAAAAGTTTGATGAAAGTGAGCACTGGTTTTACTCAACTTTACAAAAGCTTGTGGGGGAGGGATAGGTATGGGGAACTGAACAAAGAAACAAAGAAAAGGAAAGGTGAGAGGCAATGAAGGAGCATTCATGGCCCTCATGTGGAAACCTTATAGTTGTGCAGTACCTGGTTCAGTTGTTGTGTGAGTGTCCACGTAATGTTGAGTTGGGAGTCGTACCTCCAGATGCGAAGCTCCTACCCGTCTGTTTGTGTACACCTCTGAACCTTTTCTACTTTCTGATTTGCAAAGAAACATGTTTGTATAAGTGCTTAAGTATCTGAGGTTTGCTCTGGTTTTTTTGGCTCTGCAAGATAGGAATTGTTTTCTTTGTCTGTCATAGGTGTCTGTGATGATGAATAAGTGCTAGGTGATTACTTGCTATAATAAAGCGAGGTTGCTAGATAGGTGCTTCCATGGTAAGATTGTTGTGATGGGTTGAGGACATAGGTGCTGCAGGACTTGTAGGTAGAAATGTTTTGTAGGAAGTACTCTGTGAAGTGTAGTCACCTTATGGGAGTACTCCAGACATCTGTGCACAGCCTGCCCTTAGTTTGGCCCTTATATGTGTTATTTAATCTTTTATGACACATTTATGTCAAAAGAAAATGATAATATTGAAATAAATTGGGACAGAAATAAAATTAAAGGTACTTTTAGATGAACCCTTTGCCCTCTCTTCTTTACATGGGTATCTAATAAACCTCTGCTAACCTTTACCTTTGAGTTTCTTAGCTGTGATTACTTCCAGAACAAAGCAGCTACAGGTAGAAGGCTCTCGGGCAGGCGTGTGCCTTTGCTTTGAGCCTGGAGGGCTGTAGCATCTCTACAGTGACCCAGCAGGGTGCTGACTGTACGTGACAGCCATTGTCAATTATGCAGTATCAGCTTTTGTTTCAGCTGCTGTCTGGAATCAGTAGAAATGAATAAGCCTTATCAGGATGGAGCATTAGAATGAAAAGCCAGCTGGAGGGAGATAAACTCTTTTCTCCCTCTCTGTCGAGTTCTTCCATGTGAAGTGCTGCCATCCCTCATTAATGTGCAGGCTGCTGGAGTGCTGTGTTTCTCCCCAACTCTGTTGCCAAAGCTATGAAATCAGATGCTCTGACTGCGAATGAAAGAGAACGGTCTCCAGTTTCCGCATGACTTAGACTGGGTTTGGTTCCACAGTCCAGGCACCACAGCTGAATCCTAACCTGATGAGCCCTTGCTGACTCCTCTCCTTTTTGATTTATTAATCCCCCCATCTCAAAATCCACCAGCAGCAGATGGGGTCACCAGGGATGGGTTTATTCCTTGTTCCAAGGCTCTGTAAACACTGTGACCTGAGGAGGGTCCTTGGTAAGGCAGGAAGCTCATAGAGGGAGATACAGTGCTCACCTTTAGGAATTGCTCTTGGGTGTGCTGAAACTGCATTTAACTTGACTGATCTGCTCTTGACCATCTGGAGAGTCATTCATTTGAGTTGGTGCTCCACTACAAATCTGTGTTTCTGTGCTTCCCCTTGGGGGCTGCTCAGTCTTTCGGGTTCAGCACAGTCCTCCAAAACTTGTGCCCAGACACATTTGCACAAAAGCAGTTTCAGAGGGTTTTCTGTTGTTGCCTTAGTGCAAGCTGTATGTATTTTCAGAGCAAAGGTTAGATAGTCAGATTTAACTAATGCAATCTTGTACCGATACAAATTAAAAGCTAACCACTCAATTTCCAAAATAACTGTCTGTATCTTGGACTGCACTGGAGTAATAGGAGAAACAAACCAGTCCTGTTGTAGTAAATCAGCTCTAACTGTGTTTTTGTCTGGTCTGTTATTTTCATTCTAATATTATAGATTTGAAATTCTCTGTTCTTCACTCCAGGGAAGCAAATGGCAATTCAGCTGTGCCATAACTTTTAGTTAAGTCTTTTCTTACTAAGCCATCAAACTGTTGCTCACTGGTTAAATGCAGTTAGTGAGACATTTGCTGTGTGCATTTCTCAAGCTGTTATCACTTAGTGCAAATGAAGGCTTAAAAATTGAAGGAAATATAGTTCTGCTGTTTTGCATAATTTTCATTTTCATGTCCTAACCACTGTAATAACAACAAAGTTGGGTCACATTTTCTGTCTATGTTGTTGTACCATCACTGCACCACTGTGGTGGCCAAGAAATGCCTGGCTTTCCCATCTTCACTGCCCTCACACTGTTAGTAGAGGAGGCGAATATGAAATAACTTTGGAAGCCTTCTTGATAAAATGTCAGCTAATATTGGTTTTCTGCAAATGCAGAATCTGGGTTACTAAAATTATTTGGAAATACATTTTGCCAGACAAAAAGAGGGGAAAAGTCAAAATGTTTTCTTTTGATATTTCAAAATGCTGGTTTTATTTCCTTCTGGGTAAAGAAGTGATTAGAGGTGCAAGGGGTTAGCTCTGAAAGAATTGTCTCCAGTGAAATGTGTGTGAAAACTGTGGAGTAGCTGAAATAAATAAAATTTTATGTAACTGAAGGCTAAATATACATTTCTTTATCTTTATTCTAGCTAGTTTTTATGGGGCTACTATAAAGGGAATATGTCCATTATCTTTCAGAGATTTAATTTGCCTTGATGGTCCTCCCAACTATACTTGTATAATTAGTTCTCAGGATGAATGAAGTTTCTAAGCAACTTGAGTACAAACAATTTCAGTCTCCACTGGGTCTTTCCAAGTTTTTGGGAAGGTTTTTTGTGTGTAACAAGATCCAAAAATTCCCACCAGCCTCTAAGCCAGTGTAGATTCATAAGTTAATGGCTCTCTCCAGAGCCTTGTGGTTCTCCTACTGCCCAATAATTAAATTTTCTAGGATCAAGTCAGATTTCATGGCATGTCGTGGATGATGAGTATCTACAAATACATTCCACTTACAAAAAACTTCCTAAAAATCCTTAATGTAAATAAGATACATCTTTGAACTTCAAACTATGACCTAAAATTCCTTTTTGTTTGATCTCATAATTTTTACCTGGATTTAGTTATTTTTTTCATGTAGGGAAAATAACCTTATACAAGAACCAGCCACCTCTCTTCTGTGTAGGGACACATGGGAATTTGGCTGCTGTGCTAGGGTCTGAATTTGTTCTTCCAACTCCTATTTGAAGATGTGCTACATGATATTCACCCCAAAACTGTGTGACAGATACACAATCCTTTTTCTTTTCCCTATTAACAGTGCCTTTCTAGCAGAAATCTCTTACAAAATTAAGATTTCATTATTCTTGCAAAATGTAACGTGATACATTTGCAAAATGTAACGTGATAGTTTGTATAATAGGAAGCATTATCACACTGTAAATAATTGAAGAAACCATAAATTACAGTTGACAATCTAAATGAAGCAAGTTCATTTTCTGATGCTTTTCTCTGTGAGTTTCCTTGCTGAATTTTGTAAGTGAGCAAGTAATTTGTAATGGTTTTCCTGAACATTAGTGAATTAGTGAAGGTCCATTGTAATTAGGGTTTTTTTTAAAGCAATTAGGAAGTGAAAATGATCTCATCATTTACTTGGAATTGCTCAGGGAAAAAAAAAAAAGCATAACTTTATTTGTACTGCATTGTTTTTAACATTTTAATGCTTTTATTTCCTCCCGATAAAAGAACTTGCACCAGGGCAAGGAGAAGAGGAATGGTCAAATCCAAAGTTATATTCTTTCCTGCTAGATATTTAGGCTCCTTCTATTCTCAAAGGTTTCTAGATTGGACCAAGCATGGTATATGTGGTATTCTACAGGGAGGGGATTAATTCTGCTTTCTGCAGATGCAACCTAGTGCCTTCACCATAAGATCATTCTTTTTCTGCATGTCTTTGTACACATCACACAAATATTTTTAATTCCATTTTAACAAAAGTGTAACCTGTTTTTTAATTTCTTCTACTTTTAGTAGCACCTGAATGGCAATAGAAATGAAATAAAGTGAAATTTTCAACTCTGTCCAAGGACGTCTCTAGTTTAGTTCTATTTTTCTGTGAAGAGTCTTATGATAAGAGCAAACCCTTGTTTTCCTTTGCTGTCGCCTCATAATGTCAAAGGGAAAAGAGATTTGGCTGCTGCATATTCATGAATTACTACAGGAGATTGGACGAAGTACTTGGCAGAGATTCATGTAACAGCTGAGATGTTGACTTCTTGGCTAGTGCAAGAATAATATGGACACTACACCAGTTTGCACAGCAGGTCTGCAGTCATCAGCACTGAGAATAAGTATTTTCTATCACTTCAGAATAGAGGGGTCAGTCATTTCTTTCTGTCATATTGCTGTGCACTAGAATGGTAGGTGATAATTGGAATCTCTGGGTGCTGAAGGACTGGTGATCTTTTATGTGAAAGCTATGACCTGTGTTTGAGGTACAGTGTAGTGAAGCTTTTCAAGTAGCAATTTATCTGTGAGCACTGGAAGGCCAAGACCAGCTGATGGTTCCTGTTATTCATTTACAAGCTCCTTAGTGGATGCAAATCTGTGCTGTCTTGCAGCATAATTTTCAGCCTGATCCTGAGATCTATAATGGGATGAAGTTCTAGGGATTTGTGTGCATTATTCAGCTGCAGAAGTATTCTCCTTTAAGCAAGGTATTCTCTTCCTCTTTGTATTTCCATTTTTTTCTATTCATCCTTTGCAAAATATGTTTTGCAGTTTAATTGTAGTTGCGTGGTCTCTGTGTGTTCTCCTTTTTGCACTGCTTTTACCTAGTTCTCTCTTCTTGGATTTTCTACTATCCAGAACAAAGCAGTGGAAGTGTTCAGAACAGGGATGCTTTATCCGTTACAAGCACTTTAGCTTTTTAGCTTGATGGTGGGTCCAAGCTTAGGAAAACTCTATTAATAACCAGAAAGAAGTAAATGTTGCTTGAGTACACACCAGCAGGAGTGGAAAGTCCCTGGCTGTTGGCTGGAAGCACCTAGGATGGTACCCCAAACCAAGATCAGCCCCTGACCAGGAGCTGTGCTGCTGAAAGCAATGATTTCAGTGGTACGGTTCAGGCAGTTTAGCTGATCTGCTAATTCTGACTATAAAAATCAAGAAACAAATGCTAAAAAGCTGTGGTGGATCTATTCTTCCCCCGACACTGTGTCTGTAAGAATAAGCATTAAGTGACAACAGAGAAAATCACAGGAGGCTGCATAAAATTGTAAAATAGGGCAGATGCATATAGAAGAAAAATTAACACAGGCTGGAGCAAATCAAAGCATGACTGCTGTAGCATTTAACATGTTTAATTACAAGCTGACTTACTGACATGGTTTCTTTGCTTGAGACTCCTTTGATAGTGAGACTTAAACAACTGGCTGCGTCTGAACATCTTGCATGGTTTTAATGTTGGGGTTTTTTTGTGTGTGGTTGTTTTTTCCTCCTTTTTTCTTTTTACAGTTTAACTTTCCTTGTAGGTAATACAGATTATAATTTACTTTTTTCCAGTATTCTTTGCAATAGTCATAAAGAGTTCTACGTAGTTTTAGTGGTGGGAAAGAACTGAGTGCATGGTAACAGCTGTAAGCCTTGCTCAGATTTGGGAGGGAAGAACAGGGGACTTAAAATAGATGGTTTTATGACATACATAGTATCTGGCAGAAAATTCTAGTATTTTTCTGCTCTGATATACACTTATGAATAGAAATATCTTCTAGTTAACCAGCTCTGGACCACTTCTTGCTCGGTGTATAGGTAACATCTGGCTTAAATAAGAGGAGGAAATAAAAGGAACAAATTAACCATAAAGTAATATTTATGTCTTCCCATTTTCCTAAATAGGAAGCTTAAATTGAGTGGCAAGTATTTAAAACACCTCTTTCTGAAATATGAGATTCAAAATCTAAGCAATGCATGACAATTTGAAAGGCAGGAAAAGTGTTTCAGTTCTGTTTCTGAGCTCCACGTTACTTCCATGGTTGTTCTGATTCCTGGAAAGAAAAAACCCATCTCAATAATATTGGTAGGATGTGCGTGTCCCCTGGTACCACTAAGCTAACTGGCGATTTCACATTACATTAATTTGCATGGTTTGCAAATATTCCTGAAGTAGCCTGTTGATTAGATTTCCCATTACTGAGTAACTGGTTCCTTGCAGGGCCCTTAAGAAATGTATTACTGAAAATAATACCTTAAATTAGTTGTTTATGCAGATGAAGAAGATGATTGACAGAATATGGACACAGTCTAAATATTAACTGGGGATATTTGGGTAGGAATTTGTGTATGAGAACAAGACTTCCCCATGCTTACTGCTTGTAACAAGAGATTTACGCTTCTCATGTCACATTGATAATAGTGGCAGTCTCTTCCTTCTTCTTAGCAGGAATAGCTATCAAAGATGAAAGTATCTTTGTAGGCTGGCATGAGCTGATTTGCTTAGTTCTGTGCATGATAATATTTTAATTAGGCAGTTCCTTGTGGTAGTAACTAGCTTTTCAATTAACCATTTTTTAAAAGCTTTCACACTTTCTCTAATTACGTAACTTTAATTTCTTAGTAAAGGAATAAATCTCAACAGGCAGGAATTCATTCACCTGAATTTTTGGGTGCTAAAAAATCTGTGGAAAATCCAGAAAGCAATATGCAGTGGATGAAATATTGATGGCCACTCTGTTTCTTATGCAAGTTAATTGTGATTAGGAAAATGGGTGATGTAGAGTGTGATATGCAGAATTTCTTGCTCTTTAGAAGAGTGAAATATGAAACATTACTTATAATTGAAAGTACTGTGATGTCTATTCCTCAGATCACTATCAACTAACTTGCTAGTTCAGACCTTGAAGAACCAAATTCATTCCTCATCAGTGGAATCAAACCTAAGATAATTTACCAGAAAGTTTATCTGAAGATCATTGTCTTGTTTTTATTAACATTTCATAGAAGTTACATAGTGGCTAGTAAGTTACTAAGAGATCCTACAGGTATTACTACATGTTGCATATGTATTCAAGTGCTTGGAGCATGTATAGATGCTGTAGAGGACTATAGGTGAATGAAAATGCTTTAGTTTATGTATAAACTACAGGTGAATGAAACTGCTCAGACTCTGTAGTGACTATTTCATAATCAATTTATGAATCCCTTATATGTTTTATACACTGTTTAAGGAGAATCTCAATTGCCTTTTTTTCCCTCTTCTAGTTCTGTCGAAGTATTTGCATTATTTCTACTTTCATACCTATGTAGCAGCTTAATTACTATTTTGAAACCAAGGAACGTTTCAGAGGAGAGGACATGAAAAACAAGCATCCTTATCCCAATGGTTAGTGAACCATTTAGCATTGAAGAAACTGCCCACTGATGAGAAGAATCTCATCAAGCAGATTCATAAGCAATTGACTATGGTTCAACTATTCTTCACAAAAGAAAAAACTCTGGAGATATCCAGATAATTATTAGTTCATGGTTGTCCAAAGAGCAGGGTCTAACTCACATTGGCCATAACTAGAATCTAATGAATTCCTTCATTTTTTAATTCTAACCTTTAGTTCTCATAACTTTTCAGAAAGATATGAAACACAGCTTGTCTTTTTTTATAGGTTGTAATGGGGAGAGTGGAGAAGGCGAGGACATAGTAACAGGATACACAGACTAGAGCTAGTTGGAAATGTTTTAGTGGAACAGTTTTTCCTCGTAAAAATACAGCTTAAGGGGTGGGAATGGGCTTAAATATTAATTAGAACAGGTTGATATTTGACCAAGAAGTCTGATAAGGACAAACCAGAATAAATATAAATCAATTTTATATTTTGATTTAATACATTTTATCCCAGTATACATTTTAAATAATATATACTTTGAACTTTTAATAATAGTTATGTTATTTCATAAGTTTTTGACACTTTGAAATTGTTCTAGTTGCTAACATTATTTTATCAGAATTGTCATTCTGCAGGTAAATAAAAATTTTGACTTTATGTTCCAGTTCAACAGAAAAGCACATTTTGAAATGGCAGCTTTTCCTGTGGAAAGAAAATCTGCCTTTCTAAACAGATGTACGTGTGTCTTAATATAGTTTCAATATCACAAAGATTTTTCACTGCAATTGACAGTAATTGGAGGGGACAGGTGGTGGTGGCAGTGGGGAGGAAATCTCTTCAGGATTGTGTAGAATTGATAACAGGATACAAAGAACGAGAGCTGGTTGTAAAATGCATGAATATCAGTTATGTAAGAAATTGATTAGCTAAGATTAAAAAAGAAGAAACTACAATATAATGTAAACTAATGGGAATAAGAAATATACTTTCTCTTCTGTGTCTTCACAAAGAATCCCTAGAAGTGTAACTTTAAGCCCCTAATGGCCTCCCGTGACTGCTACTAAACGCCTCCCAATGAAGGAAACTCAACACAGTGAAAACAATGGAGAGTATTTGTGGTGGGGAGGCATTGGAAAAGCTTCATCACCTTGCTGATTATGGATACGCATGTGTGCGTTTGCACAGAAACAACTAAATCTCTTTCCATCTCAGAAGACAGATCTTTGGGTAGCAACAGAATAAATTCAGAGTTCAAGGTTAAAATAAATGCAGTTGGTCAGCAATTGTTTTTCCAAATTCTCAGTAGATTTCCAAGTGTACAAAGTCCCACGCTCAGTGAGGGAGAAAGCAGTGTCCGCATTTGAGCTAGGTGAGAGCCTGCCAAGTCTGAGTTAGTGTAGCATACATTAACACAAGAGGGAGTCTGAGATAAGTTTGTAGTACGTGTACTGTGGTAAAGTTGGTATGCCATAGCTGAAGAAGTGAAGATATTTTTCCCGTAAGATACAGCCTATGAGGGAATAGTGGGAGAATAAATTTATGGCGGCTAGATCAATTCCGTCTGCTTTGAGGATCCACTGATTTTGCCAAGGGAAAATGTGAACTACTGAGTTCTCAGGCTTGTGAACCAATAGATGGACTGATTTAACAGAAAAAAAGTAGATGCTATATAATGCCATGGTAATTAATTTTCAAAAGTTAATATTTATTACCAAAAATCAGATCATGTTATCATTGGTGATTCACACTTATAAAACAAGACGTAACTGAAGATTTTCACAATGCTGAGATTTTTCTCAGACTATAAATATTTGTCTTTCAAGAGCTTGAAAACAGGAATAGGTAAGAGAAGTATGTAAAGTCATCTGAGGAATTGAAACAAAAGTGCAGTGGCCTTGAAACCACAAATAGAGAATGGTTGTTTGATGCCCCATGGCTTGAAAAACAGCTGCTTTCTAAACATGAAACTCACCTTTCTTTCCATAATCACTGCCTTTCCTCTAGGCACTTGCTCGAAGTACGTCAGCTCAAAGATTAAAACTTTTGCACAATGGTTTTCAGAAAGTGTATAATGCCAGACAGTATGAGCTTGAGTAACACTGAGAAAGGGATTTTACAGACGAGCCATATAGCACCTTGGAACAGCAGTGTTATCCACAGAAATACTTCAGACTCTTTGGTGAGCAGCTCCGGAAGGAGGGGTGATGTCTCTGCCTGAAATGCTGGAGAGGAAGGCAAAGAGAAAGGATAAAACCATTTTCAAGCAGTGGGTTCTCAGCATTCCACATTTCTCCCACTTTCAGCAATACTGCTGAAGATTGGACTTGGTGTATCTCTGGTTTCTAGCAAGAATAACAAAGTTGTATAGCCAGCTGCTAGTGGGGATCTGGAGTGATTTGGGGTTGCTAGGGCCAGTTTCCAGTGGTGATGTGCGTAGGTGGAGCAGATGCAGCTGTTTAAAAGAGTCTCTGAGCCTACATCTTGTCCTTGTCAGCTCTTTGGGGATGAGACATGGCTAAACCCCGTGGTGAAAGTAACCTGTAGGAGCTTGACAGTGGTGGGGAGAGGCTTGCCATTCCCCCAGGGACCTGTGCCAAAAAAGGCTGCCCTGCAGTGAGCCCATGGTCAGAGCCCTTGATTTATTTGACTTTGGTTTGGCAGCTGGATCAGGACAAGGACTCAGGTGTAGGTAAGGCAGGATGGAGCCTGGTGCAGTGGCATACTGCAGTTATTTATCACTGCTGTACATAACCTGCAGCACTGAAACAACATTATCGCTGACTTATATAGGGATTGGATTGTTATAACGCTTCCTTTTTATGTACTGCAAATGAGAAGTTGATAGGAGAAAGAGAATCGTGCAGTAAGCTTTCCAAAGCAGAATTGACAGACTGCTGTTCCTGCAGGGGTACATCTCCCAGCGGCAGCTTCCTATTGCATATGGAAGAGACGATGAGCTATCAGTGACTCACTGAATGCTTTTCACTTTATCATAGCAAGTGATCAAAAAAAAAAAAAAGGAAAAAAAATACAATTTCCATGGCCTTATAAATGCAATAGGAGCCTGTGATTAAAAATAAGCAGCTTAGCATGTGAAGGGTAAAAGCACGGCAGCAGGAGCAGCAGGTTAGGTGTTACTGCTGCTACTGAAATGGAGCACACTTTACAAGAGCTTTATTGCCTCACTCTAGTAAAAATGAATCACATTTCTCTCTCTCAGCTCCTTATTTTTCCTCTCAAAAGCCTGATAGGAAAAAAAAAAAAAGATAAAAAGCTCAACATATAAAAAAGTTGAAGTTTCCACATCAGTGCTGTGTACTGATAGATCCATCTCTGTGTTTTTCAGCTGGCTTTTTGTTTGAACTGTAAACATGTCAGGCTTTGTGCAGAGATTCCAGGTTTGGGGGCCTATGCTAATACTTGCTTTTATCAGGTAAAATGTTATGTGGTGGTGTAGAAGGGACTCCTGCTGAAAGTGCTTCCCTTTGCTAGTTTGATGGGAAAATAAAGAGAAATCTGTGTGAAGTCTCCATTTCCGTACTCTGAGAGGTTATTTCAGTGGTGGTTTATACTGGGCACTTAAATGGCATCTAGAGGTACTTTTCAAAATTGGATGCCATACTTTGCTGTAGTGGAGGGGGTGAACTATACACTTTTCCAACTCTGAATCAATTTTGTGATGGTCCAGTCTCCATTAAGCAGCTTTTAACTTCTGTTCCTGTTACAGTCTTGGGAGTTACAGGCAGGAGAAGGCTCCAGCTATACAGCATTCAACAGGCTCAAGGCTTTGTGTCATGTAGTGCAGGGACCAAAAGTAATCTTTTAGGAAGCCTTATCATAAAAGTACTTGCACAGGTACAAAGAACAGGGCAACGGCCTGCAAGCAGCAAAGAAAAATTGAGCTTATAGTCTTGTTATATGTTCTTATAAACTATGTATCTCATTGTTCCTCCTTGCAACAAAATTGTAGGAGTTAATGTTCAGTCTGCAGCAGTGCAGCTTGCCAAAGCTAAGCCATGCTGTCTGTGGTAGGAACACTTTGCTTTCTGTGGTGTCTGGCATCTGAGAGTCCTGAAGCATTTTGCAGTACAAATGTTAATTAAGCTTTACAACAGCTTTGTACGGTAGGTGAGTAGTATTAACAGACATTTCAGCTAAGGCACAGTGCTGCCTCTCCTATGGAAGGGTATCAGAATGTAGGAGGGGCCTGTTGGGTGGGTAGCCCAGTGTCTGGGGCCCGATTGGCATTTGGGAGAGCTTCAATTGCTACATGACCTTTTGTGCTAGCAAATTGGGACCTACAGCACAGCTGGGACCCCTGCTATTATTACAGCAGGAAAGCTAACTATGGTTATATAGATGCTCCATAGACTGAAATAGCACAGTGTTCTGTCTGCCAAGGAATTATTTTGGATTTCCCCCCAAATGACACTAGAATCCAGCTTTTGATATGCATAACAGCTCTTGTTCCCACTTACACAAAGCTTTTACTTGTTCCAGAAACGTAACCTTGTACCTCAGCTGCAGCAACACCACGTTGTATGGGCTTGCTCTCTGCAAAGCTTGCCAGGCAGCAGCCGTGTACCCTCTGCTCCGGCGTGAGCTTTCATTTCATTCACACATTGGTGAATCGTTAGCAGTCTGTGTGCAGCCTGTCAGACCTTCATGTTCTCCCTTCAGCGCTCTTACTTTCCTAGCAGGAGGAAAAAATGCTCCTGGCTTGTAGCTTCATCCTGTGCTGTCACATGTCCTTGTCCAGAGCCTCTCCCCCTAAGGTTGAATGCCCTGTCCGACAGCCCAAGCTGCGACCTGATGTCCAAGGATTATGCTGGTATAATTTAGACCCATCTGAGTTTTATGAGTAAATACTGCAGAATTTCTTTGCGAAAGGGTGGGAGAGAGGAAAATGTAGACAAAGTGCTCAGTGCCCTACTTAGCAAACACCTAAGACCTGGCCCACTGCGATGCTTTGTCAGACGCTGTATGCTGCAAAACTAATTAAATAAAAATGTAACATGTTTGGGGCAGAAATCACCCAGTTCATTGTTAACATTTTGTAAACACACTCCAACTGACTAAATCCAAAAGTTGCCAGAAGCATTTTAATGCTTCCCTTTTCTGCTAACGCTAGAATGGCAACTCTAGCTACATTACTGTCTCCCTGGGACTCATTAGTATGGTGCCATCGTAGTTCCTGCGAGTGGTAGGCAGCCACAGGGGAAAGTGTCACACGTGCAGCTAGTGGCAACCTTCACACAGGAACAGAACTATGAAGCAAAACTGCAGTGGAGGGGAAGAATTGTGCTTAATAATATGCAAATCAATGTAGTATCTCACAAAGATTTGATTTGCGTTTTGAGGCAGCTGCTAAAAATGTTGTTTTAACCCCTCTTGGGAGTGTAAATATATCTAGCAGACAGGCTAGACAGAGGGTGATTACATTTTCTAATAACTTTAATTTTACAAGGTAGAACATTTGAAAGCTGCTGTGTCTTTCATCCTTGGACAGAGTTTGTTGGGGAGATGTCCGTGTAGGGGTAATTGCATCAAAGTTAATACAGCAGAACCCTGCCAACTCATGCAAAATGCACTAAGAAATGCCCTGCAGATTTGTCAGGATGTGAGAAAGTTTTGCTATACCAAATGAAATGTGAACATCTTTGTCGGTGACCCAGACAGTGGGATTGAATGCACCCTCAGCAGTTTGCCAAGGACACCGAGCTGTGTGGTGTGGTTGACACGTGAGACGGAAGGGATTGCCATCCAGAGGGACAAGGGAGACAGGCTTGTTCAAGGCCAGGTTGAAAGGGGCTTTGAGCAACCTGGTCTAGTGGAAGGTGTCCCTGCCCATGGCAGTGGGGTTGGAACTAGATGAGCTTGAAGGTCCCTTCCAGCCCAAATCAATCTGTAATTCTATAAATATAATTTTCAATGCACAAAGGACATGCTTCCTACTTGCTTTTTATTGTCTCATCCCAGGAAGCTCAATACTCGGTCATGCTGCCTGGGTTTGATCATTATGCAATCAGGCTGCATACCCTCTTCACTGAATCAAGCGCTTATATGCTAACCTGGGAAACTCAGACAAGCCTAGTTGTTTTGCCATTTGTAAGGGCAAATGATTGGGCAGCTTTGCCTTCCTGTAACCAATACTACACGTTGTTAAGCTTGTGTAACTTGAGTGGTTTTTTATTACCTGTGTCTCCCAGAAAGCGGCACTAGACTTAATGCAGGTGTGTCAATGTGACATAGCTGTAAGAAAGAGCAATATTATGGCCCAGTGCCACAAAACTAACCAATGAGCAGCACACTGCTGCACTAGCACTTAGGGAAGAGTTCTTTGTGTCCTGCTCTGCTAAGTTATTTTTCAGGAGATTGCAAATGGGTATTTTTGTGGCTTGGATTCATTTTGATTTGTTTTCCTTGATTCAACTCATCAACCTCCAGCCATTTTCTTGGGTTGAGTTTGACAGAGGTGCACAAATGGACACATGGCTCATCATCTTCTAAAGACCATCTGTAATTCTCCTCCCTTTAGTTTTTGGTTTGGGCATATGTGATAACAAAGCTACTGTCATAGGCCAGGATTCCCTGCTCTGCAAACACAAAACCAAAAGGCAGTTTTGGACTTATGGAGATTCCAGGCTTTATTTTGTTTAGAGACACGTTGCTGATTGCAAGCACAAAGGTATCAATGGACTTCATCCTGCTTCAGTACTGCCCTTGACAAAATCTCCTTAACAGTTAAAATGAGACCCCTGTTGACTCAGAAAATGATTGCCCAAAGGCGCTCTCGTACTCAGGCAACCTTCATGGCAATAGACTGGCAGCTTATTTCATTTTAGCCCTACAGGTCTCATCTCCTCCTCCACTCACACAAGGCTACAGGGAGCAGTTGTGAGGGGCAGCGTGCCCTGCTGCAGGATTTTTGCTGCTCTCTGATTGACACCTCATGCCCCAGCACCTCTCCATCACTGAAGGAGGGAGATTGTATCATCCTGAAACAATCTATTGCATCCCTGGTGTTTGTTCAAACACTTAATCATGCTTTACATTACACATCTTGCAGGGCACCGTTTTGGTTTTGCCTAGTCTCACCTAGATTTAGGAACCTTTTATTAACAACTATTCCCCTTCTGCCTTTCCCTCCCCTTCTCCAAGGTCTCTATACATTGTAAACCAGGTAGCTCTTGGTCTCTGTTCTGAGCATTTTGTCTTACAGAACCAGGCATATTCTCTGATCCTCTAAGAAATTCTGTGGTTTTGCACCTTTCCTGTTTTTCAACATCATTTTTTTTGAAATTGGGGTACCAGGAGATTGTAGAATATTTCATCATCAGTCTCACAAGTGCTGCAAATGGATGTAAATTTACATCCCTATTTGTTGTTCATTTGTTTACACATCTAAGGATCATTTTTCAGGTTAGAGTCCTTTATTCTGTAGCTGTGCCTTGGTACGCTTCTTGTTCCTAGATATATAACAACAAATTCGGCTTTAAATGAACCTGGTGAAAATTAATGGATTTTCCTGAGGTACCAAGGTTTATTAAAAATTTATATCATATAATCTCATATAATTCTGCTCCAGCTCCTCTGTGCAAGCTCTCCTTAACTGCCATAAAATGTTTATTCCTAGATCTTTAACATCCTCTTTAGTTACTCAAGGATTAGAAGACATTTAATTTTCTACTGCCCTTTTCACATATGGAATAGAAATATGTATTGAACAATTCTACCTCTTTTGCATTATCATTGAAAACTTGGCGAGCTGTTTAGCTGCTGTGCTGCTGAGTTCTTTTGCTGTTTTTAACTCTTTGTCCTCAGCCAGGCTTGTGATGGCTTTTTCTCTGTCCTTTTTAGCTTTCTTAATAAATATTTCATCTTTTCTAACTTTGCTTACAGTAATTCCTATTGATTTCCTCCTCTTCAGTCATTTTATATTGGCTTTTTGTTCCTAATTGCCACCTTCACTTCGCACCAAATGAGAATGTGCTTTTAGCCAAACTTGTTCTTTTTTTCAACTGTGGTATTGTGGCTCTTGGCCATCTCATAATTTTTCCCCCAAGAACTCCCACTTCTCATCCTGTCTGCTTTTGCTTTTCAGTCAGTTTTGGGGCATATTATGTTCTTGAGTTTTTGGGCAGCAGTCCTTTTGAAGCCTCAGGTATAAAATTGCATTTGTCGTGTTAACTGTTCTCCTATCTGTTCTGTCCTCATTTTTTATCATCCTTTTTTTATATTATATTCTGCATAGTATGATATTAAACAGCAAAATATCTGGATTAGCAACAGTCTGAATAGCACTTGAAAAATCTTATCCTATGTCTTTGTGGTCCAGATTCTTTGCAGAGACTGTTTTCTGTTCTATCCTTTTCTCAGTTAACTCTATGAACTCCAAGCAATTTGTTCTGTTTGTTGCTTCCATTTCAACCCTGAAGAAGCGCCCATGTTCTTCAGCCTATATCTGCAGGGTTTTTTCTACATACTTTAATTGGCATAATAAAGGATATTCCTCCTCTACAAACCTTGCTTGCATCCTTAGACTCCTAAAGCTACACTGTTGGAAAATAGGATTTGGTTATAATCCTTTTTAGGAGGCTATACTAAATAAGGCCTCCTGACAGTAGGAATATACTTCTGCAATGGTAGTTTTACATGTGGAAGAGACTATCACAGGGATAAAACTTCTTGTTTGGGGTGCTGAGTTACGAGACCTGTTGCTATGAGGTGCTGGGAGCTGGCATAACACCAGCTTATGCTCATAGATGTGCATCCAAAGACGCTGCTGCACCAATTGCTATGAAATAATTGGCTCCTGCTGTGGCAGCAATTCTGGGTAGTATTTGTCAGCTCAAGCTGCCAGAACAACCTTGTTCTTATTGCATGGGTGTCCAGCAAGCTATGCAGCAAGCTGTAAAGCTAAAAATTCAATGTTTTGCAAGAACATGGCAGTTTGAGTTTGCATTCCCAATCAGTCCCTTACTGAGTCACTTTGCCTTGTCATGGCCCTGAATCACTGCACTGATTTGATTGAAACATTTGTTTTATGCCACAGATGTCAGGCCTTGCGCAGGGGCCTGGTTAGTGATCGCTGGCTCCAGCTGACCGACTGGGAAGGTTCTTCAAGTCAAACTGGACTACACAGACACAATCTCACTTCATTCATAGTGCACCTGGACATGCATCATGAAGGAATGCTTTAGTGGCTGAGCGTGGTCAGATTGAACACCATGATCATAATTTTCTGCAGCAGTCCCCCAGATGTATCTCTCTTGAGCATCTTCTCTGGGATTTGAGAGGGCGCCATTTTTCATGTGACAGAGGACATCTGGTAGCTCCCAAGATGTAAGGTCATCATGCTGTGTTGCATGAGGTATAAACCTACCCACAGGGGACCCTGAAGCACAAACGGTCTGTGAGGCTGACAACAGCCAGCTCAGGCTTACAGAGCATTCACAATGTGGTTTTCAATGCCTAGGAGAGCTCTTACTTCCATAGAAAATTTCTTGGAGCCCCAGACTTGATGAGCGTCCCTGATTAAGGTCTGCTGCCACCGAGCTTCCTTTCTCCCCCTTTCCTGCTACACAGCCATAGCCAGAAAGGCAGAATCTGGCCCTACTTTGCTGTGCTGATATTGTCTTCTACTTAGCATTTGTGCAATATCTCTCTCTGCTTTCTTCCCTCTCTCAAAATGCGTGTTCCTAGATATCTAAACACATCCTACCAAGAGTAGTCATTAAGCAGGTTGACTGCAAACCCTCCTGATGCTGAATTCAGCTGACAATCAGCTCCTAATGCCAGCAGCTATTCCTGTTTTGTATCCTCTTCTTTCAATCTGATGTCGACAAGGTCACGTTTAGAAACTTCTAACAAATGTTACTTTCTCATTAACAGACAGCCTGTTGGGTGGCAACTCCTGTTTTGTATATGCCAGTTGCCATTTTAATCAGCTTTCTCTCTGTAAGCTTCATATTCGAATAGCTGGTAATGCCAGAGTGATGAACAGCATAAGAGCCAGAAGGTCTCTGCACATGTTGTTTAGCTCTTTCTGTTTTTTATACCAATTAGTATTTGAATCCCATTTTCCAAGTGACCCTGACTGTTCTCTGCCCTTTGAGGAGGAAGGGATGAGGTGGCAGAGCAGTGGACATGGGGGATGTGGAAGGATGGATGGATGGGTGGATGGATGGATGGATGGCAACATGAACAGGTTGCAGCTGGTCCAGAGCTGTGCTGTTAAATGGAAACTTCTTGCATGTGGAGGAGTCCTGGTTCCAGGTCCCGTAATTCCAGTTTTCCTATACTATGCCTTCAGCATCCTCCACTGATTCCCTGCTAGCTAAGGGCCATTGAAGTTTGCTCGGATCTCTAACTCTGCTAAGTACCGAAAAGATGTGTATCCTGCACAGTAACTAAAATGAACTCCCTCGTGTATTGATTTTGGATAATAGGCTGGAGTAAGAGTCCTGCTTTATCATGACTTGAATGTTGGCTCTTCCCATCTAATTATCACTATAATCTCTAACCTAGTGCTGCAGGCATGGATTCAGATATGCACTCAGCAATTATATAAGTGAATTAATCAAATATATATAAAAAAGATATATAAATAGGGTGATTTAAAACTGTATTGTGAAGATGTATATGGAGACTTACAGTTTGAATCAAATCCCTTTTGATTCACTAGGAATCTTTCCACTGCTGTCAGTAGCCTTTGGTTTGGCTTCTTAATGATTTATCTTCATTACTGGAAGTTATACAGAGTATGTCTTCTTATGAACAGTTCAGAGCTGTCAAATTCTGGTGGATGCTCTTCTGAATGATGGTACTGAAAGTTAATGTCTGTTAGTGATTCAGTAAGATGCATGAAATTGTTCTTTCAGTCTTGCTGAGGAGCAGAGCCAGGGCTCTTTAAGGATGAATGAGGGTGGAATGACTTTCCACAGGTTGGAAAGAGGATCTCCAGAAGAGCATTCTTGTCCAATATGCTTTGGGATTGATACCTGGCATCAGCTGCAATGAAATGGCCTCTCATTAATGCTAATCACACCTCTTAATTTTCATATTAGATAATGAACAGAGTTATGTACTGGAAAGCCTGCTCTCTCTTTTTCTGCTGTGACAGCATTAGATTGCTGTGATTTATACTCTTCATATAGGTAGTAATATGATTATTCAGTTAATCTATTATTCATTTCACTCCTGATCTATTCTTTTCACATTCTTATTCTGTGAGTCAATTTCTCTCTCTGCTGTTTAAATATAGTAGCATTTTAAACGGTGAGAACACCACATTAAACATGTATAAGATTTAATCTAATTTAAAATGCTTTCTTCTAGCGGGATATGCCTAATAAGCATAAACCAAATAATGTTCAAAATACTATGGCATATTAACATGACACATTGTGAAGGATGCATTTTTCAAATAAAGCTAAGCACTAATCAATGAATTTGTAAAAACCTTTCTTATCCTTATCCTGAATTTGTCTGATTGACATGGGAAAAGATTCTTTGGTAGAATAGTATTGCATACAAGCTGCCTTGACATTTACAAATACTGTTTCTTGCTGTCTAATGTGTTATCTTGAACACAAAATCAGTGATATCTCACAGTATTAATGCTATATGGACACTGAAGTGCTTGTGAATAATTAAACTACACTTGATTTAGTGCTGGATGTATGTGTGACCCACTGATTGAAATAGATTTTAGGTTTCCTTTCTGCATTTTCCGCAGAGCTACTGAGTCTATTCCACCCTGGAGTGGCACAGCCTGGCTGTTGCTTCTTATGCTTGTAGTTTTAGAGACTCTTGCCAGAGTTTAATTATCTGGGCAATAATTGGTTTTGCTAATAATATATTTGACAGAAAATGAAGTTTTGGATTGACTGAAAACTTGTTTGAAACAAATTCAGCCTCTTCGCTGTGCCTGTGAACTGAGTACTTTTGATGTGTTTTTAAGTGAAACATTTTTGTTTCCTGTTTTGAAATCATGCTTCCTTCTAGAAAGTTAGGTCAATGCACTCTTGTGACAACGTAAAACCTGCCCAGATGCAAAGATGTATTTTACTATAAATTGCACAACTAACTAAAATGAAATTGTCTGTTTTTCTGTTTCATTGACTGTTTTCATGATCCCTTTTACTGTCCAGTTTTTGACCATGCAAGCAGCCCCACTGTGAGGATACCGAACACAATAAACCCCTGATCCCATAGAAAGTTATGCACAAACTTAGGGTTTATTATGGCTATGCTGACTCCCAAAGAGCCCACAGGAGCATGTTTTGGTTTTCTGTACAGAGTAAGGCAGAGGGTAGGAAGGCAGCAGAGCCTGGTCCCATAATACGAGGCTGGGTTGTGGCCAGGACAAACCCCCACCGTACAGGTTTGGAAGCCTTCTCAGCTCTGTCGTTTTAGACAAAGCCAGTGGAAGCTGCTTTGTAATACCCAGTGGGAAAACTCATATAATTAAGCACATCTCTATGTCTCTGCAGTTCCTGAATCTGCTTTTTAAAATCTCCTATTCATTATCATTGTATCAGTTTAATTATAGATTTTTAGCAGAGGCTGACATGCAACAGGAGGTCTAATTGTGCATTCGGTTTCCGGGATTGCTCATTCCCAGCAGGTGACTCCAGGCACATATGGTGGAATTAGCTATTTGCTCACACTGCTGACCTTCTCCATGTGCACAGCCTCAGTGACTGTGAGCTGCTGCGCTCCCACACTTTCAGAAGGGTGAGTGTGAAGTGATGAAAAAGGAGACTTGGGCAGTCAGATGAAGATCACTGAGACAGCTTGCTGTAAGCTGTGCCTCAGATGATGTAGAAAAATGACTAATGCTGCAAGTTCCAGAATACAAATTCCTGTGGTATCAAAATGCTTTCTGACAACAGGGCAGAAGGATATTGGTTCTGAGCGTGGCTTGGATTCAGCAGTGTTTTTCCTTAAGCATGTTTAAGTTCTTGTTAAGGTCAGAGCTTTGCTGAATATTTCTGTTTATTATTTGTATCTTGCTAGTTGCTAAGAACTCTGGTTGTAGTCCAGGTTCTATTTTGCTGGTGAACACAGAGAAAGATGAGAATGCTTTGTATTTGAGGAATGTATTAGGAATGTACTTAACTCTACATATCTCTGCCCTGGAACTCACATGAAGTAAACTTTTACGGGAAAACAACTTTTCTGAACATTAGAAAACCAATATTTGAGAAGGAGTGTGCATGTATGGCATTTTTTTTTTTAACTGAGGAGGTACAACTCCCCTTTGTGATTCTTTTTCCCAGGAGGAGCTTACAGAAACTGTATTACAGGAGTTCAAGAAACCCACACTTAGATACTGAGACTTCAGTGATGGTTCTTGGTGTGCTGGAGAGACAGGTTATAAACTATGGTCATTCTTGCAGACATACAAAGTTAAAGGAATCACCACACTCAGAATTGGGAAGGAATTCTTCGTATGTATTCCCCAGGTATCGTTAGGTGCTGCGGATCTTCCTGCTGCCCACCCCACTGTTTCTCTAACCCTGCAATCCCAGTGAAATTAGGAAGAAAACATTGGGTAGATGGTTCAGTTTTCTGTGGCTGTGGGTAAATAGTATGAGTGGATCTCAATCCACCTGCCACGATGACTATGTTTCTATTTCCAAGTACATCTGCACCTCTGCAGCACTAAAAACCAAGGTGAGAGGCAGATCCCCTCTACGCTGTGCTCTGCTTAGCAATGCACCCCAAGACCTGCCCAGAAACTTCCAGCAGTGAAAAATGCTATTATTACATTGCTTGATTTTACAAAATACTGCCCGGAGCGACACTCCTCAGACAATTAAAAGAGCTGGCTTTGATCTATAAAGCTTTTCCTGTTTAGGATCCGGGATGCCTCAGTGCTGACATGTCTCGAGTTGACAACCGCGTCATTGACTGTTTGGGAAGCTTCGGCCCTGGGCACACAAAGATGCAGCACTGTTTTTTTTCATGTCTACCTCTCCTCACATTCATCCATCTTAATAGAGATGTTATTTCTAGCCCTCGTTGTTTTGTTTCTGCTTTCAGCAAATAACATAAGAGAAAGAAAGGTCTGTGACAATTTTGGGAGGCTTTATAGAAAAAGGTTATTGATGGCTGCTACTTCTATGGGCATTTGGAAAAATCCTTGAAATGATGTTTGGTAGGTTGGTGAAAGGAGTTATTACTATGGTAACAGCTGCTGAAATGGTACAGGAAAGTTTATCTCTACTTTTCCCTTTTTTGTTTTTATGCTGACATGAAATCATGTGGCCTTGTTGCCAAGATGGTGGCATCAACATGTCAGTAATATTCGTTATGCAGTGTAAAAAAAGAAAAAGGAGCAAGCATGTAAAAATCTTCATATTCAGGATCTGAGCACTGCAGCAGAAATAAACACCAGCTTACTGAGATAAATTAAGGAACTAGGAAGAAAAATCTATGCACATCAACTGCAGGAATCTTATTTCAAATGCTAGTCATTTCAAAAATCAAAATATTATTCCTTACTGGATTCATATCATAATTCTACAGTTATAGCTGCTATTGAGTTACAAAAAAATTGCCTTTACAGTAGAAATTTTGTATTTCTGCAAGCACACCCTAATCTGCTTTATTGTAGCTGGGTAAGTTGTCAAGGAAGAGGAGGTGAATGCTCTGTCTGCCCACTCTGGGGTTGGTTTGGCACAAAGTGTCATATCCACCTTGATGGAATAAATGGCCCTAAATTATCAAAAGCTTGAATGTCTGCATGACCGCACAAAAGACAGAGGGAAAGTAAGCTGTGGGCCTCTGAGTGTAGAAGTCTCAGTTCAGTTATCACAGTGGACACTAAAGGACATAGAATCATAAATTAGTTAGGATTGGAAAGGACCTTAAGACACCTAAGTGTGGAAATTACAAATTTAAAGTTAATAGAAGTTTATTGCAGCCTTTCTTAAGGAGGAAGAAAGAGTTTTCTTATTCAGTTCTAGGGCATAAATGATCAGGACACTGAAGAGTCACTAGTGGTTGATAGTATAGGTCTACACAAAGAAGTAAATGGGCAGGAAATATGGGTTGTTTTGTCATTGTCTCCAGAATCCAGCCGGATTGTCCATCATGGAGAGATACTCCAGCAGCTCATCTTATTTTAGGGTTGAAAGGATCCTTCCCAGGCCAGTAGTTCATTTATCTCCTTTGAGGTAGAGTTTGCACTCGTATACATGCTCTGGAGTTGGGAGAAATTTAGCACCAGTTCACTTATCAAAGTAGCTTGAGAAATATAGAGCTGGTTCTCCATATGAGATTGGAGAAGCTTTGTAATAAAAGAAATAACTTTGCTGGTACATTGCAAGCTCTGCACAGTGGTTTGCTCCACTCATTCTGAAACTAAAGTCAAATCCAAGTCAAGGGCAGGAGCTCTTTTTAGCGCAGTGATTGCTGATGTTTATGTTCATGACCAAAAGAAGCTGACAGTCTCTTAGGTTTTCCCCAGGACACTTGAATAATTGTATATTAATTATGTTGCAGGAAAGCCTGGAAACAGACCCTTGTGTCTGAACAAGGTGAAACATCACAGACTCTGGGGTTTAAAATCCAAAGAAGGGACCAGTCCAAATATTGCACATGATACCAACCCAGGAACCGTTATTCGGCTATTACCAGTCTTGGATTATTCCAGAGTTTGGGCCCAGATGAAACACTTGTTTCCAGGCTGTGTATCACTTGCACTGCTTCTGTGTGTGTGTAAAGTCTGCCATGTGTAGCAGGATGTATCATGACATACAGTTCAACTTCTTTTCTTTCTTTACATTTTAATAGTATTTTTGGATTAGGACAATGAAGGTGACAAAGATGTTATTGAACACACAATAATCTCGTGAGAACTGAGGGCGCCTGTAGCTCTGTGGTCAGTGTGAGCACAGTGCTATTGCTTAACTATGGACTTGGGGGAGAATCCTGCAAAAGCACATGGTTTAAGGATCTAAACCTGGGTTTGAAATGTAGATTTTTCATCTCAGTCGGGAGAGAGGCAAACTGGAGTCAGCTCTGTGGAGTGGTCTCATGAAACTGTGGGCAAACTGATGCACAGCTTCATATCATGTATCATGTGAGGCTTATGCTCATGCCTTGGCCTCAGTGCTAAAAAGCTATTGAGGTGTTTTATCATTTAACTGCTCTGTGAAATTCCAGCGTGATTTACTATATATGCAAGTACCAAGCAGGTAGGGGGCTTGATCTCCAGGAATAACCTCTGCTCTGTCCTTTTCAAAAACCTGTCTTTAGTTGTTAAACCTCTGGTGATGGTTAAGGCTTTGTTCTAAGCCACAATCACTAGAAATATTTGATTTGAAATGACACCTAGCAAACTTTGGGATATCACTATCAGGTTCATTCCACTATTTGGGATCTTAGACCTTCTGCAGCGGCACAGTATTTCAAGTAGTTTTGGTTTGTGTAGCAATGGCTGGTTGGGGCTGTCTGGCTACTGCTTATTTAAGAAATGGATTGAGGAATGTTGTGCATGGAAAATTAAAAGCTACAAGTGGATCTGACTGGGGGGGGAAAAGTGAGTTTGCATTTGCAAACACCCACTCAGCCCTGAAGCACTGGCACCAGAGATGTTTTTTGCCAAATCCTCATTCTTATCCTGTATAAATCAGCAGCAATTAGGAGCAACCCCATTTAAGTGAATGGGATTATCCATGTAAACAGAGATGAGATCATATTTATACTTCTGGATAACCACTTCTAGCAGGGAGTGGGTCCTGAGCAAAGCTTAAAAGACTCAGGTTTGAATGTATTTTTAATTTTTTTTTTTTTTACTATCCTTCCCATCACTCCTGCCTCTTTAAATCTGAAATAAAATATCACATGGAGAGCTTTCATAAATAATTTACTTTCTGCCTGACACCAGTCAGAGAGGTATAAAGCTTCCAGTGTGTACATGCTGCTTCTAGAGCTCAGCGGTAACCATATCTGAATTTAAAACAAAAAATCTGAAGACTTTTTCTATGAGGGTGGAAGAGGTTCAGGGGCTCTGAAAGAGTCAATTCAGGCCCCTTCACATCAAACATGCTCTGTGGTGTTTGAAAAGGCACTGTTCATTCATCCTGACTCCCCCGCCAGGAGGGAAGAGGGATGACGTGGGGAGAACTGCCCTTGTGGTTAAGGAACTGGGTGGAACTCATGGGATTTTGGCTCCAGTCTCTGCCCTGCTTTGGGTGATGCTGGCTGGGTACAATGCAGTCCTGTGCTGAGATTTCCAGGCTACCTCCAAACAAGCCGGGAAGCAGAATAGTTGCATTGATACCTTGTGTCTATGCAAAGATACCTGCTGCCCATAGGGGTTAGCTAACACAATAGGTGTGTCTTGTTTTCCCAAATGACCTTGCAAAACTGCTAAATTTCCACCTTTCAAAGAGACTGTTAACTGTTGAGTGAGCTGTTTGAAGCTGGTTTTCCAAATGTCCTGCATGACCTTGGGCAAATCACTTAGGCAGAAATTTAGTGAAGTATTAAAGCATTTCAGTCCTATTGGGGGCTTATCTCCAATTCATTTCAGTGGGATTTAGGCTTCCACTTTCTGCTTAAGTACCTAAATCTCTTTGTGATCCATACAAATCTTGAAGTTTCTCTTTGAAAAAAGGGGATCATAAAATGTCTCACAGGGATGTTTTGAGGAGAAATTAAAGATTGTGAAAGAAAATAAAAGGTTTGACTATGAGGCTATGTAGATGTGATAGAGAGGATGATCATGCATTCTTTAAACCAAAATCCAGAGTACATACTTGGCATGAGTGCTGTACAAGTGTTTCCAAGCTGGCCAGAGGGCTCAGTCTCCATATTACACAAAGATCGTTCTATAATTTACAGCAAATTTCTGGAAAATATTTCTTTCACTTAAAACAAAAATACAAAAGAAAAAAGTCTGCCTGTGGCAGGGCACCTGTAACATGCTTAGCAAACAGCATGAGCTCTGTATAATTCATCAAAAAAGCCACACAGACAATGAGACAAGATTTTTCTCTGTAGTTAAATACTTCTTCCCAATGCTGCTTCAAAACAAAAAGTACCAAGATATTGGGCATGGGGAAGACTTGCTCCAGTTCTGGGGCCTGGTGTGTTCCAGAAACAAGCAGTGCACAGAGCTGCACCCATGTCTGGGGGCATCATTAATTGCCCCAGTCTAGGGATTCTCCAGCCCAAAGCACCAAACCCTAAACCTCCCCTGCCCAGATCTGGCACAGAATTTGGGCTAAAATGTCCAAGCCAAGGCTAAACGAGCTTCAAAAAACTTTCAGAGCTGCCTTGGTAGCTCTGCTGCTGCCCTCTGCCATCACCATGGCTTCAGCTGGGGCTGGGTTAGGAGAGTTTTCTGGCTCCGGACAGACCGAGAGGGAGAGCTGGGCTTTTGGCTTGTTTTATTTCTAGATGACATTGTGAGCAGGGCTGAGCTGAACCTGCCTGTGGCCCCGGGGAAAGAAAATGTCCGTGGGAAATGGCTCTTTTGCTTGGCACCATTTCCAGTGGGAATCAGTGAGGATTTCAGAGCTATTCCCCCTGATGTGCTAAAGCTTGGCTTAAAAAACACAGAGATGAAAGGGCAGCCTCCTCTGGCGTGCGATGAGATGTGACAGGGTGAGCGGCTGCTGTTGCAATGAGCTTTAATGAGTTCGTGTATGGGGAGTCACAAGCGCTAAAAAGTCAAATGAACAGAAATGGCTGTGTGCAGAGTGATTTCAGTGCTGCCCTTGCACACGAAGCATCCAATCCTGCTCCTTTCCATGGCTGTGTAATTCCCTGGGGCTTAGAGGGGGCCACTGAGGTGTCTGAAGAGAGAAGGAGAATTGCTGCACCATATAGGTTTGCTCTGCATGCTGGCCACCTCCCCAGCTCACTGTTTTTTCCTTCTTTGTCTTTAAATGTGAACTGCAGAGAGTTTGGTACTAAAACAGAGGAGGAGAGTTAGGTGACTGTGCTGTACGGAAAAGCTGTTAGGTTATTTCCTAATATTACATCAGTCTTTTCCAGTCTGCTGTAGCCATAGCTGAAGCTGTAATGCAGAGATAGAGGATTTTGCATCATGTTGCATGAATCTACAAACTTTTAGAAGCACAATCTCTTCATGCAGTTTGGGGTCTGCGTTCTTCCATGTGTACTGTGGCAAACTTGTAGGTGTGATGTGTTTACATCAATGAATCCATGGTTTCCTTCTCCCTTTTCTCCTGTTTAGTTTCACGAATCTGCCAGAAATTAGTAAGGAAAATTAGGAAATTATGCCCCCATCCCTCTGGCTGTGGGATACGAAGTCAAATGCAAGAGGGCATTGATGGAGGAAACACAACAGTGAAGACAGACAGGATGGAAGTGCTTCCTCCTGCTCTACCTTCCCTGCATACGCTCTGCATTTATTTTCATGTTGAAGAATGGGAGAAGCAACATTTGAGAGGTGTATGAAGGATTTGCCAATAGTTATAACCAGGGGCCTGCTTTCCCTCTTCCCTCCTTCAGAGTATGCCCTATGTTCTCAACAATGCACTGAGTGATGTGTGCTTCTGTCTTGTAAATGACAAATGCTGCAGTGACTAGGAACAGTACTACCTACATCCATTTCCTAAGTGGAGTAAGTAACGAAGCCAACTCCGCACACAGTGGAGATGTAGGAGTTATTGTGGCAATAACCTGTTGAGTCACTGTTTTTTATTGTACAATTATTTGTGTTCAGATCTGATGCCTAAATAATGTGCAATGCTGAAACACTGCAGAAAAGGAAATGAATGCAGAAAGCATTGCTCCACACGGCAGAGTGTCCCTGCTGAATAAAATCTATAGCTATTTCCCTTAAGCTCTGGTTAATAAGGTTCTAAAAGTGATGGGTGAACTCCTTCGGGGCTGGTGTCTGAGTGCAGTTCAAAAGAGTAGCCCGAAGTTCAGACACTTCTCTAAAGCTTTTCGCACCCATTTGAACATCACGAGTCTTCAAACCTGGGCTGAAACCCCTGTGAGGACACTCTTCTCAGCAGCACTTACACTTCTTAGGTTCCCACTGGAGAACAGAACTGCAACGGCACACAAAATACACCATTTCAAGCTTGAAAATAAAAGTTGGTGGTGTACTGGAAATAGGCAGAGATTTAGGCTGGAGGAGCATCTTCCTGACTGGTTTCAGACAATAGAAAATCTCATCTTTGTTTAATATGTGGAGTGTGGGAATCTTCTAATTAACAAATAGTGGAGGGCTTTGCAACCTGTCCCTGTTAACAAAATGTTCATCTTGCCTATGAAATGTCCTGTCTAGTGTAAGATAAGGTGACATAGCCCAGCCCATGCCATCCTCTTAATACGAGGGCAAACCACACTCCCATATTTTAACTGCTAGAATTCCTCTTGTAGCTCAAATAGCACTGGCAGATCCTTTTACACATAGAGCCCAGGGCTCAGTCCATTTAGATGGACTGAGAAGCAGGCAGGTCTCTCTTCCAGGGCAGCAATCTGTAGCCAGCTCCCATCAGCACCATCTGTATGTGGCATGCGTATCCCTGCATGAAGTGACCTGGTCACAAACTGATCTAGGCTGATTTAGGAGGGACAGCAAGTTTCCATAACAGATAGAGTTTCAGCAGGAACCTTCTATTCCTAAGAGAAATACTTCTGTGTGAGCCTGAGAAAGCAAGCCACACAGAGCCTAGCAACTCTGGATTTCTGGGTTGCATCCCTTGGCACAAGAGCTGGCAACACGTCAAAGACAGTCTTTCAGAATATGTATATATTTTTTTCAAACTGGACACTAGGCATGTTAGTGGAAGCCTGATATAAATACGAGATGTTTCCAATCAATAGTCAACATATTCCTCATCATGGTGTCTTGCCCCTGGGGAGGCAGGAGGTTGCAGTTCCTGGCTCAGATGAGACAACAGATAAAGTAGCCAGGGGTTAGGAACCACTACTTCTTGTTGACACATGTCTCACAAGTTGATGTGGTTCCTCTCTGTGGCTCAGCACCAGCCCAGCAGCTTGCTGTTCAGAATACCAGTTTTATCCTCTTTGCTGCGCCTGTTTTGACTTGCTGACTGACCACCAGGCTCCTGTCATTTGAGTTCTGAAAATCTAGTTTTGTCTGAACCACACAAGAAAGGCTTTTTAGACATTGTGTTACTACAGTGATGTGTTAAATCTGTGGACGTTATCTGTTTTGGGCTGTGAACGGAAGTACTTATTAAGGAGCAAGAAAGAAATGTATAGAAACCCTGATGTGAGTTTAAACAATGATGACTAAGGATTGTGTACACAGGAGTTTCCTGTGCAGTGAGGTAGGTTTTGAAGTGAAGTGCTTTACTTAGCTGCCATTTCCATCAGCAATGTCTGGATCCATATCTCTCGTACAAGTTTCTGAGGCAGTAGCATAGCTGAGTTAGCCAGAGACAAGAGACAGAGGGACCTAAGATAACTACTTTTAATGGAGGCTTTGCACAGAGTGTATAGAAAGCTGGAAATTCATATTCTTGCTTAAAGGTCCACATAATTTACAGTATTGCAGAAAAATCTCTGTGTTCCATTGAATGTTAGAACAGAGAGTGGGAGAGTTCATCTGTGGTGCTTATGGAGTAGTCAGAGATAGGTGGAACATGCACTTTATCATATGCTTATAAATGTTTGGATGCACATATGTTTACTGTACGTCTGTAGAGCTTTGTGATCTGAGAGCACCCGTGCTGCTTGTCCTGAACTACTGGCAAACCTGCAGTGTTATAAAAGTCCCAGCAAGGACAATGAACTGCAGAGGTGCATTAAAGAGAAGTGAAATTGTGGCAGTGATGCAGTCCTGGGTTACTCACTGCATAAAAGCCATCTTGATAAGTGGGAACTTAGAAGGACAACTTTCAAAAGCAGAGGTAGGATTTTTGCTAGCAGGACCCCTCCTGCTTCATTGGCTTTCAGTAGCACCCATGGCCTTGCCTGCTCTCCGGGCTTCTGAAAATGCCCAGGCACTATTGGCACAGTTTTGCTTGAAAATGCTATATTATGTGCATTTTCCTTTTAAGTCACCTAAGCTAAAGCCACTTACTTATTTTCTTGTCAGACTGCCTTTGTGGCAGTTGTCTTTTAGGCTGAGACAGTGAACCTGACATTAAATTCTGTATTAAGTTATTCAAGAGAGGAGAATAATGTGAACTATAGTTATCAGTGCTTTAGCTTTCAGAACATTCTGTGGGTTTGCAGGCAAACTGACTGATGAGGGGTTGGAATGTGAGGACCCTTGTTTTCTTCTCTCTCCTCATGGCATCTCTGACTCCTCCAGAGCACCAAAGCTCATCCCCCTCAAATCTGCAGAGGGAAGCCGAGGCGTAGTTTCAATGCAGCTTACTGGATCCTTGATGCACTCTTGAAGGCTTTATGATTGCAATGTTATTTCCTCTCGGAGCCAGTGTGATTCCCTCTGTGCCACAATAAAACCACTTAACAATCTTTCTTCCCTTTCAGGAGAAAGGAAGCAATTTAAAAAAATATATAGCTACATATATCTCCAGCATTTCTAGGCTAAAAAATATATCACATTTAAAATGTTGTAGCTGTGGCTCTGCAGGCTCCCCCACATCCAAACAATGCAATGTCATGCTCCGAAACTTCATGACTTGTGAGAGTGCTGGGCTGGTAATATATACATTGCATGTTTTGAAAGTTACAGTGCTGCATATCATTAGAAAGAGAAAATACTTCTTTGTCCTCTGATCTTGAGCCCTGATTAGTAGCCATGTCAAACCTGAATTAGAAGTGTTTTAAATTGCATCACTCACCCATATTAGATTATCTGAGAATGCTTTCATGGCTCCATGTGAGTAATTTGACAGATGGTACTAAGGCACTTAGTTGTAATGCAAAAGGAATATAAAAAATTGCCTTGCTTAAAATAAGAAAGTAAATTCTCAAAAAAAATCTATAAGAGTTTCGGAAGTGTGGCATGTGCAGCATAAAGAAGTGAATGTGAATCCTTAGTGCCAGAGCCTGCCTTGAAACCCCAAGTAAACTCTCCTGCAAGTAGCAATGCTGTCCCACATGCACACTGATGAAACATTTGCATTCCATGGTTCTGTATCTGTCTTGAAGATAGATATGTGTATGTAGGTACAGGCTGTGTTTGCAGAGTATGTGAGTTAGGGAAATATATCCAGCTGCTGTGAAATCATGCTAACTTTGTGGCATAAATTAGGTGGAAATTTTCCAGATTTGTATTGAAAAATGGCATTCTCAAGAGCTTTGGAACTAAACAAGCCCCATCTGTTTTAAAAATTATACAGCACCATGAACGTGCCGCAGTATACATCAAAATTTGGGATGTTGTATAAGAAACAGCAATTCCTAGGCTAGCAGGAAAATGGTTTTTTGTATGTCTTTTCTTGAAGCATTTGGTTAAATGCACTCATTGCCTAAAACTACTAAGTTTTTAGTGCTAATCATGAACTATTTTCAAGTCTGATTTTCAGATGAGAGTCTTATGACTGAACCATATTAGTTAGTAGGTCCTGCTCAGCTAGGAAAGTGCTCACTCTGGCACCAGCCAACTCATGGCCTGTCTGCTGCATAACATCCATCTTTGAAAGAAAGATGCTTTGACTGTAGATACTGCTAAACTTGGTTGTGGTTGATGCTGCCGAATAGAAATATCAAAGGACAGTTGAATTTTCCATAGCTTTTGCATCAACTAACTGTTCCACTTGTGAATACAAGGAGGAGAAGGTCACATGGAGCAATCAACACAGGCTGACCAGGAGTAAACATGCCTGACCAACCTTATTGCCTTCAATGATAGAACAATAGGATTTGTGGATGAGGGAAGAACCTCTCTGTCATTTACTCATTCTTCACTGTCATTCTTTACTGTGAGAGTGGTGAGGCACTGGACAGCTTACCCAAAGGAAGTTGTGAATGCTCCATCCCTGGCAGTGCTCAAGCACAAGTTGGACGGGGCCCTGAGCAACCTGGTCTAGTGTGAGGTGTCCCTGACCATGACGGGGCTTTGGAACTAGATTATCTTAAGGTCCTTTCCAACCCAAGTCATTCTGTGATTCTATGAGTCTATGATTGACCTTAAATTTAGCAAGGCTTTCAACAATCTCCTAGATACTCCTCTATCTAGTGTGGGACATGACATTCTGGATGGACAGACGACTCAATAGATAAAAAAACCAGTTGGATGATTGGGCTCATTGATCTGATCACACTCATGTGAACATGTAACCTGTGCAGTACTCCAAGGTCTGTTCTGTGGCCTGTCATTTATGATCTTTACCAGTGGCCTGAAGGAGATGATGGAGTACGCTTTTGTCAAGTTTTCAGGTGACATTTTGGGGCTGAACATTTTTAAGCCTTGCAGGTTGTGTAAACCAGAGCTGACCACAGCGGAGTCAGACCAACACATATCAGCCTGGGATGTGGTATTTTGAGTCTCCCAGAGAGTCTGGGATATAACAGAAGAGAGGTGCAGCTCTATAAAATGGCAAACCCGTTGTACATTTGTTGATTGAGTCTGACAGCCCTGCTCAGCTGTTTTCTTTCTGTTTCTCTGCTGGCTCAAACGCTGCAACGTGTTACTGTAATAAACAGCAGAATAGTGGCTGGCGTTTGCAGAGGGACTTCTGTATGTTCATGTACCCAGGAGATACTATATTGCTGGTTTAAACAATTAGCAGCAAGTAAACCAGGGTGTGAACTGGCAGCCCATCAGCTAATGCCCTGAACTGCCTTTGTGTGAGGCAGTTTGCTTTACTCAGAAAGCACAGTGAGGCCCTGGATGTATGCTTTTTTGCAGGTCCAGCTGAGCCAATGGAAGAGGCTATTGATCCAGATGCTCCTCAGTGCTTTTTTGCCAGAGGTTGTTGCCCTTTCCTATTTGTTGGCAGAAGGGGTTTGCATGAGCATGTATGTTTTTGCTTCAGGCAATATCAGTAGGGCTGATGCAAACTGGCTCCAGCGATTTGGCTGATGTGAATTAGGGAATGCTCCCGTGGTTCACTCGCTGTGGCAGGTTCAGCACAGAGACAGGGACAGGACCAAAGGCTAGTGAGTGCTCCCATGGCACAGCTGGAGTGGGAGGAGGGCAGCCCTGCGACGCTAATGGCACCTTGCATGGAAGAGCATGCACTGAGAAAGGAGCGCAGAGGAGCTGTGAACTCACACCCCTCTCATTGTGCATCAGCTTTCTCACTCACTTTAAGAGGGCGATTCGATTGCTGTGTCACTGCCAGTGAATGACCATACCCACCTTTTCTGAAAACTCCCTGTCCTGCTCTACACATGCCTTGATTACCATTGTCTTTCTCCTTGGCTCTCAGGAGTCTGTTTTACAGAAGCACCGATGTTACCCAGAAAATCCCCAAACCATAGAATTGCCTCATACTTTTTATGCTTTTTGCTTCACTTTGATATTTCCCTGAAGGATGCTATGCCTTCTTTTGTCTATTTCTGGACAGAAAGTCCCTTTGTAATGACCTGATATTGCTGTTATTTTTTTCTTTTTAATTTAAAAGCTTGCTTTGGAGTTGTTTCTCCTTCCATGACAGTAGGTCCCAGGAATTATTTTTCTTTTTACATAATTTGCAGATCTGTGGTGTGAAAACCAACAGAATGCTAGGTGTTAATCTTAACAACTGCATATCCATTGCTTTCCCATTGCCACAGTGACCCTCCCAAAGTCATTGACAATTCATCATCCAGTAGCAACTCAAACTGAGCAGTGTGCAAGGGGTGAGTTCCTGCTGGTTTTCCATGATTACCAAGTGTCCTTGTTGAGTCTTACACCCCAACAAGTTCTTGACACCGGAGGACAGTTTCAGTTCACCCCTTACCGAACTGTGGCCACCTCTGCAACGAGCATGGCAAGTTTTGAACAGGCTCTGTTTGATCCAAACTAAGCTGCCCAGGGAAGAGTAGGATCTGTGGATGATTATTTGTGGCAGACGTTTGCCTGTCCTGTAATGATGTGGGAGAACAGCTCTTTAAATCATAGGACTGACAGCAGCTGCAAACATCTGCGGATATGGGATCTGTAATCTCTCCTCTCAGACCTTGACATTGCTGTTTAATCTCTGCTATTTGTGACTGCAGTTGGTTTTTTTTATAGGAGTCGTGTAAAATCCACTGCAGGAGGGAATCACTGTGCATTTCTCATTTGGATGGCAGTGGATATTGCATGTATATGTCTCTGTGTATATATATATATGCACACACACACACATATATAAAAACAAAACCACAGGGAGCTTTAGTGCAAACATTACTGCATACTTCAGAGAGCCAAATGGAGACAGCAGTTAGTACATGGGAGGGAGCTGTTGAGTTTTCAGGTGGTACAGTAATGAAAAGTAGAAGTGCTTTGGAGTCCTGGTCAGCCCTGATAGTGACACCCATGAGAGCCTAATATATGCTTCAAGGACAATATACCCGGGGAGATGCAATCGCTCCCTATTAAAGTGCTCATTGTTTTGGAACTGAGGACTTTCTTCACTGATCAAAGAGCTACCTTTGATTAATCAGTTTTGAAATTAATGAATTTCTAAGTTCGCATTTTTTGCTTTCCTTAGGGGACATATTTCAAAAGCCTTTTGATCTTTGGTACTAGGTATTTAGTAAAAGGCTGGTATGCTTTTACAAAAAGAACCATGGAAGTCTTGTAGTAAAGGGCGATGTATATAAAGCCCCAATCCGAAAACATTCAGAACACACGTTCAGCAGGTCCATTGACTTCAGTGGGTCTGTGCACACTCACAGGGTTGCTCTTGTGCTCATTCTTCAGCAGGATCAATGGTTTTAAGAGGTAAAATCAGGCTGCTGGTCTGTGGGAAAAAAAGAAAAAGGTAATATTTACTGCAAAGGTCAGAAAATATTTATGTGGCATCTTACACTAACAGAGTACAGGCAGCACAAATCTTTACAAATAGGCTTCCTGCTGGTACCAATTGGAATGTAGGAGGCAGTTAGTGTCTCTCAATTGTGTCACTTGATCCCTAGGGAGGCATTTAATGGATGATATTTGCCTACTGAGAGTCCTGTCTTTTCTTTCTGTACTTCATTAGTAATAGTCAGGGTCCTCCTCTTCATAAAAAATGCATGCACTGCTTACCTGATTTTTCACATACTGTTTTATGAAAAAGGATGTTGTTCCTACAGAACTAAATAGAATACTTTAATTATATGGTGTCTTCCTGTCTGCAAGCAGGTTTTCCCCAGTACCTATTACCAAGCCAAAGAGAAGGAAAGAATAAAGCAGAGAAAAGAGAATAAAACCCAAATAAAATAATGACAATTTACACATCCACTTGCCTGTGAAAGTTTCCCCACTCCCCATCCAAGCTGTGTGGCCTGGATCAGTGTTCAGGATACTTCAGAATGCAGCGGTGAGCTGTCCACGGGAAATGGATGCCTCACTCCTTTTGCAGAGGTGGACTTGTGATCTGAAACATTCATGTTAGCAAGCATGAATAGTTTTATCCATAAGAGAAATCTTGCAGTTGTTTGAGAGGGTAGAGCATTACTGTCCTGCTGCTGTTAGAGGGAGAAAAAGGTCACAAGAAAGAACTCAAAATACCACAAGTAGAGCTACCTTGAATAATTTCAGAGTCAAAACTCAAGCTGTAACAAATCCAAGTCTTTCCCTGGTGCCTCGAGGGGACTATTCTGACCCATCTCTCTTCCCCAGGAGCAGGGTCTGTCATTCATTTTCTGATACTGTCTTGGTTGACTGCTCTCCTATTTTCTCACAATGTTTTAACTTAGATTTACTTATAACCTCGATCAACTCCTCAACATATAGATTATTTAGTAAGAGAAATACCTTACTTTAATGGTCTAATTAAATACAATAAAACACTTTAACATGCAAATATAGAGCCTCCTGAGAATTGTTCTGTGTTGTTGGGGTTCAGTTCAGAAACACAGATCTACCTGCCTTTATAATTGCAGTGTTTCTGCATGGGGCACTCACCTGGGGTAGCAGAGAACATGCCACACTGCCTTTCATAAACCAGCCCTGTTTGTCCCTTGGGACCCACAACATTGCTGTGGATCCATTGCAAGTGTGAATTGCAAATGAATTCATTGCACATGGAAAAAATCTGGTAGTGGGCTAAGAAAAGTTTTTTGCGTTAGTCATCAGCTCTTCAGATGCAGGGGCTCACTGCAGGCCACTTGATGTGCTCCTGAACTGGGCTCTCCCACTGAAGCAAGGCTGCTTACCTTTCCTTCAGACCTTTCCACTGTCCCGAGGAGCTGCTCCTCCATGTTTGCTCCTCTGTTTGCACTTCAGCATGTGCTTGAGGGCTTTGCTGAAGCAGAATCAAACTGGCCAGTGTCAATAATGGCTTGGTTTTGTTAAATTGAGCATGTTGTGTTATGTTACATAGCTTGGGGTGGTAAGAGAAATCCATTAAACTTGAACTTCATTAGTATGGGAAGAATGTAATGTATCAAGATTACCTTAATGAAAGTAAGGACATTGCTATTTACTTAGCAGGTGCACTTGGATTTTTTAGATTATTTTTGCCTTTTTTATCTAATTCAAAAATATTATAAGTTCTTTGCATATAATGAAAGAAGACTAGATTAAGGACAGGAAACTGAAAAGACATTAAAAACTCTATGGAATTTTTTTTTTTGCTAGTAAGTACATGCTGTTGATCAGATAAGAGAGCTTTAACTGCTGTGGTCAGTTCTCATTTTGTATCTAAATTGTAGCTGAAAAGATGCCTCAAATGACAGAGTCCTAATTTGTATTACCAGGAAGGACTAAGCTTATAGAATATTAAACCAGAATGTGCTTGTTGCTGCTTCTGCTTCCCTGTTTCTGAGGCCTTCTACTGAAGCAATGGGACTACCAGGTGATTTCAAGAAATGTATAGACTCAGCTGTGGTTTATATTGTGCACTGCTTTCTTCTTCATTTTCCTTAATGTAAGATAAATCATTGTAGATTGAAACTTCACAGTTACTCTCCTTTAAGGAAAATCATACTGCTTTCATTCACGGAAATGGGCCTAGTCCCACACCAGTTTCTAATCACGCAGCACTGGTGTGACAGACTGTGGAACGGGGTGTTGCCATGTCAAGTGCATTGAATAACGTACAGGAAGTTCTCTCCCAGGAGGGTTATTACCTGTGCAGCTTGCTCATGCTGTCCCTCCATCGCCTCCCAGCGAGAGATGCAGGGCTCACCCCACCTGGGACAAGCATTTCTGGGTGTAGTGATCAACACTGAGTCATTCCTCATAGTTGCTTGGGGTGGCACCCAAAACTACAGTACTCATATTGTGAATAGTACGTGTCTCGTACCGCAGTTGGCTGTGCATTTAGCTTACATGCCACAGCGAGGCGTGCATAAAGATACTCACTCCAAGTCTCACCCGTGGCTCACGCCTGCCATCGTGGGAGTGTGGAGACTATGGAAATATTCCTGTGCAGTGGGAGACACCTGCTGTGCAGTGCACAAATGGCAACTCCACACTGCCTGTACTGTGCCCAGGCTCCTTGCTACACCTACGGTAGGTAGGTGTAATATTAAGCTTGCTGTCTGTAAAATACGACCTGAATGTAGGGCTTACCTCGCTCCACAGACTGTAAAAAGAACCAATACTGGGTAGATGGTCTGCATGGTTCCTGACTCTTTTTAATCTTGATTTTTATGCAGGTATCTGCACCTGCCTCTGCACAAGCAAGCTCCGTATCTCTATATGGCTCCCTTTTGCCTCCTGTGAATAATATCACTTCCCTGCCTCCCAGGATGACTGAGTAAATGCATTAAAAATGTATTTGGCTGGGGTAGTCCTTCACTAGTGCTCTGGTATAGTTTGCTCTGGTAGCTGTGCCAGTTGTTGTGCAACTATGGTATTTTGTACTAAACCCACTATATGCAGCCACTGCTCTCCTTACGCACACGCACACTGAAATTATGCGTGCTGGCAACGAGCATACCCATCTCTGAAAGAAGTTTCTGGAACTTGTGCATTCCTCATATTGGTGGCTGCAATTTAAAACCTCACGTTGGTAGCATTGGGTGTGCTGTCAGAACTGAGATCTGCAGGGTTTAAACAGTCCTGTGACAGCTGCAGGATAGATTTCAGTTTCCACGGAAACTGGCACTGGCTCTACAAAATCAAGGTGAAGTGTTGGCTGATTATCTAATAATAATGCTGAGCATTTAAATATGAAGTTCTTCACCTTCCTCTTGCTGAAGCAATTTCCATTCCTACAGCATTCAGCAAATGCAATTGAGGTCTTGTGAATTCACCCTGTTGTCATAGCTTGGGCTGTGTAATCTACTCTCCAGAGATGAAAGACAGAATTCAACCTTGACCTGCTCAGCGACTGAGCCTTATGCTCTACTGTTAAGATAAATGGCTAATTTGCCCCTACATCTACTGCACAAACTGGTACCATTGTTTATTGGATAAATTACAGAATAACAGAAGTTCTTTTGCTTTACTGTGTGTTTTCATACTGTCTTTCCGAACTTTTTTGTTCTCAAATGCATCTTCTTGTAAATAATTCTCATTACATAAACTTTTTATCTGCTCACACTCCGGCTTATCACCTGAATTTAATCACTCTTTGGCTTTGTACTCACTGGACTATATTTTGAATCAGTGAGTTTCATAGTTTTGCTGAACATTCCTTTTTCCAGGTCATTGATTCCTAAGGTTAACAAAATGAATCCTCCTGCTGATCCTTGTTACATCCCACTGATCTCCTTGCTATATCCTGAACTGCTCAATTACCTTTTGCCTTCAATTTCAGAGGCATTTATTGAACCCACAGATCAGTCTTTTGTGCAGGAAGCAGTTTCATATTGGATTTGGGAACATGTTCGTGTGACTATTTCTCATACTTATACCTCAATTTGTTAGGGTTGTTTAAATTTTCTTGGTTAATTTGCTTCTTGACATGCCCTTTTAAGAGTACTTTCTCCACTGTCCACTGCTCATTTTCTGTCTCTCTTTCTAACCTCTATTCTTTTCCATCTGCTCTTGAATATCTTCCACTGTTTGGTAGTGTTGACTTTCCATTTTGTAGTGCTTTATCTTTTCTGCCCTTCTGAATCATTTGACTCCTTTGCCAGCCTTTGTTCATTTTAGGAAGAGAATAAGAGACAATATTCTTCTGAAGGATGTTTGCTCTGATTTCCTCAATAGGAAATAGGGGATTTTCTTTGGCCTGTCTTTCGTCTCACTAACTCCATGTCCCTCTGGTTTTTTTTTACTGAGAGTTGATATCCACTTTAGCCAGGTTTGGTATGATCAGTTGTATCTCAGCTTGCATGTACCGGGGAGAGCATGGAAGCACAAAACCAAAGAAACAATGTTCGTGGTCTAACACCTCATGATACCCTTTGAATCAGCTGGTTATTAATGGGAAATGCGGCAGAGCATAGGTCTAACTCCTTTTATATGATCTTCCTCCAACTCAAAAGACCTCATGCATCCATAGCTGAGTCTGCTCTCATAGCTGTTGTCTTTTCTAGGAGTGCAATATGGAGAAGAAAGGGCTTTTTAAATTCGTGTGCCAAGGGGTTGTCTTTAGGTGTGTCTATCACAAACATAATAAAAGAAGCTCAAATTAAACTTCTGGCTGCAGAGAGACACTGTGCAGTCTGTCTAGGGCCACCATCACTCTGAGCTGCATTTTTCACGTCAGGAATCTGTTATTTCCAGTGCCCAAGGACCATGTAGCTGTTTACAGAACACACTGACATCCCTGAACAAGTCATACCTTTGGCAGTGGCTCAGATGTCTGGGGTCTCAGGGATAAGCGATAAAACTGAAGCTCTCAAGAACAATCGCTTCTTTGCTAAGGAGAGGCACATTCTTAAGTGATTGAATATGACTGGAGATAGGGGTTTGAGACCAGAGCACTGACAATAACAAAAGACACCACTCCTAATCAACAAGCTTACTTATAGATTCTTTTTAGAAAATAAAAAAAGCCAAAAGAAGTTCTGCCCTCAGAAAGTACTTTTTTGACAAAACCTTTGTTTTACTGGATCATTTGTTATCTTAGATGATCCTACTCTATTTTGAATTTATCAAGTTAATTAACAAAGCCATTCTGAGGTTGTGTAATTTCTTCACAGAGGAACTGAAGCTCTGGGCTTCTCTGAGGAAACACAGAAGTTGAATGTGTGAGATGAGCACAACAAAAACCTCCTGGTAAAAAGCCTCACATTCAGACAATTACTTCCCAATTGGTGCATTGGAGAAATTATGATGTACTTGAAAAACCCCAGGCCCACAAATCCCCACAGGCTTTAAATTAGAGGTGGGGAAGGTGTGGCATGTTTGTGTCGTGTTTAAAGAAAGAAATGGCCACAAAGGCACTTCTGTTTAAAAGCCTCCAGGGCACTCCAAAATGCCTCATAGCAGGGGGCAAAGCCTGGCTGAGCAGGAAACTAATACAGGTTAATATAGTTTAACTAATAAATTAGGAGATACATGGAGTTTATACAGCCTTGATATTGAGTAGAAATTTGAATTGAATATGTTTTTCTGAGCAGCTTTGAGCTACTGGTTGCTGCATTTTTTGGGGAAAAGGAGCTTTGGTGACTACCTGGGTAATAATATGTGAAAGAAGAATGAACAGCCTTGGGGAGAAAAAAAAAAAGCTGCTTATACAGAATAGAGTGGAACACTACTCGACAAAGTGTTGGAGATGTGGAGTCTTCTACAGCATGTACTGTGATCCCACCAAAATACTGCTAGTAACTAGCTCCTCATGAGCAGGTCACCAGCTCCATGGCCCCACAGAAAGCCCATTAAACTTAAAAAATGGGTCTTTTAAGACAAGAGGGAAAAAGATAACAGGTAGCCTGGTTTGTTGGAAGCGCTTAAACCATTCTCAACCTGCACAAGTCAGTTCCTTCTTAGAACAAACACACATTCAACAGCATTTTGGGTGACTTCCATTTCAGTAATACTGTTGTAACATAGGAAAGAGAATTAAGTTTGTCTTAAGCATTTTTTTCTTTGAAACAGACAGCAGAGGGAACAGAGAAATTACAAGAGGTAGTGAGTTTAGCAAATCTGCACATAAAACAATCTTTCATAAGAATAAAATGCTGCATTTACAGCTGTAAAAGTGCACACCCGTATAATTTAAAAATACAAAGCTACTTTTACTGTGTTTCAGGGCTTGCTCTTCTTTAGTTCAAGTGCTGGGCTTAAAGTGGTTAACCTCATTGCATTGGCAAAACCAAGCCATTCATGCAGCACTGGGCTTTCAACTCATCATAAGTGAGGAAGTTAAACTGGGTAGTTAGTGTAACCAAAGTGCAATTGTGTTCTTCACACTGTGTATGTTTTGACTGGCTTGTAAAAAGAATGTAGAAGTTCATGGGTCTCCCTGGCAACTTCTTGTGACGACTGAGGTAAACATGATCTGCAACATATCTGGCCACAGCCTGACTCCGAATGAGAAGACAAGCTTTTATCAGACAGTGGAGAAAAGTCGAAGTCAGCTACCTGGAAAAGGAACAGCAAAGAGATCACTTTTAATTTGGGTCCCACTGGCTTGAGTGAATCTAGCAAGAATACTTTGGGCCAGAAACAGCACTTGGTCCTCAATCAGTTTCACTCAGTCACCAACTTGAGAGAGACTTCTGATTTATACCTGCTGCACATGTCTCATAGGTAGTCTCTCTAGAGGTATATTATTCATATCATGGTATGATGTGAAGTGTTTTAGGTACTTTCCAAAGGGCCATGAAAGCTACTTTTGATTTAGGAGCTCATGCTTATTACAAATATAGTAATGCAGCACGTGAAAGCTACACCAGAGATGGAAGGGAGATGGAGTGATAAAGGTCACATGCTAGGGTCAGGTGACAATTTAGTGCCACTGTAGGTAATGTACCTACCCTTTTTTACTCTCCTGTATTCTCACTATCTCCCTGTTTTCTTTCATGTAACCACTCTAAGGTAGATCCTCTGGAAGGGATACTTCAAAGCAAGCACTTGCTTGGGTATATTAACGAATTGCCCATGATAGCCTGGCAACTTGGATTATAGTTCTCTACAACAAGCCAGAAAGCCTGCCTGTTGTTTCAAGTGTTTGCCTACACTGTTCAGATTTTTCCATGGAATAGATCAGACACACCAGGGAAATGCTCTCTCCCACTCTGTTAAGTCTGGGAATTAAAGAAGGCATATGGCTGAAAGGTGTCTAATTACTATCCCAGCTCAAAGTAAGAGTAACAGAATACCTCCACAAGATCTTTTTGTTGTGTGTTACTTCGGAAGGTTGTGTACAGCACCAGTCCTAGCACCACTGAAACCAGAACAATGCAGAGCAGGACAAAAAAAGCTGGGTGGATCCCTAGGAAAGAGCACAAGAGCACATTCCCGGAGTGATACAATACACTGAGAAGAGGCAACAGTGACAAGGAAATTATGTTTTAGGAGAAGTTTTTGTATTTTTAGACCAAATTACATCTGTGTAACAAGGAATATATTTTTCAGCCCAGATCACTTCAGATCTTTCTGAGATCTCAGAAGTGGGAATGCAGAATTGTAGACTGGTTTTTCCTATCCCTTTTTACCCTCTTTTCCCTTGAGCAGCCTAAAAACCTCCACCCCTTTACATATGTTTGTCCTAACTTTCCAGAGTATTTGTATCTCTGTGTTACCTGATGAGGAAGGAACACCATCTTCACAGCAGCTAGCAGCCTCCAGCAAAGAGGATTTGCATACTTAACCCTGAACGCTCATCAATGCCTTCTGGACTTGGCTGCCCTGTCTGTATGCAAGTGCTGGCCCATGCTGAGACGGTATATCCATTCTGTATCACAGCCTGGTTGTCCTCTGGTTCTCTTCACTTGGCCACATAACCCCTTTCTCAGAGGATTCAGAGGCCCAAGGGGAGCATGGGTGTGAGCATGCATGGGGAAGCCAGCAGGCATTCCTGGCTGGAGGGACAGAAACTTGCACTGAACTGGAGGCCTAGAAAAATCAACCTTTAAAAAATCCATAACTAAAATGAACAAAAAGAAGAATTAAGACTGCTTAATTAAGGGAGTGTTACAAATGTATATGTGTTCTAGTTACCCTCTCTAACTACAAAAGCCAGACTATTAAACTAAAATTATGTAATTTAAGTAAATCAGCCTTCCCAGGAAACCCATTAGCTTCAAGATACTCTTGAGACTAAGGGTTCAGCAGGATGCAAGAAGCTCTGAGCAATTACAGTAGGCACATTACAGGCTCTCCTTTCTCTTTCCTATGCATTCAGGGATCTATACCAGTTTCCGGAAACTTCATCTGCAGGCTAGTTAATCCATAATTGTCCTTGACATGTTTGAGACTGTTGGTTCTCTGACAGGTGGGAATCTCTGAGCTGCTCTGATTAGATGCCCCTCACCTGCTGGCCACACTTTGATTTCATGGTATGTCTGCAGCATCGTCACGCCGTTCTCCACTCTGACGCTGAGGCAATACTGTCCGGCATCGCTGAAGGTATGGCTGAGATTGTAGCAGGAGCCATTAATCACCACTAGATGGCATTTTTCCCCTTCCAGTGGGATGCACTCGGCCTTTATAAGCCAGCATAACGCTAGTGGTGGGCTGAAATGGGACAAGAGCAAAAAGAAAAAAATAAATTAGGTGAAAACTTTGCAAAAATTTCAGCTAAGAGCTGATGAACCATTTGGTTAAAATAGTATAATAATTGCAAAAATAATGAAGTTAATCTAAGTGCAGATAGAGAAGTTTGTATTAACTGCACAAGCATTCAGTTTATAACATTTGTCAATTGAAAAAGTTCTTTGTAATGCTTCTATAAAAGCAAGCCTTTCAGATGAGAGATAAATACCTGCGTGGGTCATAGGCAGGCCTTTTGTGCAGAAAATCCCATAGTCCCTCTCCGATAAAGATAAAAGGAATCTTTTTTTCCTGCACTTCCAAGGGAGTATAGGTTGTTTTTCCTTTGTTCTTACACAGAAGAAATCACTGTTTGTGCTACTGAAGCACACCCAAGACTTTTCTGATTATAAAATCCCCACAACCAAAACTGGAAAGAATGTAAGATGAGTTCTGTACAATGGATTAATAGATGCAAATAAATTGCAAGGATCACGGTACTCCCTTACAATAACAAATAGGTTCTTATTTGCTACCAAGTAAAATAGGTGTAATCCACTTCATGGTCATGCATCTTCTTACAATGTCTAGTTGATGCCTTTTATCTACATTTTCAGACCCTTGTTCTGACTGATTCTGCTTGGACTCACATTATGCTCTGTGGACTTTGATTCTGACAAACAGATAGAGCTTTTCTTTACCCCATCTTATTAGTATTTTGTTCCTTATCTCTTTAGGACATTATTTGCTAAAGAAAGCAGTGTGTTTGTGTGTTTAGCTCATTTTCTAGCTTTGTTTTTGATAACCCATCTCTCAAGGCTTTTTCATTGCTTCTCTATCATAAGCTCCTATTGCATCAGTCCTAGTCCTGTGGCCAGGAGTTTAAGTCTGGCAAACACTGTCCATCTTAAAGCCAAGCCTACTTTTAGGGATCTCAAGTTCTCCTGTAATGGTTTTTGGCTGTTCATGTTTACTGGTATGCCATCTTCACTCCTGCTAATGTGCCATTCACTTTTGAATGCAAATTGTGCTGCTTTGTCTATTGGGACTATTTATGCCTTTGGCAAACGACTTTGTGTTGGGTGCTACTTGCTCCATCCTACATCTCCACTAATAGCCCTGCTCTATTTGGTTTTTTTGGTTTTGGTTTTTTTTTTTTTTTTAAATCCAGCATTAGCCTAAACAGCTCCCAGTAGGAGAACTGGGAGTAAGCGTCACTCTTCTGCTCTTCTGGAGTATAAATGACTTCTGTGGTCATAGAGCTTTTATGGTGAAGGAGTTTTCCTGAGTGTTTCAATGGTATTCAAATTGCTTCTGCCATGTAAAAGTCCTCTGATATGTTCTAAATGCTACAGCTTGAGAGAGCTCGTGCTAGGATTGAGGTGCTCATGACTCTCCTATAATCCTCCCTGCATGGAGCCTCTCTTAGTTCATCTTGTGGCAATCTCAACTTTGCCAAAATTATTCCCCAGACCCATTACGCCCATGTGCCAGTCCAGGATCACTGCTGTGCAACAGGGCTCCGAATACAGTTTATTTAATGGTGGGGTGTCCTGGGTTCAGCTGTGGCAGTAATTTTTTCTCCTTCTTAGTAGCTGGTGCAGTGCTGTGTTTTTGACTTTCAGCCTGGGAACAATGCTGATAACTCTGATGTTTTCAGTTGTTGCTAAGTAATGTTTACTCCGACCAGGGACTTTCTCAGTCTCATGCTCTGCCAGGGAGGAGGGGAGGCTGGGAGGAAGCAGAGACAGGACACCTGACCCAAACTGGCCAAAGGGGTATTCCATACCACAGCACGTCATGCCCAGTATATAAACTGGGGGGAGTTACCCGGAGGGCAGAGATTGCTGCTCAGGTTGGGCTGGGTGTCGGTCAGCGGGTGGTGGGCAATTGTGTTCTCTCCCCTTGCTATTTCCCATATCATTATTGTTATTGGTGGTGGCAGTAGTGATTTTGTGTTGTGCCTTGGTTGCTGGACTGTTCTTGTCTCAACCTGTGGGAGTTGCAATCTTTCGATTCTCCTCCCCGTCCCTCCGGGAGTGGAGAGACATTTGCTTTATATAGGAGGATTCTACTTTTCTGTAAAGATGCAGGCTCTTTCAGGCTCTTAAAGAGTTCATGGTATTTCAAGTCAGGAAAATCCAATATTCAACAGCATTTTGTTCAAAGGAAATTTCTTCTTTTTTGTTTGAAGAAACAGTTCTCTGGAGTGCAACTAACTATTTTAAGGACACAGTGTGGAAAAACAAATAGACAAAAAGGGACTTAAATAGAAAAAATAGGGAAAGAAGTTGTGTTTGCTACTTACGTGCCATTGATATGAAGAGACAAATTCAAGTCTTCCATTACGTGAGTCTCTCTAGAGCCCACTACATTAATACTTTGAACAGCATCTGAGGAAGGAAAAAAACCAAACCATGTCACACTCAACATGTAAACTTGAAATTCCCTGGTTTTCCAGTGAAGGTTTATTTTCACAGACTTTGCAGGTTTTAGCTCTATCAGTCACACAAATAATACTTGTCTCACATGCAAAAAAGAAACCTAGTGCTAGAGTTGTTGTAAAATTTCTGAGTTATTTGTGAATTCTTCTAAACATATAATCAACTACTTTATTAATCCTTTACATTTTTAGTTATGTGCTTGTGTACTCCTGAACCTGATCAAATCAATAAGACTTTCCTAATGCTTATTTAACTAATAATAGTTAAATAGCTGGCATAAATTAAACAAATAAATCCACCATAAGTTACAGTAAGCATTTTATTGTATGTTTTAAGTGTACGTGAGACTGTTACAAAAGACAGTGAAACTTTTGGTAAATGAAAAAGAAATGCAAGATTTTACATATTTCCTCCCATTTTTTCTGTGCTAGAACAGCACAAAGTCCATTTTGCAATGGAAATACTTAATTGAGTAACATTGACCAGTTCTTGGATGTGAAACAATGCTGAAGTTGTATTATCACATTAAAGCTAGATTGTATCTGTAGCTATATAGCAAGTGCAGTTTTGAGTAAGCAAAAAATGTTTTAGAATTACCTAACAGCTCCAGAGCAGTAGTGAAATCACCAGTTTTCTGCACTGTTTCTCTTTCATGTATGATGCTTCCAATTTGCTCCCATTCAGCTATGACTTTAAGATGCGCTGTGCGATTCCCCATGGTAGAGTGGTTGTAGTAGACAAAGGGTTGCTTGGTGATCTGATAAACTCTGTGTGCAACATGAAAAGATTTAGAAACAAAATCACCTTTTACCAAGTGATTGCATATTTCCAATTTAAAAGGGACAAGCTCTAACACATGTTCTTTAAAGAGAATGCTACAGTCTGCTGTGATTCTAGTTCTACTTTATGTTCATATCATTAAGGATTTATGTCAGTGGCACCACCAACAGAACTACTATCAGTATAAGACCTAGACTATATCTATGCATTTTTGATCAAAGAAACTAAAGATAATGCTAAAAGAATTCACAAAATGGAACAGGAATAGTCAGTACATTATGACAACTACCTTTATAGCAGGTGGACTATAAGCTAATTGAAGCACTAAGGTGGGAGGGGGAGGAGAAAAAAAAAAGAAAGAAAAAAAGTAGTATTCAAAGACTGTATCTTACATTTCTCTTTGCATAAACTGATTTGTATTGGACATATATTCGTCCTTAGAGAAAGAAAATAACTCAATGTACTTTTTCCTCCCTGCTGCCAAGCGGCTTTACGTAGGTTTTACTATTATTGCGTTTTCCTTAAGTGCACAAATTATTCACATATTCAACAACAACCCGCTAATGAAGATCTGCAGCCAAAATGATGTTTTAATACAACTATTTACAAGAAGTTATTCTTTCCAATTCATTCAGGTCAGTTCAGCTCATTTCACACACAGTAATATACCTAAGCATATATTTGAGCAAGAAATTTAGGTGTATAAAACATCACCATTTTGTGAGTGTACAGAGACTTCTGAGCCAAAGTTCTCATACTTTATCTGGTTGACATGCTAAGAATGTACCAGCTGACAAAGATGTATGCTTAGTCCTATGATTTAATTGGGATTTTTTTTCCTAGATGGGCATCTGTATCACAGCCATCTTGAACACTCCTTAAAGTAAACAAAGTCACCACACCTACCCATCTCCAAAATCCCAGTTGTAGACAAATGATGCTGACTTGAAGTAATGACTTGGGTCATGAAGACAGAAGGAAATCCGGGTCACGGCGCCCGTGGAAGAACTAGAACCATGTGTGGTAAATCTACTGTGTTCTATCTTGGCAATGGTAAGATTCCCTGTGATAAATTCTGCAAAATGAGAAGATGGAAGAAGAATGACAACATACATCACTTTCACAGCATGCTCTGTCTGAGTATTAAAACATTACTTAAAATGTACTGCATAAGTCTTTTTAGGCCCTCGTCCAAGTGGTTAAGTATATTTTGTATCTATTACTTAGTGTTGTTACATGTGTTAGTGAGGCAGAGAGATTAAATTATTTGCTTAGGGTAATACAATGGGCCATGATAAAGCTTATAGTAGAACTAAGAGAAATAATCATGGACTGACTGAAGTTAATGTAAATTTTTACTATGGATCTAAAAAGAACTGTGATTAATATCAAGTATCTAGATCAAGGGATTCAGAATCAAACCAACAGACCCACTCTTCATGTTTGGAGTGGCAGGTTTTGTTTGTTTCTTTTGTGGGATTTTTACGTTGCTGTTTTTTGTGGAAGTAGCTAAAACTAAAACGTAGAAATGAAAATTTGACTACTATGAATAACAGATGTGCTATATATTGTGAATACAGAAAGGCAGAAATTTTGATGTCTGTGGTAGATCCTATGCTATGTTTTTTACAAGGACTGGAAAAGGCTGATCTAAAAAACTTCTTTAACCTATGAATATAGAGGTCTTATGATGATACACTTATCAGCTCATTATAAAATTAATGGGCTATTAATTATCAATAACAGACTCTTACCCTGTTAACAATTCATTAAATCTGGTTAACTGTTCTCTTGATGATGCGCTAATAAGAATCACAATTAATGCTTCAGAATGGGGCCAGTAATTCAGAACTAACTGGACTTGTAATTTATGAGAGTTACTGGCAACTACCTTTGGGCCCCTTTGAAGCCTCATTAGGTGCTCTTGCTTGGGAAGGCAGAAAGGTGCAGTGGGATCTTACCTTTTACAGCTATGGAAAGTTTTTATGCTTTTTCCTTGTGGCATGAGAACATGACAATGCAAAGCAAGAAAGGAATCAGTAGATATTCAACATGGCAGCAGTTCTTAACAGAGAAAAGATCTCATGTATAATTGTATACAGACTTAACCAGTAAGCTTGGTGTTTCTCAAAGAAAAATCTCAATAGCTAAAATGTCAGCTATGCCCTATGGTTCTCTCTTTTGTCTTCTTCCGTGTCCTTATCATTGGCTGGAAGCTGAGTCTATTCTGGAGTAGGCAAGTTGAGCACTGGAACATCAGTTAGAGGAATGTGGCTACTAGTCTCTGAAAGAAGGGATTGTGGGAAGCTATCAAGTGATATTTCATGTCAATCCTGTATCAGAGATTAGGTTAACCACATCGCATCATTGATCAGCTTGTCAAAAAATACATATTTATGGTTATAAATATTGCCAATAAGCTGATTAATTATTTGAAGTGCAGCCATGACTTTGCATCCAATTTCAGCACACTCAGAGCTTGAAAAGAAAACGTAATGGCTCTGTTCTACTGATGGCCTAAGTTTTTGCTGTGTCATGCAAAGGGGAAAATCAGTAGATTGTCATTGCTGCTTGTCATCCTAACTTTAGAAATGCTGGGAAGCAGAACAGGAAGCATGTTTCAGGAGTCTGGACATCACCAAACAACACTGATGTGTTGCAGCTACTGAAGCATCTGGTTTCTAGTTCATTTTATCTAGGTGAAAGACGCAGGAAAACATGGGCAGGATCACACTTGCTTCCTGGATGTAGGCAGACTACAGCACAGCCCAGTTAGTACAATGCCATCCAAACCCACCTTCCATCAAGGGAGTATACAAATCAAAGTCTGTTGGCAGAAGCCATATTTATGCCTGGCTTTCATGTTTCTGGTGCTAGCAAAGGAAGCAAGCATCCTGATGCATACTGAATTCCTGAAGACATAGAAGTTGTAAAGATGTTTTACCTGTGATGTGAAGCACGGTGACATTTCTAGCAACCGGCCGACATAACCAGCAGTTTCTGTGAGTAACCCAGACAGACACAGGAAAAGTCCCAGGAAATTCACCAGTCACATTAATTACAGAGTTGAACTGCTGCTCAGATTTCTCTATCAGAATCAGGGGAGCATAAATCCAGTTGAAGTGATACAAGTTTGATGCGACACTGTCATTCTTCATACTTAGACTGGCGTGAACAGTGGCTTGAGCTCCCGTTGTGATGGGACCATTGTTGGTTATCTCCAGACCATACTTCTCTGTGGAAATTGGAAGAACAAAAAAACAAACCCAAACCTAGTTGTATTGCATTTTAAAATTAATTTATTTACACATTTTAACTAGTCAGCTGTAGTTACGTGACTCACAGTGACACTCATCCCAGAAAAGACTTTACTACTTCTTTTTTAACATTTAAAAACCTGGAAAAGAAACTGTTGCATGTATATATGAGTTCAAACAAGCAGCATTAAACAACATGTAAGACTGGGTCCTAGAAATTCAGACTAAAACATCACAAAAACTTTGATGAGGTTTTAGAGGCAGAACTGGACAACACGGAGCAAGTTCCCTCGCTGCACCAGTGCTCTGCCTGGCTATCCTCTCACCAGGGAGCAATGGGGCAATGCTGGGCAGAGCAGCAGAGCTGGGGGGTTCTTGTGCTGGTGACTTTCCTTCTTGCTTTTAGCAGCCACCAGATTGTTAACAGGGACCTGAGTCTTCGAGCTTCAGAAATTGCATTTCTCACTCATCCATGACATGGAGGGAGCACTGGAGTCGGCTACCTCTGTGCTGACTTTCCTGCACCCATCAGCTGGGTATGGGGTGGAAGGAGAGCATCTACTTAGTGCCCACATTTTATTTCAAAGATTGCAGGTGCTGAGCAAATCTAGTTGCAAAATGACTGAGAGAAGTAACTGTAACATTACTGCCTGAACAAGAATTCCACTATTCCCATTTCACAACAGAAGGAATGGTCCTGAGTTCAGATTTTTGAGTTAATAGAGAAATGCCTGTGAGATGCTTGAGAAATGCCGTCTCTAGAAGATTCAGGCTATGCTCCTCTTTGTTTCAGCAAAACTTGGGGGGAAAAAAAAAAAAGCCATCTAACTCCTGCTTATCTAGCATTTCTCCTTGGAAGTTATCACGGTGCTTTACAAACCAGGGCCACACTGAAGCCCAGTAACTGCAGCAGCTGAGATTAAGTGGCTAACCCAAGGTCACTCAGTGAGTCACCAGCAGAGCAAGACATCTCATCCAATTCAGGGATTCCTTCTACTTTCCTGACCTCTCTTTGCAGAATGCAGCACAGCGAGGGATGGAGGCTGCCCAGGTTCCCTGGGACCCGCGGCGCTGGGTCAGCAGAGGAAGCAGAAGCTTCTGGGTGAGGAAGTGCAAAGCAGAACCCTGGCGCCTCAGGATGCCCCGGCTTCAGCGACAGCACCAAGGTCACAGAGCCTGAGATCGAAGTCTGAGAAGGTGCCCGGAGCTGTCTCCATCCTATATGCCATGCTAGATATCATAGCTAGCAAGCCCGGGTAGGGAACCACCACCCTCCCACTAGTAAAGCACCTCACCCCTGAGCTCTGCCCTCTTGTCCCGCCGCCCTCATCCCTCTCACCCGCTCCCCGGCGACGATGCCAGCGCAGACCGGAGACCCCTTACCTGTCGCCGGGGCGGCGCGGCCGAGCAGCAGCAGCACGCAGGTCAGCAGCAGCATGACCAGGGCGGCGGGGGCCATAGCTAGGCACTGCTGCGATGGGTCCGGGACCGAGTTTCGCCGCGCCGGGGCCGGGCGCTGCCCCGAGGCCGTCCGCGGTACTGCGACACGTCCGTCCGCCCCCCGGGACGCTCCTCCGCGGCAGCGCCCGGCTGGCCTCTCCCGGGGGAAGAGTTCCTGCGGGGCGGTGTTGCCAACGGAACGGGATGCTGCAGAGCCGCCGGGGGTTTAAAAGTTAAATACGTAAATAAAAAGCACAAATGCTGCCCATCCGCGGAGAGGGTGGGCACAGCCTTGAGCGCAGAGACCGTGTTTCGGGGTTGGTGACTGATGGAGTATCAGGTTCTGGGGGGTGAGGATGCCCCAGCCGCGGGCAGTTCGCTGCGGTTACGCGGCCGCTCCGCGTCCCGGCTGGCGGTTCCGCGCAAGGTGCGCGATGGGAGCTTTTAAGTGTTTTGAGTACTTATTCGAAGCCTTTTCTTACTCCTGGCTGTATATATATTATTTAACAGATCAGCCCCCTTCCACCGGCTTTGCTCCCGGCTCCCGGGCGCGGCGAAGCCACTTCTGCCGCCGCTCCCCCGGGGCGCTGCCGGGTCGCGACTGCATCGGCGGGGCGGTCCCTCGGCGGGAGGGGCCTGGGCCTGCCGGGGGCACCGACTACTGCCAGGTCTGCCCGGAGTAACCCCGCGCCCGCGGTAACCCGGTTACCGGCGTCGTGCCCGGCGACCGCTGCGTTAGCGGAGACCCTGGGGCTGAGGGGAGGGACGCGGCCGGCCTCGGCTCAGGCAGCGCGGCCCGGCGGGAACTGGCGGGCGCGCTTCCCGGCTGGGGCGGGGCAGGGCAGGGGGTGGCCGAGGGTTGCGGGACCCCGCACCGTGCGGGGACCAGGCGGCGCCGCGGGCCTCAGCGCCCGCCTCCGCCCCGGGAGATGCGGGGGAGGCGGGTGGCGGGAGGAGGCGGCCGGAACTGGGCTCGGGCGCTTCCGTTGCGCCCATGCGCTGCCGCCGGCCTCCGGGAGCAACAAAGGAGGGAGCTGGGGGGCCGAGGGTGGCTGGGCCCAGGGAGCCGCGGCGTGAGGGGAGCCGCGGGGTGAGGGGCTCCGAGGGCGGCAGCGCTTAGGTATGGGCCTGGGCCTAGCGCGGGCGCGGGGCGAAGCGAAGCGGTAGGAGGCGAGGCCCGGCGCGCCGCGGGGCGGAACCGGCTGCGCCGCGGGGCGGAGGAAGGGGCCGGAGCCCCGGCAGCACTGTGCTCGGAGGCCTCGGGCCGGCAACCGGGAGGGCTGAGGGATGGGAGATCTATTGTGGCCGCTGTTCACGGGTGCCCGTGTCCACAGGACGGGCGCCTCGACAGGGATGGGATCGGCGTGATGGCCCTGCCGGTGGGGAGCGACCCGGTTGCGACCAGCGTTGCGGCGGGGAAGGTGAGGGGGCGCGGGGCCCAGCGGGCAGTGCTACGGCCCTGGGGCAGCCGTGAGGGGACCCGGGGAGATGTTTGCGGAGCACCCGCAGCTGTTGGTCGCTGTTGAAGGGTGGCAGGGCTGAAGTGGGCTGAGGCGAAATGACAGGAAAGCGCTGAGGTGAGGAGAGAGGTCGCCGCTCTTCCCATCTGAATTACATTTCGGGTTTCTTTGCGAGCGAGGAAGGCAGCTTGTGGCGGCAGGACAGCACAGGCACCTCTGGGAGTGGGTCTCGACTGGATGTTTCCAAGGGGAGCTGCGAGTTTGGGGTCCGGCTGGACAAGATAACAGCTGTGCGGCGCAGGGAGCATCCCTGAGCTGCTGTTGCTGGGAGAAACGGGACCGAAGGAAACGCGTGAGCGTTTGTGCTTTGGTGTGAAGAGCCCAGTAGCCACCTCTGTCTAGAAGTGTGTACCTGTGATATTGAGTGCTGCACATGCTAGGCATTATGTATGTAGGCTTTCCTTTTGGAAAAGATGTATCCTTTTCAATGTGTCGAGAGAATGGATGTAGGTATGGGGTAGCTGGTGTTAACCAGGCATATAAATTAATAAATTTTTTTTAATGTTTTTGTAGGTGTGTTGATCTTGATTTTAGGTACTGAAAGCTGATCCTTCCTCCTCCAAGATGGCATTTGTTTCAGCACAAGGGCCTACGGTGGTGGACCAAACCACTTTGATGAAAAAATACCTTCAGTTTGTGGCTGCTCTTACAGATGTCAATACACGTAAGATACTTTTCTTTTTCTTTTGAAAGTCCTTCAGTAGTTTATTTCACAAACGTTGCAATGTTGTTTAGACAGTTGATAAATGTGTTGAATTCACTTTGAATTCCGTTTGAGTTTTGATTTTTGAAGAAGCAAAATGATGAGTAATACTTACATGAGCCAAAGTGAGCGAGCTCTGTGTGTGTGTGTGTGCGCGCATTTGTGTGATGGTGGGTTGTGAGAATTGTGTGCCTTATAATTGGGCGGTGATAGCTAAACTGATAAGATCTGATTGCTTCTTTGACCAGTGATTCTTGTGTTTTCGTTCATGAGGTAGTTATATATTTATTTTTTTTGCTTGAATTTTCATTTTCAGCTGATGAAACCAAATTGAAAATGATGCAAGAAGTCAGTGAGAATTTTGAGGTAAATATTTATATACACCCAAAACCAGCAACCCAAACAAGAAGACCCCACCAAACCCCTGCAACTTGCTGAAATGACAGTCTTCCTTGTGCTCAATATACGTTGGTTTTGATTTCTAATGTTATGTGGTTAAAATATTGTTAGTATCTTGTAACTTATAACAATATAAATCATGAGTCACTGGTTTTAGGTTTGTATTTAGCAATTAGCCAGGTTACTGAAGAATTACAGTGTTTGTTCTTGGAGAGCTCTTTCATTCTCGAATCTTTATTCAGGAAGGATTTAAATAAAGGTGAAGAAACAGATTTTTCTTCCATTTTGAATATGAAATTTCTGTATTTAAAGCTTTCTTTTATTTAGTTCAAATGTTCATTGTGCCCTCATGAAGCAGAAGCCCCTCTGATTCCTGTGAGTAGTTCTATAGTATAAAAGCAGGGGAGGAGTTGTCGGATGCATCATCTGTCATCAGGGATGGAGATGGCTCCCATGACATCTTTTGCGTATGATGGATCATCAAGTTTAGATGAGCAGCAGAAAAAAAGTGAGACACAAGTTAATCCAAGCCTGTGTCAGCAGAAGTTATACGTTAGTTTAATACTTAGTTGTTATGTGTCTGTTCTGAAATTATGGAGAACTTGTTATTTTGTAGAATAAGTTCAAGATCTTAGAATCTAGAATGTAATTCTAGATCTTAGAATCTTATAATGTAATTATCTCTGTATCTAGTTTTTTAGTCATATTGTGATTAAAAAAGTGCTACTACTGTGACCTATTCTGTCCTTAACGGCTTTATTTGAAGTGATCTTGCTTAGTCCATGGTAAGGAAACATAAATACACATCCTAGTCCTGTTTAATGTCTTCGGATATTTTAAAGTAAGCTTTATGCTATGTTGCATCCGATAGGTGCTGGATGTTGAAAGCTGTGCCCAGTTTAGTTGTTTCTGAGTTATTGGTGGAATAAATTCAGAGCTGGTGTAACTGTATTAAAAAAACAAAAAACCCAACCCAAAAGTTAAAGGCTTAATCCTTGCTTAGTGTGTTTAAGTGATTAAACAGATGTCTGTTCTGCATCTGTATGCACATGGAGAGCGTATTAAAGAGCTTCACATTATCATAAGTGACTATCTAAAAATATCTGTGTGGAGTTTTGTATCTGTTTAAGCTGACCTGCCATCTCTGATAAAATTTATCTGACTAAAAGAATGGTTTTAACAGCCTAGTCTAATGATCTATTTAGAATCTGATAGCTTAGTTGATTCTCTTTGCTTTTGTTTTCAGTAGGGAAGAACTTGTTCAATATTTGTTTTGATAATGTTCACTTGGAACTCACTTGGTTCTGTGGTGTGGTCCTACACAAAGAGGTGGTGAATTGACTTGTGCAGAAGTACAGCTCTATTTGCTGGAAAATACTTGAGGGAGCAAGAGGAGCTACTAGCATAGTGGTAGTTTCCTTTTTCCTTTAGAGGTTGCGCACAATATTGTTGCATTTTGTGCAACAATAAACCATGCTAGATGGTTTCTTTTCATCTTCTGTTACCATAGTCTCCTTATTAACTCTATTGGCTACTTCAGTTCCCAATAGCTGTAAAGTTCCTCAGGTTTTTGGGGTTTTTTTTGACTTCTTTTTAAAAATTAGCTGTTTGTTCAAATTCTGTTGGCTGCATTATTGATCAGGATGTCTCGCTAGTTAGGGGTAGAACTGAAGATTGATTGATGATTCTGGAGGACTTGTGGAAGTGAGGTTTAAAACTGAGGTGCTTCACTGTATCATTATCCGCTTGACAGTGCCAGTTGTTAGGTTCGTTGTTAGGGTGCTCTTCTGGGCTAGTAGAGGATATTGCTCTTCTAAACTAATTTCTGGATGGACACACCTGACAATTTTGAATCTTGTTTCTGAGAAATTATTTCTTTGAGGGGGAATTTTTTTCCTTCACTTCTTCATAGAGATTCTGGATTCCAGATGGGGAAAGAGGAGTGTATTTGTTGTCTTTCCAGTCTCTGGCTTGGAGGAGAAAAAACTTCCAGAATCAGTCTCCGTTGCTGCTTCTGATGTTTTGTGCCAGCAGCATTATTCTGAACTTGGTTCAGAGTAGTGGGGGTTTTAGTTTCTTGTATGGTTCATATAGGTAGCAGGAATGATGCTAATTTTCTACTGTTTGCTGTTTAGCAGTTATTGGGAAGGTGCCTTCCAAAATTTAAGCTGGATTTATGAAAGTATACTTTTCCTTGAATGGATTTGTGAGCCATTTTCCAAGAATGCAGCAATCCCTGTTTCATTTCTTGTTGGAAACTTTTTCATTCTTGTTGGAAACTTCCTCCAAAGGAGAACCATTCTCATGGCATAAAACTTGGGGAGGCTAGGAATCATTCAAAATTGGAAAGACTATAGGGGAGGTGAAGGAAGAGAAGATACAGACAGACTTTCTTTGGAAGACCTTTGAGGTGAAGATGCAAGCTAATCTGTTGTTCATATTATCCCATCTTGCATTGTTGTGGTTTAAGCCCAGCTGGCAGCTAAGCTCCACACAGCTGCTTGCTCACCCCCTTTGGTGGGATGGAGGAGAGAATTGGAAGGGCAAAAGTGAGAAAACTCGTGGGTTAAGGTAAAGACAGTTGAACAGGTAAAGGAGAAACTGTGCGTGCAAGCAGAGCAAACCAAGGAGTCTGTTCACCACTTCCCATCAGAGGCAGGTGTTCAGCCATCCCCAGGGAAGCAGGGCTCCATCACACATAACAGTGACTTGGGGAAGACAAATGTCATCACTCCGAACATTGCCCCCTTCCTTCTTCTCCCCCAGCTCTATATGTTCAGCATGACATCTTATGGCATGGAATATCCCTGGGGTCAGTTGGGATCAGCTATCCTGGCTGTATCCCCTCCCAACTCCTTGTGCACCCCCAGCCTCTGCGCTGATGGGGTGGGGGGTGAGGAGCAGAAAAGGCCTTGACTCTGTGTAAAGCTTAAGAATGATAAAAACATCTTTGTGTTATCAACGCTGTTTTCAGCAGAAATCCACAACATAGCCCTGTCGTAGCTACTGCAAAGAAAATTAACTCTACCCCAGCCAAAACTAGCAAATTCACTTAAAATGCTTTGTGTCTGTCTTAGGATATTCTGCTTTCTTGAAAGCCCTTGAGGTAAAAAACCCCTTGGTTTATATAGTGCCTACTGTAATAAAATTTATGGTTGCACGTTACGAAATCTTACTGCAAAGGAGAGAACAGTAGTGGAAATCTATAAAAGGAGGTGGCTTTATAAGGCTTTTATTTTATTTAAGGAGTAATGTGAATAAACCCCTGAAATACCCATACAGATTTTTCAAAAGAATACTGTGTTCTTATTTTACCTTTAGTAAGTGACCAGTGTGTTTCTGCATCACAGCTACTTCAGAGAACTGCCTGTGCAGGGTACATAAACTACAGCTGAGTTTCCAAATAAACCTCACAGTGGTCAGTTACATTATTTTTTAAGGCAGATGCAGGAGTTGCAGATGGAGGAGGCTGGCCCATCAAATACTTTTTCAGCACAAGTGGACAGTAGTGCAATATGGAATGTAATGCCTAGTTTGGGTGATGTATGCATGTACACATATATGCAGAAATAACTAAAATCTCAGTTTAACAGTGCCTGAAAGGACTTGGGAATCCTAAAGCAATGAAATGTGAGTGTGCTTGTCAATCTTTCTTCTTCAAGAAGATCTACAGCACTTTTTTCTCCTCACCATTTAAAATGGCTGCAATGCCAATTTGATTTTCTGTGTGAGGTGACAGTGTTAAAATAGAAAAAAAAAATCATATTATAATCCGTTGGGATTGGAGGAGAGAGGTTAATCTGTATTCAGTTTTGTTTTTCACTAATAGTGCTCTGTAGTATATCAGTAAATGCAAAATCACTGAATGTAATAAGAAGTTACTGAAAACGTTTAATAGTGGCTTTGAATGTAACTTAATATCTATTCTTCCTTTTTTGCCGTTGTTTTTTGTTTTGTTCTTAATTAGAACGTGACGTCATCCCCTCAATATTCTACATTCCTGGAACACATCATCCCTAGGTTTCTTACCTTCCTACAGGATGGAGAAGTTCAGTTTCTGCAGGAGAAGCCAGCGCAGGTAAACTGTGGAGCATCTCTTGCCTTTTTAGCAATGTATGCAGCAGACTACTTGTTTGGTACTTGATTAACCTAATGAGCTGATGTATGTATAGACTTTGTTCTTAAAAATAGATCTGTTGTTTGGCAGGAAATTGAAAATGTCCTGTTTCAAAATAAGTTAGTTACAAACTTTGTAAATCTGGGCTTATATGAAAAATGAGGAAAAACTATGTGCAACAGAATTGTTTCTCTCACTAAAATATGACAGATTGTTACGAGTTACTGACTTCACTGTGGAATGAAAGGCAGAAGTTGAATCTATTGCACTAAATGCTTGAGTTCCTCAAAAATAGTCTAATGACTTCCCATTTTCCAACTGTAAATTTGTTAGATTTGACTTACATATGTGGGTAGTAGGAAGCATCATGTGTTTGTGTGCAGCATCTTTGTAAATGATTGACCACTGGAGGGCTTAGTGTTCAGTAAACAACATACAAGCTCTGCTTTAAAACATTCTTCTTAACCAGCTGCTGAAGTGTTCCATGAACTCATAGTTCTGAGGTTTAATAAGTCCACACAAAGTAAAATGGCTTTTTTCTTTTTAAGCATGCAGAAGTATTAAGCTGAAAACATGTCACAACTGGTGGTTGTTTTTTTTCTTTTCTGTGGGCTTTTATAAAGTTCTATCACATCTTTATCTTTTTTCCTGTGTTTGTTTTCAGCAACTCCGAAAGCTAGTGCTTGAAATAATTCACAGAATACCAACAAATGAACATCTTCGTCTTCATACCAAAAATATCCTGTCTGTGATGTTTAGATTTCTAGAGGTATTTTTTTTCTCTTCCAACTATTTCAAATTATCAGAAAGCTTTTCATTTTCTTTCTTCAGCTCCAAAAATTGTTGGGAGTAGGATTTTGAATAGCTGTGCTTCTCGAGCAAGAGCGGAAGGGTGTGGAACTTAGGCTTCACCAGTGTGATACCTTACTGTCTACAGGTTTTCTGTATGTTCTCTTCTGCCTTTTGGAAACTTGGATTTTACAAATGCAAGGAATGTTCTCATGCTAGACAAGGTTTCATTCATGAACACTTTTCTGTCACATACCTTATTCTAGAGACTCTATTTTGTTTCTTACTTTTGAAGCTTACAGGAAATAACCTGCTCTATTTGGAGGTGTCTAGGTGTGTAAATAGCCCTACTTGTGTGTCTGTTTGTGGGGCAATAGGAACAGGTCTGGTGGTATGGAGTGGTTGAAACTTCTGGTTTTTGTTCAAGTAGGAGTGAATTTAATTTTAGCCATGCTCTAAGGCTGCAAGGTAAAGTTATATCAAAGGAAAGTCATCTTGCTCATGAAAATTAATATTGATGGAGTACTTGGAGGTTGCTGCATATAATTTTAGAGGGTTTTGAAGTACTTATGCAGTAGTTGAAGAATGTAGCAGTAGGCTCACTAAAGATTCTCTTCTTTTCAGACGGAGAATGAAGAAAATGTACTGATTTGCTTAAGAATAATTATTGAATTGCACAAACAGTTTCGACCAGCAATCACTCAAGAAGTAGGTCATACATGTTGTTGTATGGTATAGAACTTAATGTCATGGTATTTTGTTCAGGTGGGTTGTTTTGTTTGGGTTTTTTTCCTGCTGTCCTTTATATATTGGCTTACCTGTTGTGCTAACCATGTATTTATTTATCTGTTTATCTATTTATTTACCTTAAAGTAATTTTTGGATTGCATAGTGCCAGCACACCTCGTGAAAACCCAAACTGTTAAAGCTTAGTTGTCTTTGCCTGAAGTGTTTATGGACAAAATGATTAAATTAAGGAATAAAATTCCCACAGAAGGGAAGAGAATTGGTACCTTTTTAGTATATGAAGGGAAAAATCCTGAAAAAGAAGTATTATGATTATTCCCCCCACCCCTGGTTCTCTCCTGTGACTCATGAAGGAGCATTTGAAAGTTCTCATTTTTATTCTGTTGCTTTCTTTCCGTGATTTTCTCCTGGGAAGGCTTAGTTGGTTTGTAGTAATTGTTTCTAACAATACTGTATTGGAACTATGTTGAGATGATAGGTAAATTGGATTCTTTCTAACTGCAATTCGAATGAATATTGGCAAAACAGAAGGAATAATTAAGCGCTTTCAGATTCTTTTTAAATATCATGACAAATGTACTCCAGTGGTGACTGTGAAGATTTTATGTAATTGTACTGTTAACACAGAGTTTCTAAAACAGTGAAAACCTTTTTTTTCTTTATGGTAAACTGACTTCTTCCTTACTAGATCCATCATTTTTTGGACTTTGTGAAACAGATTTACAAGGAACTTCCAAAAGTAGTGGTAAGCTTTTTATTTCTTAAATTGCTCTTTCTATAGTCAGACAGCTAGTTTTTATTTCTTAATTTTATCTCTAAAAGGTATTAACATAATTACTTTTGTATCTAGTGATACAAAGTAAATATAGTTTTAATAAAAACATTTAACAGAAATGCATCTAAATGAGAGAAATTTAGATTTTGAGTTAGCCTTCTGTTTCTAGCACAGTATTACTAGTAGGAGGAAACAGGTCAACTTGAGGTAAACTTGTCTAATAAAGCACTAGTCAGTTGATTGCAGTGGTTTTCATGTAGCCAAATGTCTTTTTTCGGGGGAAGGGTGAGGTGATGTAGTTTCCAGCAGCAGATAGAGCTCTTCAGCTTGCTTGATATCTGTGGAGGTCATTGCCTGCTCTTCCTCACTGGTACAGAGCATCTGTTTGGATGTTTTTCTTTAGCAAAAGAACCACCTTGGTTTGGGGTGCTTCTCCACTGCTTGCTGTATTGGGAGTGGAAGATTGCAGGGTATGTCTGTAGCCCTAGTAGATCCTGCAGTATGAGCATCATGTGCACAGAAGAAAAAACTTCCCATAGTTAGTTGTAGGGGGAAATGATATGGTTGAATTCTAATGGCTTTTTGACTATTATTAGCATCATTATATTTTTCTTCTGCTCTTTGCTTGTAGAATCGGTATTTTGAGAATCCTCAGGTGATTCCAGAGAACACAGTTCCTACTCCCGAAATGGTTGGCATGATTACAACGATTGTGGTGAAAGTAAACCCTGAGCGAGAAGATAGTGAAACAAGAACGGTAAGTATTCAACTGCTCTTTAACTGTGACACTGTCTGTATCACAATATCCCAAATCATAAGGGCAGGTAAAGATAACAGGCTTTCTTCTTGCTTGTTTTTCTTATCAAGATTTATTCGTAGAAGCTGATTGAAAACTTTTCACATATTTTCTATGCAGCTATAGTTACAGGATTTTTGTGTAAAATAATACCAAATGGTTTTGTGCTTTTAAAATGTTATTATCACTAAGTATAGTGCAATTAAACTGAGTAGTTTCTTTAAAACTGTATTTCAGATACTTTTTTGAATTAATAACTAAACTGTTTATAACCCATGTATTCTTTCTTTCAGCATTCTATAATTCCCAGAGGATCTTTATCTCTAAAGGTCTTGGCTGAGCTACCTATTATTGTTGTTCTTATGTATCAGGTTAGTATACTCTGGTATTTCACATATATATATATATATGTATATGTGCTTTTATTACCGAATGGCTTGTGAACTTCTGCTGGCTAACATATTAGTAAAAATGAATGTAATGTGTTTTTGAGATTGTAATAAAGTCTAAAAATAAGCTGCTGAGATGTCTCCATTTTTTCTGACTAGCTCTCAAATAAGTAGACTGCAGCTGTGACCTGTACATGTTTCTAATAATATGTTATTTTTTTTTTAAGCTCTACAAATTGAACATTCATAATGTAGTAGCTGAATTTGTGCCCTTGATAATGAACACTATTATAATACAGGTTTCTGCTCAAGCAAGGTAAGAGCATTTTAAAAGTATTCTGATGTCATTTGGGATAAACTACTTAAATCTGCCACTCAGTATTGCCCAAAATATTTGTCTTATATCCTGTGGTTTTTGCTTCTATTGGTACTGTAGAGTTTCTGACGCAAATCTGTATTACCACAGATAGTATGTGATGGGAGACCATGTTAGCTGGGACACTTGCTGTTGTTTAATCTTTACCACCAGTGGTACATTTTTTCTCTTCCAAGTTTTAGCATAGGTGAAGCCTTGTGATGTTGCAGATATGGATGCCACTTTTCCTGCTTCAGATAGATGTTTATAAGGAGCAGGAAATGGTGCTGAGCAGGGCAGCAGGAGTAAAATCTCTGTCTTTTCCTAGCTGCCTGAGTGATCTGAATAACTGGGTGAAGCTTGAGAAAGACAAACAAGTCTGTAGGAGTGAATATTGCTTGGGAGAAAAAAACGTACCCCAGTTGGGGGAATGGAGCCAAGTATTTGATGCTAATGTATTGGCTTGGCTTTCTGTAGAAAGTTAAAAATTGTATGGCTGCCTCAGGGCTGTGCATTTCTGCTTAGAGCATAAGATGCTGGGAATGGGAGTGGCATTGTTGAAAATGAACTCTCCCATAATGATTTTATTCCCTTATGAAGCAAGAACCTCACTATGAGATGATGTAATTTGAAACTTCTGTGATTTTTTTGAACAAAGGTATTAAAGAGGAGGAACAAAATCATAACCGCTGTTCAATTTAATTTCAGACAACATAAACTTTATAACAAGGAATTGTATGCCGATTTTATCGCTGCTCAAATTAAAACATTGTCTTTTCTGGCTTACATCATAAGAATTTACCAGGTAGGTTGCATTTTTGTTGCTTTGTTACTGCTAGTGCAGCAGATCTCTAATTACTGTATGTCAGGCAAGTGACCAGCATGACTGCAGTGCATCAGGGATTGGAGAGAAGAGCGTTTGCGTACCAAATCTGAGGGCAAGGCTATACTTGGCCATCCTTTCAGAGGTATTCTCATGTGAATGCAAAGTAAAAATGTGCTGTTTCCCCTGCCCTGGGCGTTTATGGAATGGCTATTGTGTTTTAGTTTTACAGGTAGACTTTGTAAAGAGAAACAAGTGAATTTTAATTGAATGTTCCTTTGCAAATGTAAAGTGAACCTTTAAAGTAGAATGTCATAACAATTGTATTCATGTTATTTTTTGTTGTAGGAATTAGTGGCTAAATATTCTCAGCAAATGGTAAAAGGAATGTTGCAGTTGCTCTCCAATTGTCCAGCTGAAACTGCACACCTCCGGAAGGAGCTTCTGATTGCTGCTAAACACATCTTGACAACAGACTTGAGGAGCCGTATGTAGTACTTTTTAAAAATGGATCTATAAACTGGAAAGATTGTCATTATTTATGTGTATTTAAGAGGCATATTTCTTATTATGTGTTTTGGACTGTTACGTACTTCTGGTTGTTTTGGGAGTGATGTGATTTTTTGTTTTGTTTTGTTCTGCCTTTTTTCCTTTTCCTTAATAAAATAAAATCATCTGAGTAAGGTGGCAGAGTGAGCAAGTGGCTTTTCTAGCTTTCCAAGGATCTATTGTTCCAAGTAATTACTACTTGATGATAAACATTTGTGTTGGTTTGTAATTGTGCCTATAATTGTATGGATACTTTAAAGTACTAATCTGTTAACCTGAGTGAAAGTAGTTCTGTCAAATCCTGATGCCATATGTTTGCTGCAGCTCATAGTATTTGCGTCTAACCTGAACTTCCCCTGTTGAAGTCTGAACCCATTCCCACTTGTCCTATCGCTACAGGCCCTGACAAAGAGTCCCTCTCCAATATCCTTGTAGGCCCCCTTCAGATATGGGAAGGCTGCTATCAGGTCTCCACGCAGCCTTCTCTTCTCCAGGCTGAGTTCTGTAATTTAGTGTTGTGGTTACATGCAAAGCTGTTTCTTTGGCTATTTTTCTAAAAAAAAAAAAACAAAACCAAAAAAACCACCAAAACAAAAACAAACCAAAGCTTAATTGTTCTACGGTTTTCAGCCTCTCCTTAATAACTTCTGAACTTAGAATCATAGAATCATAGAATCGTAAGGGTTGGAAAGGACCTTAAGATCATCTAGTTCCAACCCCCCTGCCATGGGCAGGGACACCTTGCCCTAAACCACGTGGTCCAAGGCTCTGTCCAACCTGGCCTTGAACACCGCCAGGGATGGAGCATCCACAACCTCCCTGGGCAACCCATTCCAGTGCTTCACCACCCTCACTGTAAAGAACTTCTTCCTTATATCTAATCTAAACTTCCCCTGTTGCAATTGCAGGGGTTTAAGATGCAGGGGTTTAAGATGAAAGGACTAGGAAAATATTAAAAAGATGAGCTTAAGCCACACTCAGAATTCACCTGAAAAATTTAAGCATGCATGTTTAAAGACTGTTTGGGTTTTGGGTTTTTTTTTTTTTTTTTTTTTGCTTGGGGTTTATTTTATTCTCTAAATGTTATTTTCCTTCTCTACCTCTCTGCCCCTCTTCTTATTTTCCCCTCTTCTATTCTTTCCATCCTCTTGTTTTCACCCCTTTGAGCCCCTCTTCCCCAAGTCTCCTCTGCCCACTTCTGTGTCCCCTTCTGCGTCCCCTTCTGCATTAATCCAGGTCCTCAAATTCTGTAGAGAAACTATATTTATTAGATAAGTTTAATAAAAAGTCATCCCTTTTCAAGTTAATATGATGAACTGAACTGCAGAATCTGCAACTTCACACAGCTGAGAGACCAGTAATTTCTTACTCATATCTGGGAATATTTTTCTCTGTATGCTTAGGAAACCACAAGTATTTTTGTTTGAATAGGTTGTCCCCTCTGTAGGCATATAGGCATTTTAGGTATGAATATATAAAAAAATATATATGATATAGTGTATGTACAGAGTACATCTATATACCTACACACACACAGAGGAACACGCATTGTCATACGTGTATGTCTTAAGCACACTGGATGATATGCTGCCAGGAAACTTTACATTGTTGACCAGTTTCAAACCAAATTCGGCAGAGGAGTGAGGTCTTAAAGTTTTAATGTTCTGCATCCTTTGCGAACTTGGGTTTTGTCTACTACCCAAACACTATAGTGTCTCCAGTGCAGGAATAAACAGCAGTATGAGCTTAGAGATTCATTGCCCTTGATCAGCTGTCTGGCGTATTAGCATACATGTTGATTATGCATCCTTCCAGCCCTGCTCTTGGCTACCTGGCAGCCCAAAGTGGATGTAGAGGAGGAAATGCTTAGAAACGTTAAGATGAAGGAAGAGGAAAATGGTATATTAGGAGGAATAAGGAGTGTGAGGAAGAGCAGAAGTGGGATATAAAGTATGTGGAGATCTGTAGAAAATGAGGCTTTGGTCATTCTGCTGGTGCAGTTCAACTTACTTGGAAAAATGAGTGCTGAGGGAAGCGTTCAATGTTTGTAAGTCTTGGCATTGTCATTGTTGTCAGTGAAATAATATTTCAGACCGAGTCTTCTGTGTTGATTGAGGGTTGATGAATAATGCTGTGTATCTTACCGTGATGCGTTTTGTCTATGTGGAACTTTGTTTCTGATTCTAAAGGAGAGAGTGGAGGTGAAACTGTACTCACTCTCTCCACTCTTATCACTGTAAACACTGCCCCTAAGAATACTTCATATCAGCAACGTGTGGCATGCACATAAATATTAGAGGGAGGTTTTAGAACCTAGCTTAGAAGTTAGAATTCACATTGAATTTAGAAACTTACGTGTTTTCTTCCCTACAAACCATTTCTTAATGAGAATTTTGAGATGTCTATTTTAAAAGACTAGAATGGTTTGTGTGGCATTTCTGAAAGTCTAGTGACTGAACATTGCGCACACTTCTTAATTTCAATGTAATATGTTCTTAGGTTATGAAGTTTAATGAGAGAGTTCAATCAGTAGTCCGGTGTAAACAATTTATTGTTGTTTGCTTTGCTTAAATTTTTCATACTAGTTCATATTAAGAGTAATGGCAAAACACAGGAATGTTAATGTTAAATGTGTTCAATACACAGAAACTCATTACTGTTTTTCAATTTGCATTTCCTTTGCTTTTTTTGTCAGGATTTGTGTCTTTAACTCTTTGTTCTGGTAACACCAGGGCTATTTAGAGTAACTCCTTTTTTTAGAGTGGTTTGATAATCCACAGTAGTTCCTTTCCAACTATTTTTTTGACTTACCTTTTTTTCTCCACAGTAGTATTTGTTGGCTATGACTGAATTGATTCATTTCATGACAAGGCTGTGGTGATTGCCTTGTAAAATAATGGATTATCTTTACATTTAGAATCTTTATTCCCATTCTTTGTTTGCTTTTTCCACTGTAAGTTTTCCAGGTCTCTGCCATACTCGAAAACCAATGCCGATGTTCTCCTTTTATCTTCCTCTGTATTTTTGCAGAATTTGGCATTCTCTTAAATCAAAGACAGCTACCATGTTGTCCCTTTGATTTAAAGGGGCCTCACTGATTCCTTGTCCATTTGAATTTCATTCAGAAAATGCTGGATTTTGATCTTTAATATTGTTTGGAAATCTGTGGAGAATGAAGGTTGCTGGATGTTTCTTTTTCTCTGACTCTTTGCTTATTTTTAATAAGGTTTAGCTTGTTGCATTGTTTGGAGGTGGGAGCAGTTAATCCTTCCTGCAATTTAAATGCCTTTAGGGTGGAGTGACCTAATCAATTCCATAAAGTTGTTGATTTCTACATTTAAAAATAAAATACTTCTTCGGTCTTGCTTTGTCACTTGATTATTTTTTTTGCTACTGGAATCTTTCTTTTTGTTCCCTGGACCCCAAGTTGCATGTATTCCTCCTTATATTTTGGGGTAGAGCTTGTACGATATGACAGACAAAACAGAGTTTTGTTGTACAGTGCTGCCCAGACTTCTCCTTTTCAGTAACTCATTTGTTCCATTTAAAAAGTTCTGCAGAGATGAAAATAATATTTTTTCATCTTTCCAGATGTAACTGTTTTTGTCGTATCAGTGCTGTGGCTTTGCGTACTGTAATGTTACTCAAGGGGCAAGTGTCAGTGGAGTTCATAGTCACAAGAGTTTAATTGAAAGTTTCCTTGATTTACAAGTGTCATTCAGACACTGGCTTTTATAAGCTTCAGGAATGAATTTTGTAATAAAACCACTATGACTTAGGTTTAAATATTTAAGTGATTTCATGCTTAACTGTCTTATTTTGACTATTTCCTTTGTCAGTCATGTATAGCTTTTTCTTTTTTCTCTCTCTTTTTTTTTAATATAGAATTTATTCCATGTATGGACAAGCTCTTTGATGAATCTATACTAATTGGCTCTGGATACACTGCCCGAGAGACACTGAGGTATGACAGAAAGTTTGGAATAGCTATCTGAGTACCTGCCAGGGCTAGTTTCTTTCAAGGTTTATTAATATTTACAATAATGTCTGTATAAGGTCCTAAATCTTTGCTTTAAATAACTGATTTTATTAGATTCCAATATTGGAAGGGCTTTTGTTGCTGTAGAGTGTTTGTTATTGAACACTTTGCTGCTGCTGCATGGTAGTGTGAGTGTAGGGCAAAATGAGATAAACGAGGGCATGAAAATGATTTCAGTTTTTGAATTGCAGAGCACAACTGAAACAGTGGTCACTGTGAAATAACTCAGTATCTTCCTCATATTTCATGAAACTGCCTAAATCTTGTGTGCAGGGTAAAACCTCAGAGAGATTTAAACTTTTTTGACAAGGAGTACTTTAAAACTTACTCATTCACAATTGAGAAACAAATAAATTGGGAGAATACTTATTTTCCGTGACTTCAATAGATAGTTATATATAGTTTTTATGTGCTTTTGCTGATCAAATTAAAATATGCAAACAAGGAGAATTACTTCCTCTTGCTCAAGAATCAAGTGTACCTTATTGACAACATGCATTAGATTTAGAAGTATTCTCTCCACTAGATGCTTAAACCTGGTATTTGAAAAGAAATGATTTTAAAAATCTGTTTTCATCACTACTTTTGAAATCATGAATCATCAATGATCATCAGTTGTGAAACAGGTTACCAATGCTTCTTAAAATGTGGCTTAAAACATGCTAATTTGCTGTTAACTGTCTGTAGATGAAAACGTATGCTGGGGATGTTCAGAAATGGGGGAAGAAAGATCAGAGAGGTAATATTAGTGTTGTGGGACAGATTAATGCATCTTTGGTTAGATTGTACAGGTTATAATTTTCTTGTGTAATTATAAAAGCTGTGTGAACTTGAGATTTGCATATAAAAATAGAAAAATGTGGATTTAGAATCTTGGAAATAGCTTCAGGCAGTAATTATTGGTTAAGTGCAATTAACAACAATCTGAATTGTCCTCAATGTGTTTTCTTCGTTTCTTGTTTTTACTGATAGACCGCTTGCGTATAGTACACTGGCAGACCTGGTACATCATGTCCGTCAGCATTTACCACTCAATGATCTCTCCCTTGCTGTCCAGTTATTTGCCAAGAACATTGATGATGAGTCGTTGCCTAGCAGTATCCAGACCATGTCTTGCAAGCTTCTGCTAAATTTGGTAGACTGTATCCGGTCTAAAAGTGAACAGGAAAATGGAAATGGTAGAGATATTCTTATGAGAATGCTGGAGGTATTGATTTGTTTAAAACATTTGATAATAAGTTGAATATCCTATTTTATAGTATGTTGTCAGTCACATTTTACTTTCTCCTGTCTTCAGAAGTGAGAATATGTAGAAACAGTCTGCATACTGTATTTCATTTCAGTATTTCAGAGAAGGGCTTTTTAAAATGCAATGCAGCTGGGATAATATCTCAAGTACAGCCGAGGTGCTTTGCCAACTCAGCTTATTCATTCAGTGACTTGTTTCAAAGCAGGAAACTGAATGTCTGTGATACTGGAGTAAGAGGATTATCTCACAGGTCCTTGGCATAGTCCAGTACAATCTGTAAAATGTACTGTAAAATGCAATATCTGCACTTTCAAGACCTACCGATCCTTTTAAGGATCATCTTTATATGGAGGATTTTTGGGAGCTGTTTTTTGTTACTTTTAAAAATCAGGGGTGCACCTGGGAAGCTGTCATCCATGGTGTAGCACAAGTGAAACACAACCTGCTTGCTGTGGCCAAGTTTTAATGGAAGAAGGTTGCCTAGCATTTCTTCTGCCGCAACATGAAGATGCATTCAATTGTAGAGTAAAACAGTAAAACACTTCTAGGGTAAACACTGGTCTAATAATCTCATTTTGGGAGTGAGACCATGTCTTGAAATCTAAATCAAACTGGTGTTAGTGCTTTAAGATGACAGAGGAAGCTGTGTGGCTGCTTGTTTTGGAGATCTAGGAATTTTGAATGTAGTGGCTCCTCTGCATCTTTGGCTTTTCTTCTATCACTGGCAGACTGTCACAGTTCTGAGTGTACCAGGGAAGAGATTTAGTTATTGTAGTCATCTCCATATTATTTGGTCTTATTCCCGAACCTTTTTTTTTTTCCCTTTTTCAAGGTAGCAGTAGTTTAGGGAATGGCTTTCATCCTAAATATGGAAAGCACGTGATGGTACAAGTGAAACACCTCGATGTTATGCGTTATAATGGGTCCTTTATTGCATATCGCTCAAACTGAAGTAGCTTTCTAGTAGGGTTTGTCTTCCAAATAAACTTCTACTTTTTTTTTTTCCTAGTTTTTGAAAACCCAGTAATGTAGCACAAATGTTTGGTCATCTGTTTATCACCTTAAAATTTGTAATAATATGTGAATTCAGATAAGATACATCTAGGCAAGAAGGGAGCATACAGAACTGTGGTGGTAGTGGGGAAATACCTGAGCAAGCTAAGTTGATCTAGACTTTAAAATCTGGGAAGTACAGAAAACTTTGTGCATCATGTCTCTTGTTTAGTGTCAGCCAAGAGGCAGAAATGTTGGGGACCGCTGTTCTGCAGAATCGATTATTGCTTTCTAAAGCTGATACGCTGCATAGAGCTAAAACTTAAACCTATAATGCATATGTCTTTTAATACATCATCTGACATACAGTACATATACGTCTGAAAAATTTGAGCTTTTTTTGTTTAGTGGTAAATATTTATAGACTGAAATATTAAGTCTTACTTTAAAGAATGAATTAAAATAGCTGTTCGTTTTAAATTAAGTAGAACTGTAGAGGTCAATTTTTAGTTGATGGTTTTATTAGTTTTCAGCAAATATTTTTGCTTTTAGAACTTGTTAAAAAGTAAGCAAACTACTTTGGTACATGTTAACTGAACATGTGACATGTTTGCTGCCATTGGGTGACTCCAGAAATACTGTTGTAAATTTTTTTTATCTCGGTATGCTGACTTGAATTATTAGTATTTTTAAATTTAGAATGATTATTGGAGAAGAAACTTACTTTCTTTTTTCTCCCCCTCCCTGTTCTTTCATTTGGCTTTCCCGTTTTTGCCTTAGGTTTTTGTTCTGAAATTTCACACTATAGCACGATACCAACTGTCTGTAATCTTTAAGAAATGCAAGCCACAGTCTGAACTTGGGGCTGCTGAAGCCGCATTACCTGGAGTACCGACAGCAGCAAATGCAGCTCCTGTTCCTGTTCCATCTCCTGCCCCAGCCACTCCAGTGGCCCCTGCACCAGTGCCTGTGTTTGAAAAACAAGGGGAGAAAGAAAAAGAAGATAAACAGACATTTCAGGTCACAGATTGTCGAAGCTTAGTGAAGACTTTGGTCTGTGGTGTTAAGACAATCACATGGGGCATAACGTCATGCAAAGCTCCTGGTGGTAAAACTGCATCATATTTAATTACATTGATCTTTTGTAACTCTACAATTAAAACAATGAAAATACTTTTGTTTAATGGTTGACCACTGCTTTATTCTTTATCTTCTTTCAGAAGCGCAATTCATTCCCAATAAGCAGTTGCAACCTAAGGAGACTCAAATCTATATAAAACTGGTAAAATATGCAATGCAAGCTTTAGATATTTATCAGGTATGTAACCTGGCTGTTTAGCACTTTTATTTGTACAGTTACTGTGTGTTAGATCTTTTAATAAGGAATTATTTGTCAGCTAAAAGACAAATCTCATGTGACGTGTATTTTCATTAAGTCTTTAATTTCAGGATCACAGCTGTTGGGAAATTTTATGAATTTCAGAGTACTTACCGCTCACCAGGAACAAATTATTTTCTTAACAGCCATAATTGTGTTTATACAGGCAGGTCAGACTGAAAGCAGTTGTCTGTTATGTGGTGGATTAGATGTCTTCAAGAGATAGTTGAAGTATTCACATGGCTACATTTGTCTTTTGTAGCTATACATAGCACTGATGAAATGTAAATGTGTGTGATTTGGAATTAAGTAACTTTGCAAATATACTGTGATATCTCATCAAAAAGCTGTTGGCTTTTTCCACTCCTGGCTTAATGGTTTTAAAACCTGTGGTAAGAACACTATTTTAATACTTTCATTGTCACCGTTGGCTCTTGTGCCCCAACTTCTAATTGTATAGGGCTTCATGTGAAACCTGTAAAATGCCTTTTCTTTTTTCAAAAGGTATTCTAAGAATAGCAAAGGGAAAAGGTTATTCAATTCTGTAACCAGTGTATGTGTGTTCTCAATTCCTGTAGGTCCAAATAGCAGGAAATGGACAGACATATGTTCGAGTAGCAAATTGTCAGACAGTCAGAATGAAAGAGGAAAAGGAAGTTCTGGAGCATTTTGCTGGTGTGTTCACAATGATGAACCCTTTAACTTTTAAAGAAATCTTTCAAACTACGGTTCCTTATATGGTGGAGCGAATCTCAAAAAACTATGCTCTTCAGGTATTATGTTTTTGTTTACTTTTTTCAATTGATAATAAATGGCATCCAGGAAATAGCTTATGCCCGGAAGTACATAAGGCTGATACGGAATTAGAAATAATAATGCTGAAATTACCATGCAAGATTTGAAGCAATTTATAAAAATACTTTGTGAAGATGGATGTTCAGAAACTTTCTAGGCTAAGTTTAAAAGATATGAATAGAATCACACAGAATCATAAAATTGTTAGGGTTGGGAGGGATCTCTGGAGATCATCTAGTCCAACCCCTCTGCCAAGGTAGGGCCTCCTAAAGCAGGTTACGCAGGAAGGTGTCCAGGTGGGTTTTGAATGTCTCCAGAGAGGGAGACTCCACAACCTCCCTGGGCAGACTTTGTTCTTGAAATGTGTTGAACATTGTGGAGTTCTTGCTTCGTTTGGGTGGTTGTGTTAATGTTCTACTGTTTTACAGAATGTAAGTCCTATATTGCACATTTAAAATTAAACTTTGAACTTGAATACTAAAGTTACAGGCATGGTTGTTGCCACTGAGGATAACCTGAATCACTTGGGTAGCAGTGGAGATGGGGAAAGAAATTTGTCTTAGTTTTTTGTTTTAAATGGGTAGTGAATTTATCCATTTGTTCTTTTCATTATAGCAACAATAACTCCTTTGTCATTTCCTTCTATAGATTGTTGCCAATTCCTTCTTGGCAAACCCTACTACCTCTGCCCTGTTTGCAACGATTTTGGTAGAATATCTTCTGGATCGGCTGCCAGAAATGGGCTCTAATGTGGAACTCTCCAATCTGTATCTCAAGCTGTTCAAGTTAGTCTTTGGCTCAGTTTCACTATTTGCAGCTGAAAATGAACAAATGCTGAAGGTAAAGGTCATTTGTGTTAAAAACAAAAAAATCTGTTTTGACTTAATACATTCTTCAGATGCCTGAAGAAACTTAGTTTTACACTAACGTTTGGTAGTCTTTTCACGTTTGAATCACTGTTAGTGGTACATCTCCATTTTTTCCAAAAGCCAGGTACATTGCCTTATTTATAAAAGATGGTTTCTGTGAATGTTTGCTTCACATTTGAAGCTATAAAGTGATTTACTAATTATGAATATAAATGACTGATACGTGTTTGTGGTCTCATTAGGATTGCAATAAACCTGTGTAACTTCATGGTCAGGGTATGCATATCTTCTTGCATATTTTTTTTCCCTTTGTTTCCATATTAACTTAAGACTTTTGCTTAGGCTGGCATCACTCTTTTTTATGGTGCTGAATCATGTTAATTCATGTCGTATTCAGTGACATTTACCTCTTTAGTTAGATATTTCTGTGCTCTCAAAAAGTCTTCATTAAAGAATGCTATTTCTGCTGTTGACATCATACTGTCTTTGTAGTCCAAGGATCTATTTATGTTGATGAGATCATCTCATTATTCAGTGAGTTTAGAAATACTGAGCTTGAAGCAAGAGTGTTCTGTTCTTATGGAAGTAACAGCTGCCTATACTCAGAAAAACCATTAAGATATTAATTGAGCGCTGTTCCTTCTCGCATAATTTCTCTCCATGTCTCTTCCTTCTACTTTAGAATAAACAATATTCTAATACACGTAACGGTGTGATAATAGTTTCTGTGCTTAACAATTTGTTACAGCAGGATTAGTTCAGTTTTCTGGCTAGAACAGAGTGGGGACTACTAATTTTCCAGATTCTTTGGAAGGCAAAAGAATATGAAGCAATATTCATATAATCTTGCTTAAATTCTTCTGGTTTGTCGTCGGAATCAAGGTCATTTGGATTTCATAAGATGGAGATCCAATTTAAAGAGTGTGATGTGCTACCTTCACAGTTTCACGCTTCTGTTACCTTTTTTGTTTCGCAGGATTGATGACATGGGCCTTGGGTAGACAATTTAATTGAATGATGAAGGCTATTTGCAGCATTTGCATAGCAATGTAGAAAGCTTTTAGATGCTAATAAAATCCAGAATTGTATCACTGTTTGTCCCTGATCTGTGAGACTCCTTGTATTTATCAACTGTTTTTAATGATTTCTGCAAACTGTTAATGTCTCTAGAGAGGCCGCCAGTTCCATAACCATTTTTTGACTTGCAAAAGTTTGCTTTCAAAGTGAAGTTTTAGCATTCACAAAACCTAAGAATTAGTGATGAAGTTAGATCAGGAGTAAATTAATATTGTGTCATTCTGACACTTTTGATTTCTGCTACACATCCCTTGATTCTGTGGAGCAAATATTTTTAATTATGTCAGATTTGCAGAACACTTTTTGTTATAATAAAGTTACTGCTTGGAGTAGCAAGCAGGCTTGATTTTTTGGCTAATATGAAAACAGGAATTAATTCAAAAATGGTTAGGGTTCTTGATACTGTTCAAATACAGCTTTAATTTTTAACTGTTTCAACAGTGGTATAAAATTAGTGTGGTATCAGAGTAGTTGGAATAGCTGAAGGTTTTTGATCTGAAAAACTTGGTGCATGCTAAAATTGTACAGTACAATGATGATAAAATTAATATTTTATTAATCTTCAAGCTTTATGTTTTTTTTATAGCCACATTTGCACAAGATTGTGAACAGCTCTATGGAACTTGCACAGACTGCCAAAGAGCCCTATAACTATTTCCTGCTACTCAGAGCACTGTTCAGATCTATTGGAGGAGGCAGTCATGATCTGTTGTATCAAGAATTCTTGCCGCTCTTACCAAACTTACTGCAAGGTAGAACAATACCTTCTTTCCCCACCCTAGTTTCTGATCTTTTTATGTAAATAGTAGTAATAAAGTTATATTATGTAATTAAAAAAACCCCAAACTAAACCCCTAACCCTGACAAGTATTTTCTGATTTTTAGCAATTGATGAAATATCTTGAATGTGGCTTCTTTTCATTTACTGTCAGCTCCTTCAGGCTCCATAGTTTTGGCTGCTTCACAATTTCTGCTGCTTGTTTTTTTGCTTTTCATTATGGGGCTGTTGGGTTTTTTGTTGGTTGTTTCATTATTTTTTTTTTGCTTGGGTAGCTTTGTTAGCATGCAGCATTGGGGGATAAGAGTAACAGGAGAAGCAATGGTGCCAGGCCATCACTGGTTTTGTGGGTAGAAATCACAGAGAAGCTCTGGTTGTTCTGCTGTTGAGAGCACATGTATGCACCTGCAAGTGCATGATAAATATAAATGCAAATATTGTCAGTCTGCAAAAAGAAATGGAAATAACAATCAGTTTCTTTGAGCATTTGTGCTTGCAAGAACTGTGTTCCGGAGATATGATGAGCAAGGAAATGTGGAGAACTACTTAAACCTAAGGACAAGCTAATGGGAACAATTCCAGGAATGTGTAATCCAGTGGTTCCCATGTACAGCTCTAGTGGCAATTTTTACTGTAGTTAGCAAATATGTATGTTATCTATAGATCATTATATAATACACGTCAATGTAGAAGTGCTAGCTAAGTTTATGAAAACTTGATGGGGAGAAAAATAAGTTGGGGAATGTGCTAAGTCTGTATGGGACAGGGAATGTACTTGAGCTCATTTAATTTTCAGGATGCCAGATGTTTCAAAACCAATTTGTTCTGTGGATTTTTTGGTTTTTTGGTTTGGTTTTTTTTTGTTGATACAAGGCTGAGGTTTGGGTTACATTATCTTTTTCTGGTTTTCATCTGTATTCAAATGCTACTTTATTCAGTCTAATATTGAATTTTAGGATATGCATAGGTATTCCTTTTGCATATGCATGTACCTACAAAAGCCTTCACTGCCTAAAATCCTTATTTGTAAGTTAAAATTGTGAATGGTATTACATTTTGTAACTACGTTACCTGCAGATCTTTACAGAATTTAGAGATGTGGGGTTATTCTGAATTTAGGAAACAGCAGTTTTTAACAATAAACTGCCTTTTTCCTTTGTATAACTTCTCAATGATTTTCAGGACTTAATATGTTGCAAAGTGGCCTTCATAAACAACACATGAAAGACTTGTTTGTAGAGCTCTGCCTCACTGTGCCGGTTCGTTTGAGCTCATTACTGCCTTACCTGCCAATGTTGATGGATCCCTTGGTGTCGGCTCTCAACGGATCTCAGACACTGGTTAGCCAAGGCTTAAGAACTCTTGAATTGTGTGTGGATAACTTGCAGCCAGACTTTCTGTATGATCACATTCAGCCAGTTCGAGCTGAGCTAATGCAGGTAAACATGTTGTTTCCTGTTAGACCACAAGAGGTCATTGATTCACTAAATATTATTAGAAATTTGGGTGAACCTTTGGTTATAAAAACTTAAATCTGTCATAAGAACCATACCAGTCTGGTGTGTTTGTAAAAGGCCAGTTGGTGTTGTGTTGTTAAACTGAAAGCTGTGAAAAATTGGAAAGTGAATTGTTTCTTCTCTACCCCCTGTTAAAGTTGAGACTTTTAACAGAGTGTATAGTTAAGAGTTGGAATTAAAGTAGCAAAGAGTTGGGTTATTTGGTAGCAAGAATATTACAATGTTTAAGATGAGCTGGTACAGAAAATGATTAAAAATTTTAAATGAAAAAAAAAAACAACCCCAAAACCCAACAACAAAAAACCCCAAGCAAACAACACAAGCTTATTACCTTCAGCATATCATGATTGACAGCTACATGAAGTCTTACATATACAGTGAAGATGATATGGCTGAAATTTTAAATGTGGCTATTTCCCTTAATATAGTGCTTTCGTATACTGTATCTTATAAATATAATGCTTTATTTGCTTTTTATGTTTCAAAACCAGATCTTTGAGGTTATTTGATTTCAGCCTTAACTGGCTTGCTTTTTGATGTAGTCTACATTTAGGACAACCTTGTTACCAAGCATTTGAACTGTTGCAAACTGAGAGTGCTTTTATTCAATCTAGAGAAGTATTTTCTGGAAGTTATGGATTGATTAGCCAGATATAAGAATAAATGTTTTCCTTAACATTTTTTTACATTACAACTTGAAAAGTGTTGAAGTGAGACTGGTCTGACCATGTAATGTTTAAAATACTTACTTTTAGGCTTTATGGCGTACACTGCGCAATCCTGCAGACAGCATTTCTCATGTGGCTTATCGTGTACTTGGTAAATTTGGTGGAAGTAACAGGAAGATGTTAAAGGAATCACAGAAACTACAATATGTAGTCACAGAAATCCAAGGACCTAGTATTACAATTGAATTTTCAGACTGTAAAGCATCCATTCAGCTCCCAATGGAAAAGGTAAGGGCTGAAGTTATTTTCTGTGCTGAGAAATTGTCTTAGTTTTCCTCTATTACAGACTTTTTGGAAGTTTGCTTGTAAAACTTTGCTAAAATATGTGGTATGTCTGCCAGTTCCAGATGTGAGTGAATAACTATAGAATTTACATAATTAAAAGTAGGTTTTAGGGTCTCTTGCATACATGATTTTTATTTTTATTTAATATCCTTTCAGTGAAACAAAGATATTTCTAATTTATGTTGTAATAAAGACACAGAATCTAAACCCACTTATATTTTTTTTTGAGTTGCCAGACTTGGTAGGTAAAGGACAAAACATTGTTTCAGAAATCACTGCAAAGAGCTATTTTGCTTTTTTCACTATGTCGTGTAGTATCAGTTGAGAGCAGGTAAGCTTATACGAACTTCTTGCTTCATTTTGACATGCAAAACTAGCAGAAGCTCGCTAACCTGTTCTTTCTTTATTGTCCCTTTAAACTGTTCTATATGTCACCTCCAAAATCCATAAATTTAAACATGTTTTTCTGCTTTTACAGAGTGATAGGATAGGAGCTAAACTGGCCCAAATAAATGCTTCTGTACACTTGTTTTTTTTATCCTTCCCTTTCCTAACTTTTGGTGTACTGTTTAGATTAGGAGCAGGAATGTACTCTAAAACCTCCCTATTTTCTTTTTGAAGTGAACTGAAAACTTACTTTAGAAATTCTTCAGTGATGATCATTCTAATGAATAAAGAACAATGGTTTGGTTTTGTTTGTTGTTTCTAGCTTGGGTATAGTACTTCTCAGAGCTGCAAAACCACTTTGTACTTGTATAGGCTTTCATCTGACAATCTCAGTGTGTCACAAATGCTTAGTTCTCACTAATTACAGCAATCTAATCTGTGTGTTGGGATCTGAGAGTGAAGCTGTATTTTGAGTTAATTTGGCCTGTAGAGTTACTTACCTTTTCAATTACGCTTTCATAAGTAGATATGATCTGAATGTAGTAAACAGTTTTCTGTAGAGGCAGCTGGATCTCTTTGGCTCCATACATACAACCATCAGGCTTCAGAATAGCATGGAAAAATGATTCTTAAAATAGTTTTATCTGAAGATAGTTTTATGGATTTCTTCTCTGTACTGAAACTGATGACTTGAATACGTGTAAATACTGTAATTGCTGGCATTTTCCTATCCAGCTAGGTTTAATTCAGACAAAGTTTTCATGCATCTAAGGTGTGGGTTAATGATAGAGAATGATCTTCAGCTTCTTGGTGTTGACCAAGAAACAATGTATCTGCTGAATACTTTGCAACTATAACCAGGAAATGTCATATTAGAAGGGAAAAAGAAGTGGAATAAGTTGAAAGTGAGAAATTGATGTTTCCTTTTAGTGCTTTAGTAGTTTTCTGTGGTCTGTGTAAAACTTATTGTTCTTTTCATTGAGATGCTTATAAGGTTATTCAAACACTGATGACAACTAGTTAAGTCAGTAAGTGGAAAGATGGTTTTCCTTTCAAAGAAGCCAGAGCCTTTTCCTGAATTACCCTGTTTAAGCATGAATGGTTAGATTTTATTCACAATTGATCAAGTATCAAAATTTCTTATTTCGTGCACGCCAATTTTTACATGTTGTTTTGCTTAATGCCTGTATATAATTTGTTTTTACTTTCTTCCTTTATTTTTTTATTTTGAAAGTATAGAAAGTAGGTAACTGTGTTTATATATATGCAAAATAGACATTTTTCAAAAGTATGTACTCCCCCTTTTCATTGCATTCATATCTGAGGAGTTTATTTGAATTATTCTTAAATATATTAGATCTTTTTGCAAAGGAAGAGTACTATTTCCGTTAAGTAAATGGTGTTTAGAAGTTACCTACAGGGGTATTTAATCATGATGTATGATTAAACGTATGATGAAAAATATGATGCATGGAAAACATGACAAAGTAATTTGTAAGAACATTTTATGGTACCATTTATATATGCATATAAATGCGTTGGATACCAACAGTGTATAGGGATTAGGAACAGCAATTATTGCTGGAGGGAAGGTGAGGAAGATTTTCTTGAGGGGGAGAGAGAGAACAAAGGTGTACCTCACTCATGACTTCAAATGCTTTCCGACCGTGCAAATAAACGTGTCTGCCATGAAATTTTGCATTTATAAAAGCACAGCAAGTATCAGGATAATTTCCAGTCTGCTCTCTCAGGCATTCTTTGCATTTCTTAACTTAGACAGTCAAAATTGTACATTCTTTTAAAGTTACTTATAATATATGTTAAAGATACCATTCCCTTGATAAATCATCACCTCATTGTAAATGTTAAGAACTAGAAGTATCTGGTTACTATCTATCTCTTTTTCATTATAGGCAATTGAGACTGCTCTGGACTGTCTGAAGAGTGCTAACACAGAACCGTATTATCGTAGGCAAGCATGGGAAGTAATCAAGTGTTTTTTGGTAGCTATGATGAGCCTGGATGATAACAAACATGCGTTATACCAGCTTCTTGCACATCCCAAGTATGACAATTCTTTAAACATAAATGTGTATGTAAAATTTACAGTGTTTTTAGAACAACCTAATTTAGAGACAGTGGTTAGTCTAGGTAGCATCTTCCTCATGGGATTTTTACCTGATTCCTTTTAAATCAATGCAGGACTCTCCAGTAAGAGGAATTTAGTCAGCATATTATTTAACGCCAATGACGTGTTAATGTTTCATACTTTAATTTTCTCCCGTAATCACAGTCCAATGTATAATCTGTTACATACGATCAGACATTTCTTTTGAATTACTTTTAGTTTAGTATATTTAAATAGTTGGAATTTTCTGGTCCTTAATTGCATTTTAAAGATTAACTTAGATTGTGATGCTTTGTATGTACACTTAATTTTTTACTAAAGTGAAAGAGATACAAAATTCAGTTTCATTTAGTGACCAAACTATAGCATAGTGACAGATGTAGCATCTATTTATGTTACTGGGGGCTTTTTATTGATTTTTTTTTTTTTTTTTTTTTTTACTCACATATTTTACAATTTTAGTCATTGATACCTAATGAGTTTATTGCTTTTAGACAACTTTGTCATCTTTGCCCAAAAAGTGTGTGCTGACTTTGACTCTTGCAATGTAGTAAATATAGCTAAAGATTATAGTAGCTTTTATAATTTGAACTTGTTAGACTTGACATAAATATAGCTTTGCAATGAATAGGTTTTGTTGGGCAGTGATTTGATAAATAATGTTTCAATCTTTCAAGATTAAAATCAAATGTCATTTTAAAAAGGGAAAAATGTCAAAATATTGAAAATGACATTCTGTAATTGAGTTGCAGTGTGATGCCTGTATACCTATTATTTGCAATATATGTGGCTTCTTCTAAACCACTGGCTTTAAATGTTCCTGATGAAATTGAGCTATCCATCATGTTTGAGACCAGTGGTTGACAAAATTAATATGGACGGAGTGAACTGGTCTAGCTCTGTCAAAATGAGGCGAAAATGGGAGGTAGAAAAGGAGTTAGGTATTGAAAGCAAACTTTAAATCAAGTACTTGGCAGTGCTCACAATTGAGCTGCCAGAACTGCAGTTTAGGATCCTAATGAACTTCATTTTGTCTTTCAGCTTTACTGAGAAGTCCATACCCAGTGTGATTATTTCGCATCGATACAAAGCTCAGGATACTCCAGCTCGTAAAACATTTGAACAGGCACTGACAGGGGCATTCATGTCAGCAGTCATCAAAGATCTGAGGCCCAGTGCTCTGCCTTTTGTAGCCAGCTTAATCCGCCATTACACAATGGTGGCAGTCGCTCAGCAGTGTGGTAAGTAAAGTGGACTAGAGATCATGTGGAGTGCCATGAGAGGGGTGGAGAAGTTTATACTTTTTATAATAGTAATTTGTTTTAAGAAAGTCATGATATTGCAGTGGCTTCTGGGTGGAAATTTTACTTTTTGTTTGAATGCTGAGTTATATTTTAATTCTTTTGAGCAGTGAAAAATTATGAAACAGGTTTTAAAAAACAATCAGTGACCTAATAATACTTGAAAAATGCTCCACCTAATGAAATAATTACAGCTTGGAACAGGTTATATTGCCAGAGCATTTGTGTTACTTGATATACACAATTATTTTTGCAGATGGTCTTTAATTGTGTTGTTTCCACTCTGGTTTTGAAGGACCATCAGAGAAACGAAGTAGAAGTTAGAGCACTGCAATGTCTTACATCTATGAAGAAAACTTCCTGTTTGGAATTGTACTGTGTATGACAAGTAATTTGGGAAAAGACATAGTATAAGCATATCACTGTTCATTGTCACATTAATGTAACTTGAATTTTTATGATTCTTCATTTTAATTAAATCTTCTTTCAGTGCACAGTCTAGTGCATAGAAGAAAATACTCAAGTAGATATAATCTTTTTTTCTTCTAAGAGTGAAGAATGCCTTACAATCCATTTATATGCAAATAAACAGTGCTTAGTGGTTTTGCCATCAACTAGTCCGAGGAGTAGTAAAATCTAATTGAAAGACTATTCATATTGAAATATCCATTGTTTTTTCTTTTTTTTCCTCTCTTTCTTTTCTTCCGCAACACAAATTACAGGTCCTTTTTTGCTGCAGTGCTATCAGGTTGGAAGCCAGCCTAGCACAGCCATGTTTCATAGTGAAGAAAATGGGTCAAAAGGCATGGATCCCTTGGTACTGATTGATGCCATAGCAATCTGCATGGCGTATGAGGAGAAGGAACTCTGCAAAATAGGAGAAGTGGCTCTAGCAGTGATATTTGATGTTGCAAGCATTATCTTGGGATCAAAGGAAAGGGTAATATATATATATATATATATATATTTTAAATGAATTTAAGTGATGTAGTTTCAGCCAGTGCGAATTTGCTTCTAAAATTTTGGAGGCTTTTTCAGAGAGCTGAAAAGCAAACTGATACATGTCTTTCTTTCCAGGCTTGTCAGCTTCCCTTGTTTTCATACATTGTGGAACGTTTATGTGCTTGCTGTTATGAACAAGCTTGGTATGCTAAACTAGGAGGTGTTGTGTCAATTAAATTTCTTATGGAACGACTGCCACTAATTTGGGTCCTCCAAAACCAGCAGACTTTCCTGAAGGCACTTCTGTTTGTTATGATGGATCTAACTGGAGAGGTATCTAATGAATGAATTATATCAAATAGTACGGGCAAAGCAAACTTCTGTTCTTAAATTCACCCAGATTGACTCTTGGTAATCTTGATTTTACTTAACTTCAGAATGTATTGTATCTGCGATAGTTATGTGTGAATTTTAGTCATTTTAACTTAAACCAAGACCTGAAGTTAGGAATGAGCTCTTTTTTCCACATAACTTTGAAAAAGTTGTTGAAATTACACTGGCTTCTTTCGGAGGAGACACGTACAGATCGCATTTGGATCAGTGAAAGAACACTAGATTCACTGTCACTTGCAGGAAAAACACGGGTGTTTTTTTCTTCTGTGTTTAGTTTGGAAGGAGTTCATGTTATCAAAAAGCTGTATATAGTTATAGATACCTAGAGAATTGCAGGCTTGACCTTTTCTCAGTTGTGAATCATACGATGGCAGCATTGCGAAGGGTTCCAGCGCTTAAGTTAGTTTATAAAATTGTGTTGTATTGCAGCTCTCAGTTTTGGAGTGATTGCTGGGAAGACTAGTTTAATGTGTGTTCTGTTCAAGCTTTACATGGTTTTAGCCATTTGCAGAGGATTCATCAAAATCAAATGCTTAGTTCATTGATGGGTAGTGTGTAGGTTTGTGATCTTTGTTCTGTACATATTTAATAAAAATAATCTGATACCTTAGGTTTCCAATGGAGCAGTTGCTATGGCAAAGACCACATTAGAACAGCTTTTGATTAGATGTGCAACTCCTTTAAAAGATGAAGAAAAAACAGAAGAAATCCTAGCAGCACAGGAAAAGTCTTTCCATCATGTCACTCATGACCTCGTTCGAGAAGTAACCTCTCCAAACTCCACTGTGAGAAAACAAGCCATGCATTCGTTGCAGGTACTTGCACAGGTCACTGGAAAAAGTGTCACAGTGATTATGGAGCCACATAAAGAGGTAAGAAGAAATACTTACTAAAAGTGAGTTTAAAGTTGTTTACCAGTTTGGATTTGCAAAATGCTTTTCTGAGTACATTTTCCCACATTAGTGACAGCATATGCTTGTCATGTGCTAGGTTTCATTGTTCTAAAATACGCTGTGGCTGCAGTACTGTAGAGATTCATTCAAGCTGTGCCTGATTACTTAGCCAGTATTTATAGTGCCTTCAGGTTGATTTACTTCCTGAAATTATGGGCTGCTCATCCTACCACCAATCAGATATAGGCTAGGCCAGGTAGATACTGCATCTTGAAGCTCAGTTTTGTGTTATTCTCTAAATGTGAGGCATATTCTTATGCCTTTCCATATCTAGGAGGAGACTATAAAAATCAAAGCTGTTTGAAATGACTTTTTGCTAGATACTCCTTAAAGCTAATAGCATTCATGCTCTGGAAAGACAAATAAATGTACATACACCCTAAGGGCCACCACAACATATGAAATTATGGCTGTTGTTACTGTAGTTTGGGAACACACAGAGAAGCCCCCTCATTGATATCTTATTTTGCTAACGGTATTTAAGGAGGAGAGAGAGAAGTTGGTGTGATGGAAAAAGCTTACATGAATGTTTGTTTTTCTGATGTTTTCTAGGAGCTTAAAATATTCAAGACTTGACCTTTTGAAATGCTCAGGTCTATGAATTTCTTTGTAATTTATAATATTGTGAATTTATTAAATATCATAGATCTGTTCAATGAGAATATGTAATAATTACAGTTACTGAGTTGTTTTGATAACTATCTATAAATTAAATTAGTTCAGAAAAGTACTTTTTTTCTTGCATAGTGATTTCTGAAGAGGTATGACTACAGCCACAGTAGCAAATGGATAGAAACATGCACCAATGGTGTCCTCTTAGTGATTAGGTTTGTAGGGTCATTTGAATAGGCTGCTAATTCAGTAATCTAAATTACACTGTGTAGGTTCTCCAAGACATGGTTCCTCCTAAAAAGCATTTGCTTAGGCATCAACCTGCAAATGCCCAGATTGGCCTGATGGAGGGAAATACATTTTGCACAACCTTGCAACCCCGATTGTTTACAATGGATCTAAACGTTGTGGAACACAAGGTTTTCTACACAGAGGTACTTTCCTTTTATCTTCTGATATTTGAATGTAGATGCTTAAGTAGTGATGATGTTAGAACTTTCATTGTTAAAAATACACATTTTTCTCTGTGCATTTTAAACTTTCACCAAAATGTAAGAATTTACCTTTGGAAAAATGAACTGAGATTTGCCTTTACCTACAACGTAATGAGATTTGCTTTACCTACAACATAATAGCTCTGAGCTAAGCAGAATATTCTCATGTATGTGAAATACATTAAATGAACTTTGGTGTTGAACTCCTAGTCTAGTAGCCCTAACTTTCATATTTAGGTCTTATTTTATGCACAGTATAGCTATTAAATAAATAGTTGTAACACCAGAACATAGATATTGTTCATTAAGGTTTATGAGTCTCTAACAGTTTGAGTAAAATTAGATATAAAACTAGTGTGTAGATTTAACTTAGAGAAACTGTCTAGTCCCTTGGTTTCCTAGCTGTCTTGTCCAAATATAAGTTCAGGACGTTTTTAATACCAACAGTAATTGCAATTAGCAAGGCCAGGTATGCAGAGGATCCTCTGGTTTTGACTTAAGACAAAACCAAAGTGCTGTATATCAAAAATATGCACCTTGTAAAGGTGAGAGTGATATAATGGTATTGTTAATATCTGAATCTTGATAGTGTTCTTGGATATAGGTGCAACCTGGACGTTGTGAACTTGCGTAACTTTGTTTCAGCCTGTTCAGTGTTTTCTAACAAAACCCATATAAGTATATTGAAAATACTTGCCTGCAAAGAGGAGAGCTCTCTAGGAAAGAATTGTCCCTCTGGGCATTAGAATTACTGAAGACATTTTCAGCACATTTTTTCCCCGTTAATCTCCTTCTGTTTTCTTACCCCATTCCTCGATATTTTCAGTACTCTTACTGCCATTCAGGAGGCAAGCTTTTCTGTAGACCTACTCTTTTATCATATGAGCAGCCTGTTTGCAAATAGTCTGGGAAGGTGTTGGCCAGCAAAATGCAAAGTGGCTAATTATTGCTTGACTTCTCTCTGGTGGCAGTGCTAATGGGCTCTCTAGCCTCTGGCTAACCACCAGTTTTAATAGGAACTTACACCCTGATTTTGAGTAGAATTTTTGCTTGTTGGTGAGATTTGAAGGGTGATCAGTGTGTTTCCTTAAACTTGGCTCTTTGAGGAAACAAGACTCAAGAAGTAATAATACCATTTCAAATGTGATTCTCAATGCTATGCTGAAATGATTTATTTTCTGTTCTCTAGTTACTGAATTTGTGTGAGGCTGAAGATGCTGCTTTAATGAAACTACCTTGTTACAAAAGTCTTCCATCACTTGTACCTCTTCGTATTGCAGCCCTAAGTAAGTAAAACTTCCTAGGCAAAGTTTGGTGTAGGTAAGTGTCCTTGTGAGCAGCGGGCAGTCCTCTTCCCAAGATCAGCAGAAAACTTGAGACTGATGACTGCTCTCTAGAGGTCACAGTTTAATGGAGAGAAAAATGGGAAAGTATCGCTGCTTTCTTAATGACTAGGATTTAGTTTCTGAAATGAACCCAAAATATTTCTAGACTAATTATGTTATATAGCATTAGGAAAACTTTAGAATGCTGTTAATAGAATTCCCAATCTTTTATATTTTATGATGCCTGTAGCTTTTGGCAGAGCATGCTAGGCTTTATCTGTGTAATTTAAGATGAAATAGAAGAAAGTTGAAGAGAAGAAATGTAGAATTAGGTTTTGTTTTGGTTTTTTTTTCTCCCTTGCTTGATACTGAGTTAACAAAGAGAACAAACTTGATATTTGCAGATGCTCTAGCTGCCTGCAATTATTTGCCTCAGTCAAGAGAGAAAATCATTGCTGCGCTTTTCAAGGCACTTAATTCAACAAATAATGAACTGCAGGAGGCAGGAGAAGCATGCATGAGAAAGGTTAGTGTATTAAAACAGTGTTGCTTTTGAGGCCATTGTTCTCTCTGCTTTACTTACTTGTTACAAAGCTTCTTGTGAAAGTTCTCTACAGGAAATAACGGCTGCTCTGTTAACTTTTTGTTAGTGACACCAATATAATTAAGTTTCTGTCAGATATGGGTTTTTGGGGGGTGTTTGAACTTAGCCATAGAAGTTTTTTTTCTGGTTGAAATTAAGCATCGAAGGCTCTTGGGCAAGGACCAAATCTTTCAGTCTTCCAGTCTTTCTGTCTGTCTGGTCTGTCAGGCTTTCTGTTTGTCTGGTCTTCGTAAGTGTATCTTCTAAATAAACAGTGTCAGTCCTTCCCAGCAGTTTTGCAAATGTGCATGCCTGGCTTTATTGTAAAAGCTTTTCTCATGTTTCTCCTTTGTTCCTAAAAAGTAGTAAAAGACCCCATAGTTGGTTTTGGAAAAGTAAGCAATACAGCAGAGTTAGACTCTGCGTCACAGTATGGCAGTTTCTTTAAGGAACAGGACTGCGGCTGTTCTTTAAGGTCAGAATCAGTATCCTTATGTGGTGCTACACTACCCCGTACTGGGGATGCTAGATTATAGTGTAAAAAAGCTGGAAGGACAGGGAAAAGGCTATTCTCTCATCATGATTTGTTGCACAGTAGGTATGCCTAATTCTGATTCTTCAAGATTTTAATACCATTCTTCTAAATACAGAAAATGATAATAAAAATACTCATAGCCTCTTTGTACTGTGTAGATCTGGTGGTTTGTAACGGGGAATATAACTAGAGTAACACTGCTGGTTTGCGTTTGTTGAGGCCATTGACTGACTAGAGGTCAGACATTGTATTTTAATGTCACTCTGGTCATGAGAGGGAATGTACTTATTATTTATGGCTTGCTGACAGTACAGTTGGGTTGAGAGGTAGGAAGAAGCAAATAAGGGTTATTCTGACCTTTGCAGTTGGTATAAGATTTTTCTGATCGTTTTTTCTCTGTCATAAATCCATGCCCACAGGATGTTTGGTTATGAAATATTCTCTTCATCTGCTTGCAGCCAGGTTCTCTTGGACTTTTATGTTACTCAGAATGCGTTCAGACTGTAAGACAGAAATTTGCTCTTGCCTTTGGCCAGATGCACAGCAGTTCTTAATAAGGCAGTGTCTAAGTAGTTTGTCCATAGCTGTGTATTTAATTTATAGTTGTGGCAGTTTTTCAGTCTGTCTGTAATTAAGATCTCCTCTTTGATTATATTATGGAATATCCTACTGGGTGTCAGAAATGTCTAAGTGCTTCCCAAATTCATCTTGTCACCATGTATATTTCCAGGAAAAAACATTGTTTAAGGTATTGCATTCTGAAAGTACAAAATAAAAGAAGAAAAATCAAGTCAGCAGAATTCATTTTAAGAAAGGTGCTTGCACAAAAGTCACTCCCCTCTCCATCTGTATCTTAAACCTGTACTCTCTTGCAGTTCTTGGAAGGAGCTACCATAGAAGTTGATCAAATTCATACACACATGAGACCATTGCTTATGATGTTGGGAGACTACCGAAGTCTGACACTGAATGTTGTGAATCGTCTGACATCTGTCACTAGGCTTTTCCCAAACTCTTTTAATGATAAATTCTGTGATCAGATGATGGTAAGCCTGTTAAAGTTTTCTTCAGCTCTTCCAGAAGAATTTTTCTTTTAACTAGTATCTTTTCATATTGTTGAAAAGTCAAAGAACAAATCAGTAGTAACTCAATGGACATATTGGTAGTACAAGATTTTTGTTTCACAATAAAATGAAAACATTAAAGAGCTAGACCATTTTAAAGAGCTGCTAAACCAGAAAGTTGAGAGATGTTCTTTTCTCATGAAGACGTACCTAGTTATGCTGAGGTCCTCTTGGACAAATTTATCATTAAGCAAGGTGCCAGCAGCATAATATGCTAAAGAAACTGTTGAAAACATGTTATACTTCCTAATGGAGTAAGTCTGTTTTAGTGTTTTTTCAATTTATAAAATGGTGGAAGGTATTGCCCTTCTTATTTGCAGTTTTTAAACTGTGTATGTGAATTCTTTATCCTTTTGCCATGGATGTTCAAATATTTAAATGCATACATATCAAGGAAATCATTAAACAAATGTAAGCCTATCAGATTTTTATGCCTTTTAATGTATGTTGTTTTCTAATCCCTGCTTTCTTTAGTATAGAAAGGACTTCTAACAACAGCAAGCTCTTCATTCTAAGGCAATGAAAATAACTAATCAGTTTTTCCTTTGTTTCCTTCAAACAATCACTTTTGCCTCTACTGTTGTTTTCTTGTAGCATATGCTGTCATTTGCTAAAATGGAATGGTATAGTTAGAAGAATAGCACTAATTATCCTCTCTTTGTAGCAACACCTGCGTAAATGGATGGAAGTTGTAGTTATTACACACAAAGGTGGACAACGGAGTGATGGAAATGTAAGTTAGTGAATGCTTGTATGTGGGAAGGCAAGAGAAAAACAGTATTAATGTTTTGGAATGACAGAACTCAGTTGTAAATGTTGCCCTAACTGATGTTGTGTTACAAGCTAATGAACTTATGCGTATGTTGAATATTTGTTACAACTCTTAGTAAGAGGAGCTTCTTATCTGCTGACAGTGGTTCCTTTAAAGCCTATTCTATACAGGTTGGTGTGGAACAGCTCATTGTTTTTTATTTATTTGCTCAGGATTTTCTGCTTGGAAATCTGTTCTTCATTGGAATGGCTGATGAGCTCAGCAGCATATTCCCTCTTTTTTCACTAATTTGTTTGATGTTCGTGACATAGTCTTTTGAAAATTCTACAGAATAATATAATCCCACTTAATGATAATTTTTAATGATATCATATAATTTATGAAAACCAATTTCAGTATTTACCAGTTGAGATCACATTAAAATCTTTCTCCCATCCAGATTAATGGCCTCAGTGTTGAACTATGGGAAGCTGATCAGTGTTCTTATAAATGGAAAATGGCACAGTGTGATGACAACACTGTGTGCTCTTAGCAGTTCAGCACTGAAGGGAATTCCTGCTTCAGTGTAGTTTCATGTAGATTACCAGAAGCCCTGTAATTCTATTAAGATTTTATTAATAACTTATGTTAATTGTTGAGATTTATTATTGCAACTAGGAAAAAATGGGGGAATCTTACTAATTTCTTTGTTTTTTTAAATGAGAATGAAATTAGATTGGGTTTTTGTTTCCCTCAAAACATGGAAATGGCTTAATGGCTTTTCTTCACTCTTTTCTGTCATTGTAAAGAGAACTTTTAAATATGAATTTAGTCATTGCTTTGTATTTGACCTAGATGTTCTCTAATGGAATAGAATTTGTTTCTTACGTTTAAGCTTAAAAACTCTGCATTTTTTCAGTTAAACACATTGTATTCAGGTCAGAGTAGTTCTAAGGCCTCCATAGTCGTCTTTTGGGATTCTCTTTTCCTCAAATGTGACAATTACAGATATCTTGCATATCTTTTTATATCAATAGTCTTTTGAACCACAATGTGGCACCTCTAGAACAGTTTTTAGTTGTCCCTAAATCCCATTTAATTGTGAATTCTTCTGCTTTTAATGTCTTCCATTGATGTTTTCTATGTAGTTGTGTGTTTAGTCTCCTAAACATGTAATTTTTTATTTTAGTGTTGGTTTAAAACCTATGTATGTTGAGAGGGAGGTGCACATCAGACATGTGAGAAGGAATCTACTGTCACTTCTTGGGGGAAGAGAAGTCTATGGAAACATTTTCAAATAGAATTGTGTGATTGCAAAGCTGATGGAAATATTACTATTTTCCTCACAGTTGTTGCTCTAAAATTTCCTTAAAAATAAAAACTCTAGGAAACTGATGGAAGGCACAGACAGTGTGGTCTTTATACAATTGTTATGGCATCCTGTGTTCATTTGTCCATATGCTCTAAATCGTCTAAATGTGGAAAAACTAGGATGGTGAAACAGGTGGTCAGAGTTACTGTAGCTGGCCTTTCCCTTACTCTTGTTTTCTTGACCATAGTGAGATTTCAAAATCTGAGATACTTATAAGCAATGTTGGGGAGTGTTACTGGGGTAGGTGGCATCATTCAGAGTTGGGTGAGTGTTTAGATCTGGGAGATGGTAAACATGCAGTGGAGAATGGAATTGGTCAGGAAAGTCTTACGTTTGCCAGCTGAAACAGTACAGAGCACTGTTACAATAACGTTTTTTGACCTAAAGGGTTTTCATCTTTTTCCAGCAGCACTTAATGAAGGTGCCATTTGATGGTAATGCTGGTGGTGTCATGAAGCTCTCCAGCAGAGTGCAGAGAGTGGCTAGTCAGCAAAGCTTCTGAAAGAAACAGGCCAGGAGTCTATGGAATATACAGTTTTCATATGTAAACGAAAATTCTAGACAAACTGAAAACTTCAGACATCTCAGTTAAATATGCTGCATAATAATTAACAGCTATTGTGAAGATCCACATTGATGCCAGAATAACTAAGCTCTTCATTCACTTAAAGTGACAGTCCTGCTGTGTTCCTGAACTATGTCTTTGCTGTTTAGATAAATGAACAAATTAAAACATAACGTATTAAGTGATTAAGGTCTAATTCATTGGCCCAATGAGTGAAATCTTTGATTTAAATCCCTTCTTCCTTTCTTCCTTGCCTCCCCAAGGAAAAGAATGGAGTTTTTTTAAGTCATGTCCAGTAATTGGAAAAAACCATGTTTTGAATAGGTGGTTGTGTCTGACTGCCCCCTCATGAGCAGTGGCACCACGTGGAAATTCTGCATTACAGCCTATTAGAAGGATTTTATAGCTTGGTAGTTGAAGTATTGAAAGTGGTTTCATAATCGATGCTGGACAAATTTTTCTTGGAAGACGTTAAAATATTGTTTCCCGTGACTCAGTAATCTTGTATTTATTTTTTATTCATTATAAATATTTGAGAAGCTATGCCTAAGCAACATACAAGTAAAAAAAAGGATGCTTTTCATCCTAATTCTTAGGAGAGCAGCTCAGAGCATTGGAGATATTCATTGTCTTCATTCTTTCACTTTGAGATGAGAAAATAACCTTACGAAAGTCAGTTTCTGGCTGCAGCCTGAAGAATAGCATATCCTGATTTGTTCATTTATTTGATATTCTTGTGGTCTTTTCCTTTTCATGCTGTGACTTCTGGTTTGGTTCAGCCTGCTGCAGAAAGGTTAGAGTTGAGAAACTCAGTGGAGGCACCAGGAAGTTCTTTGTTGTTCTGTTGGGTTTTTTTGTTTGTTTGTTCTTATTTTTTTAACTTTCTTTTAAACTGTGGTTTATCAGTTTTACTGTTGTGTTTTGGGCAGAATGCATTGTGCCTTTGGGTGCAGTGCTGTAAATTGTCTTCTGTTTGTATGTGGCAGAGTTGTTTTGGTAACATTGCTGTTCAGGATGCTAAGCATGTTTGTACTAGGAAGAGCAGGATTTTTAATTTCTGTGAAGGCACAAGTGCTTTCAAAAGATTTGATGTGTTCTCAGTCCTGCACTTCAGTCCATGAGAGTAGCCTTGAGGGGGTCTGCGTAGGCAGATCGTGTTGAAGAAGTGGACCTAATACTTTGTGTTTACATTCAGTTGAGGAAAAGCAATACATTTGATAATAACCTTTTGTATACTGTATACTAGAAATTGATTTTAGAGAGATGGTGAGGGTGAATGGTTTGTTTTCTTCCTTTCCCTTTTCTTCCTGAAGAAATCCATGCTCTAGTTTACTGAAATATGGGTTTAAATTACACAGTGAAAGAAAAACACAAAATTACTTGGGGCTTAAGAAGAACTTAGTATCTAGTGGTAGAACAGAGCTGACTTTTCTTTGAAGTAACCAGCTGTTTGCAAGATATACTGAACAGTGCTGTGGGAAAGCTGCCTGTCTTTTTCTGCATGTCTAGTCTGGGGTGATGGGGTGTATACGAGAAACTGTTTAGAAGGGAAGGTCTGGCTTTTTGGTGCATTAGCCACTTTGGTGTAGTGCAGTGAGCACTCTGTAACTCCCCCATCACCATTATCATTACACAATGTTTAGCTCTTACCTGTAAAACACCACTGTTACTGACAAAGAAAATAAAATTAAAGCATTAGATTGCAAGGGTGGAAGGGCAGACTTCCACAAGAGCAATTTTCTCCATGTATCATGGTAAGTAGATGCTGTATGTATCTTAACCCTTTGCACTTGGTTGCTGGCTATGCTAATATAGAGAGGAAGAAAAAAGGTAGGATGTGTGATACTGTTTTTATATATTTAGCTGGTAATATTAACTTAACTGTGTTTCTTTTTACCTGTAGGAAATGAAGATTTGTTCAGCAATTATAAATTTATTCCATCTGATCCCAGCTGCCCCTCAGACTTTAGTTAAACCTCTGCTGGAAGTTGTTATGAAAACAGAACGAGCAATGTTAATTGAGGTAAGAGTGGAAGTTAGTGTTGCAGATATTTTTGCTTTATAGTATTTTAAACATTAGCATGTAATAAATATTTTAAACAGAGCATGGGAACATTTGATGTAATAAATAAATATGCTCTTCAAGCCTTTTAGGAGGTGTTAACATTTGTCTTAGACTCTTAAAAGTGAAGTTTTAAAATTGTCAATAAATTGTCATCATAGAAGTTCTGAACATTTTGTATCTGCATAAATGCCAAGTCAAATGTGTTTTTCTGAGTGCTAGTAAATTAGTAGAAAATACTCTGTACTCCGCATTTTTAATTTAAGCTTTATGAATCTTTCAGGCTGGCAGTCCATTCAGGGAACCACTCATTAAATTTTTGACACGTCATCCATCCCAGACTGTGGAGCTGTTCATGATGGAAGCCACTTTAAATGATCCACAGTGGAGCAGAATGTTTATGGTAAGCTGTGTGGGGAATGGAGCAGGAAAAAGCCCTCATCTTCACAAATCTGATGAATTAAAAGTTTTTCATCTTTTCCATCTTTTTTTCCTTAGATGACCTTGTAGTTCTTAATCATGGTCTTGCTCTGACTGTAGGTGCCTGATTTCAGTTTTGCATCTGTTTGTCCTGACATGCCGATTTTATACCTTTCCAGATCATACAGGATTATTACTGAAGTTGTAGAGGCTATTTTTATATATGTGAAATATAAGCTCTGGAATTTTACTGAGCAATATAAAAGCTACAGGATGATATAGCCTTTTGGTATTTTTGCTTTTAAAGGTTGTTATTAAAATTATTTCTTCCCCTTCTTCAGAGTTTCTTAAAACATAAAGATGCCAAACCTCTACGAGATGTACTGGCAGCAAATCCTAACCGTTTTATCACTCTGCTGTTACCTGTTGGTACCCAAGCAGCTGTTAGACCTGGTTCTCCAAGCACTACCACAATGCGTCTTGATCTACAGTTTCAGGCTATCAAGGTATTCATTTATTCTTGTATGTCTCTGCACTAGACAGTTAAAAGCTATTTAGCTACAAGCCTGTTACGTACAGGCTTTCAAGTATATGTGTGTGTATTATAGCTTGTAGAAAAACACTTGTAAGAACGTAAAGTGTTTGTAGTCAGAGTCACTCTAGAAAGGGAAAAGAGACTCGAATGAACTATATGTTTTCTAATCAATTAAGATACAAGAGGAAGACATGGCAACAGAAACTTAAGGACGAAAAAAATACTTTAAAAATTCATCTAAATGAGTTTTTATTTTTAATTTTTTTATTTTTAATATTTTAGAACCCTTAAATTGACCTTAAAGAAGTGCTCTTATAGAAATTATTTCTGCTGACAGATGTTACACGTTGACTGCATTTGTCTTGTTTTGCTTTTGACAGATCATAAGCATTATTGTTAAGAATGATGAATGTTGGTTAGCAAATCAACATTCCTTGGTGAATCAGCTGAAACGTGTATGGGTGAGTGAAGCTTTTCAGGAGAGACATCGTAAGGAGAATATGGCTGCGACAAATTGGAAAGAACCGAAGCTGTTAGCATATTGCTTGTTGAATTACTGCAAGTACGTAAAACATTTATTTCCTGTAGCTTCTCTACATACTATTTTTACCATTACTTTTTTTTAGTTTTTAAGATACGTAAGGTTTGCAGTTATTGAAGAGAATGTTTAATGTATTTCATAATACTGCCATTAGCTCTAAACCCATGCCTCTGGTACTGCCTGCTCTTGCCTCTCTGCTCACTTAAAACCGAGAATAGTTTCTTCACCAAGTCATCAGCACAGTAGTTTGGTTGGGTATTTTTTCACAGGAGCTTTTTATTTTATGTGTTCTTACAGAAGGAATTATGGTGATATAGAGTTGCTCTTCCAGTTGCTTCGAGCTTTTACGGGTCGATTTCTCTGCAATATGACTTTCTTAAAGGAATACATGGAAGAAGAGATCCCCAAAAATTACAGTATTCCCCAAAAACGGGCTTTGTTCTTCCGGTTTGTAGACTTCAATGACCCAAACTTTGGAGATGAGCTCAAAGCCAAGGTAACTAAAGCAATTAAATCAAAGAAGCCTGGTATTTAGGTTTAATTTTCTTCTGGGAACTAGGGCAACAAAACTCGCTTACTTAAATGTCAATGAGTTTGATAATTGGCAGAGCCATTTAGGTGAAAATATCATACCTGAAGAAGAGCGATAATAAACAGAGACAGCAATTCATCTTGCTTTCAATGCAGACTAGTTTACACTTTCTAAGAATCTTTGCCCTTGGAAAGGAGAAAGAGGGATAATGGTCTGTGTGTATCTGTTTCTTAAGGTTTTATTTATAGCTTCCTTTTTTAACACAGAGTGTGTCTAACGTGCAGGTTTGCATATGAAATTACTTGAATGTTGACTGCTGTTAGAAGAATCCAGTAGTTGAGTATAACTGTTTTGGGGTTCTTTTATGTTCTGTAGGTGCTGCAGCACATCCTGAATCCTGCTTTCTTGTACAGTTTTGAAAAGGGAGAAGGTGAACAGCTGTTGGGACCCCCAAACCCAGAAGGAGATAATCCAGAGAGCATCACTAGTGTTTTTATAACAAAGGTAACAATCCTTGTTTACATTAGAGTACTTGAAAAATAAAACAAAATGGTTCCCCTCGTTTGGCTTTTCAATCCTGATGTGAATTAGTTGTGCTGTTTCTAAATACTGTGATAAGTTATATTGAATTACATCATAACTTTGAACTGTTGTGAGATCCATCAGTCATCGGTAGGCTTTGACTGCAATTTTATATCTTTAGGACTTGAATGTCTGTCTTTAGAAATGGGCCTCCTGTGGCTGTTAACCCAGTCTTTTTCATAAGCAAAGCTTTCCATGACTGAACATGAGTATCTTTGTAATTCACTTCAATTTCATTGAACCAGTTACCAGTTATAAAATAGATGTTGTTGAAGAGGACATTTGGGGTTTTTCTTTTTTACAGAGAATATTTTTTCTTTTTTCTTTTCCCCCTTCTCACCTTCCTCCTCTCCTCTTTGATCATCCCTGGGACTAGGTACTTGATCCAGAAAAACAGGCTGATATGCTGGATTCTCTCAGGATATATCTCCTGCAGTTTGCCACACTTCTGGTTGAGCATGCTCCACACCACATTCATGACAATAACAAAAACCGGAACAGCAAACTGCGACGCCTAATGACGTTTGCTTGGCCTTGCCTCCTGTCCAAGGCATGTGTGGACCCAGCATGCAAATACAGTGGACATCTGCTTTTGGCACACATCATTGCAAAATTTGCCATACATAAGAAGATAGTTCTGCAGGTATTGACTGTGGGCTTGTATTCATACATTTAAGGGATGTCAATAAATCCTGTAGTGTGCTTGCTTTTATTTTTAAAATGAAGAGTAGAGGGTGTGCAGTAGTCTTGGATACTTAATATAAAAGGAACAGTTAAATTCATGTGGAACAAAGAAATATAAAAGGCAGCAAGCCAAATGTTAATACAAATTTATTTGTGGATAGGAGAATATAGAAAGTTTAAAAGAAAGACTATAGAAAGTGTAAAGATAAGTGAGAACAGAAAGGATAAAGGGGACGATAAAAAGTGCTTTTGGTTGAATTTACAAAATTGGTATGTTTCTTCATTTAAGAGGCAAACATTCAGTTGGGAATGTGGGGACCAAAGGAAAATTTCAAGTTGGACAGTGGAAAGGGAGGAAGAAAAAGGGAAGGAGACAGAAGGGATACACTGTATATTTCTGATGATGAAGTATCATCATGTGTTTGCAAAATTATGGGTCTTGAGGAAAAAATTGTGTTCTTTAGAAGACGTATGTTGTAGTTTCTCTTTATTTTTAAATACTTTTTTTTTGGTAAATATGTATAATATTAACATTGATCACAAATTTTACTGTTTAGGTCTTTCACAGTCTTCTAAAAGCTCATGCGATGGAGGCCCGAGCTATTGTCAGGCAAGCGATGGCTATTCTGACTCCAGCTGTGCCTGCTCGAATGGAGGATGGGCATCAGATGTTGACTCACTGGACACGAAAGATCATTGTGGAAGAGGGTCATACAGTTCCCCAGCTAGTACATATTTTACACTTGATAGTACAACATTTCAAGGTACTCTTACCAGTTATTCTGGTAGTCACTCTAGCTCAGATATCAAGGAGGTAAACTGCAGTTTGATTAGAAAGTAACGTTATGTGATTTACATGGTGTAGCTTCAAAAGGCATCAGCTGTCTGCAAGGATATTTATTTAAGACTGAAAACAACGATTAAAATTAAATAGCAAACCACTTACTAAGCTTTAGCGTTAATGAAATTAGAACTCAAAATGTTAGGTGAAAGTCTGCAAGATTAATTAATCGCACGTGCATTAGCGGTGCTCTTCAACAGGGCTATGAAGATTCTTTGAGTTGCTTAAAGAAAGTGCAGAACCATATTTTTTTCCATCCTTCAGTAATCCTTGTTTGTTTGACTTTACATATCCTTTAGGGTTAACTTTGTAACTTTTATCTCCAGCTAATGTATATTATGAAACATTACACAAATGGGGTAATGTCAATATAGGAGCAGTTTTGAATACACGTATTAAAACATGATCCAAAGTGACAGCTACCTAATATGCATTCAAGTCACTTTTCAGGAATTGGTGGCTCAGTGCTTTTTGAAAACAGTATCTGAGTGTGTTCAAATGTGAGTTATAGCTCTTTAAAAGGGTCAGCAAAAAATTGGAATGATTGTTCCTGGAGAAAAATTGTGTATCTTCAAAAGAACATCTTCACTTGGGTACATGAAACCAGTAGTCACTACTGAAAATTGTAGCCAAAATTTTGTTTCCAAAGCACCAGTTACTTTTCTGGATTGCAAAATTGGAACAGGGTACAGATTTAGCAAACTATGGGATTAAAGACTGTTTTACCATTTTGCTTTATTTCGACTCTGTATTGTGTAGAATTTTATTGGTTAATGGCTAACATGACTGTGCAACCATCTTTTCAGGTTTATTATCCAGTGAGACATCACTTGGTTCAGCATATGGTTAGTGCCATGCAGAGACTGGGCTTCACTCCCAGTGTTACAATAGAGCAAAGAAAATTAGCTGTGGATCTTGCTGAAGTAGTTATTAAATGGGAATTGCAAAGAATTAAAGACCAGCAGGTATGTAGTCTAAATAAACTGGTAAAGATGGAAATGTTACACAGTTAAATGCTTTTTTAACATGCACATTGCTGATATTTCAGCCAGATTCAGATATGGATTCAAGTGCAGGTGGAGATGGACCAAGTTCTGCCTCATCTGCTGTTAAAAGAGGATTGTCTGTGGATTCTGGCCAAGAAGTAAAACGGTTCAGGACCGCTACAGGAGCAATAAGTGCTGTAAGGAAAAATAAGTTTTTGTTCAAATACTCTGAAATTATAACCTTCACTGACTAAGCAATTTAATGTAATTACTTATTCCACATTAACTTGCAAGTTTTAACTCCCTGAATTAAAGGTTATAGTTTTAGAATATATTTAAAATCTGTTCTGCTTGTTGTTATCCTTCAATGTTTTTTATGGGTTTTGTGTTCTATATACATGCAGGTATTTGGACGTAGCCAGTCCTTGCCAGGAGCTGATGCACTGCTTTCCAAGCCAATTGACAAGCAGCATACAGATACAGTTGTGAATTTCTTGATTAGAATTGCTTGCCAGGTAGTGTGTTTATTCTGATATGCAAATACCAATGTGACATTAGTAGCCAAACCTGTAGCCTCCTTTTTTCATAAAAGTCCTTTTATGCTTGGATTATTCTAGTGTTTGTATACTTTCTTTTGTGAAGGTTAGAAACCTTAATGTGAAATTGTACAATAAGAAAAATGTTGTTATTTTAAGGAGGAAAGAAACTGAATTTTATAACCAGTCTCTGAATATTTTTAATTTCACAAATGATGGGTATTATTCATAAGAGGTGTGCTTTGGCTTCTTATTGTTGGCATTGTGCATTTATAGCTTGATGCAGGGAGTGTGCGCTTTGAAATGAACGCTTTAAATGTGAACAGTTGCAATCCAGATTTTGAAATTGGAGTCTTCATTTTACTGTGCTGTTGATCAGTTCTATCATTTTGTTTGTTCTTTATGTTCTTTTCTCAAGCAAGTACTATAGTAGGAGTGACAAGATGATTGAAATAGTAGAATTTGGCTGGAGCCAGACAAAGACTTCAAGAAGTTCCCTTAAGTGTTTTGTGTTTATATATTTCCCTGATGCTGCAAAGTATGCTTGTTCTGTTGCCTGGATTTAATGGCAAGAATATTTTACCCATATAAAATACTTTAACTGAACAGTATTTAGAGAGTTTAGTAAGGAAAGTCTATGTAAATTATGTATCTAAGGATAATATATTTTCAAGATCAAATACATGGAATTACTTATTTTCATGCAGCATGGAGAACTAAAGCTTTTCACCAAATTTTGTTAAGAATTAATATTTCTAGAGTGGGGAAAATTAGTTAGGTGTCGCTCAAGGCTGACAAATTTTATGGCTTCTGCTTCTGCAGCAGACTTAGCTGGTAAGTGATATGGGATTTTATACACCACAGTCCATTGCACAGAATAGACATGTTCGTGAAGTATAAAGATGAATTGAGTAAAGAGTAAGGTATGGATACGTTGCAAATGGAAAATGTTAACCATCCTGAGCATGTTCATTGTAATAATAAACTATGGGATTAGGCTTTTTTTAAATACACCTTTGATGAGTGATTTAAGGTAATCAGCTAGCAGTTTAGACACCAGTTCTGATGTTTGCTATTAGTTGTCAGCTTCTTATGCAGTTAAATGCTCTGCGAGTGTACTGATAGAACTACTTAAGCTCATCCGTTTCAGAAATAAGAAATTATATGCTTGCTTGCAATGCATAATGAATTAGTGAGTTGGTTACAAAAGGGTGTCATTTTGTTAACTCTGATTAATTGCTAGGTAAATGACAACTCAAACACTGCTGGATCTCCTGGGGAATTGCTGTCTCGCCGCTGTGTCAACCTTCTGAAGACAGCTTTACGACCAGATATGTGGCCAAAATCAGAGCTGAAGTTGCAGTGGTTTGATAAGTTGCTAATGACTGTGGTAGGTAATTCTAGTCCTGTAGGTCTTTAGGTTTCAGTAGCACATATGTTGATTGAATAGTAGCAATTGCTGGATACTGGTTTTTACAGTCTTAATCTTTTCTTCTTTGTAGTGAAATACATAAATTGCCAAGTATGTGAATTGCTTGGTTGGTTTCTTTTTTGTTAGTAGGAAGCTTTACAGATTAAGATTGATTTTTACTGGTTCCTAGTTTTCTAGCTACATTATGGTAATATGAAGTTCACTGAAAGGTTAGTTTCCTGTATTTGATGATACAGCATATTCTGACTATCATCTGTATGCTGTTTGTATGCTTTTTGCCAGATAGTAAGTTTCTATACGTCTATTTTATTTGTTTCATGCTATTTAATAGACTGGTAACTCTTCATTGTGTAAAATTTTTAGGAACTCTCTTCAACAGAAACTTCTTTGTTTCTTTGAATAAAAGAGCAACATATCCTGCTTTTAGAGATTTCAAAATGTCTAAAATTATGTGAGAATTTGATGTGGGCCATTTTTCCCAAATGTTGGTCTACGTGTGCTATACTGTTGTCTTTATGGAGATAGTCATTGAAAGGGCAAGTATGTAATTCCATCCTCAGGAAGATGGATGATGTTGATATTAATTAATACAAGGATATGAGCTGTCTGGAACAGGAATTTTATATCTTAATTTTGTGTTACGTGGCATCAATTATACAAGAGGTTCAGAAAAAAGAATAAGGCTTCTGCAGCAAAGAGACAAATTTACTATCTTAATGATAATTCTGTAGGTTTACAAAGATATGTCCAGAAATCATAGAATCATAGAATGGTTTGGGTTGGAAAGGACCTTAAGATCATCCAGTTCCAACCCCCTGCCATGGGCAGGGACACCTCACACTAGACCATGTCACCCAAGGCTCTGTCCAACCTGGCCTTGAACACTGCCAGGGATGGAGCATTCACAACTTCTTTGGGCAACTTGTGCCAGCGCCTCAGCACCCTCACAGTAAAGAACTTCTTCCTTATATCCAACCTGAACTTCCCCTGTTTAAATTTGAACCCGTTACCCTTTGCCCTATCGCTACAGTCCCTAATGAAGAGTCCCTCCCCAGCACCCTTATAGGCCCCCTTCAGATACTGGAAGGCTGCTATGAGCTCTCCACACAGCTTCTCTTCTCCAGGCCAAACAACCCCAACTTTCTGAGCTTGTGTCTGTGTGGGAGGTGCTCCAGCCCCCTTGTCATCCTTGTGGCCCTTCTCTGGACATGCTCCAACGACTTCATGTCCTTCTTATGTTGAGGGCACCGGAACTGTACACAATACTCCAAGTGAGGTCTCATGAGAGCAGAGTAGAGGGGCAGGATCACCTCCTTCGACCTGCTGGTCATGCTTCTTTTTATTTTATTTTCATAAATTATTACTATGAATATATATGAATTTATATATTATTCATATATAATTATTATATTTACATATGATGAATTATTATTATTACTATTTTATTGTAATTTTTTGGTTTTGTTTAGTTCAAACTACCCCCTTTTCTAACCTTTGAGCTATGACTTATTATAGAGTAAGCTGGTTTAGCTCTTCACTGGAAGCCTGTCTCTGAAAGATGTTGACAAGGAGATAAAACATAATCCTCTGTTGAAAGCATTTCTAACCAGCAAGGTTGCAGGCAAATTTCAGATCTGAGGATCACGAAAGACACCAGAAGGAACATACACCTGTAAATGCTTTTTATGGTTAAAGACTTTATAGTGCCTTGTATTCTACAGTTTTATATTGCATGACTTAGCCAAAAGATTGATGTGAAGCATCGCTAGTGTAGAAACCTCAACCTTATTACAGGTTTTCAACAGATTTGAGCTGGATTTCCTGTGCTGTGTAATACTTCTGTTATTTCCCTCACTCACTGCCTTTCTGTATGTGTTCTGTTTAGGAACAACCCAATCAGGCCAACTTTGCCAACATTTGCACTGGCTTAGAGGTCTTAAGCTTCCTGTTAACTGTACTGCAGCCCCCTGCTATCCTTAGCAGCTTTAAACCCCTGCAACGAGGTGTAGCAGCTTGTATGACTTGTGGAAACACCAAGGTTTTGAGAGCAGTCCACAGTTTGCTTTCTCGCCTGATGGGTATTTTCCCTACGGAACCAAGTATGTGGTATTTTCTTCCTTCTTTTATCCTTCCTTGCTGCATAACTTACGTGATTAAGGGTGGTGTGAAAACACTCTTTGGAATGTGCTAATATTCTATCTTATGATTCCTGCATTTAATAGTCCATTTTAGCTTGCACTTTCAACCTCTGTTTAAAAAAAGAAAAGTTGAAATAAGTAATCGTGTGGAATACATCATTATCCATTGACATAAAAACTTAACAACCTGTGGCTGTCATAACTTTAGTTCAAGAAATGCATGCTATAAATTTAATGTATTTTTGCAATTATAATATTTCAGTTTCAGAAGTGTAATTTTTTAGTTGTTAAACTGCTGTTTTGCTAAAACAAGGAAGAGAGATAGTGTGTGGAAAAGAAAGATAATAGGTAGTATGCTATGTCTTAATAGGAACTAATTTAGATAATGTTCTTTTAAAACAAATCAGTTATCTTAGACTTCTCATCAAAATTAATTATTTAGGAGTGGTACACTATTACGGAAGACATTGGTTGTGTAATAAAGAGGTTTATATATATGAGGGATCTGCTTGTGTTACGGTGGTTAGTCAGCAACATAAACTTCCAATGATGGTATAGATGACTGTATGTTCTCAGTGTAATATTACCACAAGTAAACACAACTCTCCAAACTGCAGGTACCTCAAGTGTAGCTTCGAAGTATGAAGAGCTGGAGTGCCTTTATGCTGCAGTTGGAAAGGTTATTTATGAAGGACTTACTAATTATGAAAAAGCCACTAATGCTAACCCTTCTCAGCTCTTTGGTAAGTTTCCCACATCTCTAGTAGATACATGAAGAGTGTCCGTTCATGAGTATGATCTTTGTCATGAGCTTTTATTTTCCATACGGAAAGTGAAATCTGATATTATGCAGAGGAAGCTGTGGGAAGCATTTGGAGGTACCTTGAGAGATGAGCTTGGGATGTCTGTCGTCTGTGAAGAAAGGGACTGAGGGGTTCATTGCATTCTGTCTTCTCCCAGTAGCTGACTTGAGAGCAATTATTGGAAGTGGGGAGCTGCAGGTGGAAGCCTCCTGTATTCAAAGTGTATAAGAAAAAGGTGCAGCATTCAGATTAACCAAAATGAAAAGTTGCTGGAAACTTGTTGCATGGAAAAACCAAAATCCTGCAGGTAGTTCTCTGAGATACAGTGGAGTATTTCAAGGAATCTGTGTAAACATTCTTACATGCTGTTATCTTGTACTTTATTTTTCAATTGTTTTTAAAGCCTCATTTATCAGCTGATTTAAATAGTGTATGAAGAATTATGTATTTATAAATCTTGAATTCTCAGTTAGAAATTACAAAAGTACTATTTTTCCATGAGTGAGCAAATCTGAAGTTTTAGCATATTCCATTCTAAAGAGCTGGAATGTTCTTTTCTTATTCTTTGTACTTATTTAACTGGTAGAGAACTCAGCTACATAATACAATGACAAAGATATATTGGAATAATACACGTTGGCCCAGAACTAGTTGTGTTGGTAATACAGACCTGAAATTGCACAATTTTGGAAAACTTGCTGATTTAAATGGCAAATGTCCTTCACTGTTTTACTCTGTGATCTGTGTAGATAGTTGCAGTTTTGCTTTGGGAATTGGCTATTTGTCAGATGTCAGGATGTGCCTTACAGCAAACTAACCAAGAAAGATGTTTCTTACATTCTGTCCAGAGCTCACTTAAAAGCAGCACTACAATCTAACCATCAGGTGGGGCATAGCTTGTTAATTCTGTGTTTAAGAGGCTGAACTTTGTGCCAGTCACATCTGAGCAGAGAAAGAAATCAAAACTTTCAAAGCAGCCATTCAGTGAACAAAGCAGCCTTCTATAAATATTGGTGTAGGCTTTTGTGGCATTATGAAGTTGCAGTAAGGCAAGGGGTAGCTGTAGATTTTTGAGGTTCTAGTTTCACAGGATGTATGTACTTCTTCTAAAGAGTTAAGTATTTTAAAACACAGATATTGCTGAAACTGATGTGTAATTTTTTGGAGTTATTTTTAAGTACTAAACCTAGGTCTATTAATGTAAAAGTTTTTTGGTTTTTTTGCTACTAAAACAAATGTGCGACATTAGGAGTAGTTTCATTTTGCTTGGTTAACTATACATACAATATTTCTTTTATATATATTATATATATATATATTAGCGTCTTGGAGAAGTATCTGCTCTCAATCCCCCCATTTCCATCCTCCCTTTCTTCCCCTTGTCCTCCATCACATACTTATATACAGAACTTTCAAATATTTGGTTAATGCAAAAATTACTTGTTAGTCTTAGACTAAGGACTGAAGCTGAGATTGAAGTTTTTGAAAGCTATCCATATTTCTCATGTTTGTAACTTGAGTAGTCCAATGCTGCTTTCATGGCACAGAACATTCTCCTGTGTTCTTTCATGGAACGAGAACATCTACATTGAAAACCTGTATCTTACCTTTGGTCATGCTTAATAAAAGTTTTACTTCCTTAAGTATTGTTTTTCTCTGTAGGTACTTTAATGATTCTAAAGTCTGCGTGCAGTAACAACCCCAGCTACATTGACAGATTGATCTCAGTTTTTATGCGATCTCTGCAGAAGATGGTCAGGGAACACTTAAACCCACAGGCTCCAGCAGGAACAGCAGAAGCAAATACGGGTATGACATTATATAGACTAAAGATATTAATGATTAGAAGTGTTGTATTATCATCGTAGGATGTATTAACGTCCTGAAAGGGTTCAAATGGTTTTGCGTGCATTGTTATGTGTTGAAAAATACTTCAGCATTAGTGAGAAATACTCCTCAAGTATTGAAGGATGGAAAAAAATGTACTCAGAGTTCCTGTTACCTGCCTAATATGTGAATTTCATTATTAACCCAAACACTCAGGGAATGGTTAGTGAATATTTGTTGAGCTACAGCATATATAGAAATGCTGAAATTCTTCAGGATTTTTGAGGGGACAGGGGCTGAATTTTTTTGATCTGTGCTTTCACTTTTTTATTTTCACTCCTTCCTATTTGATAACATTGGAACAACTGTGAAATTAACTTGTTCGAGCTGATGCTTTAGTTTTTGTCTTTAAATAGCATCTCTTTAATTCTGGACAATTTTGTCTATCATCAAATGAATTAGGTCATGAGTCATGGAAAAAATCAGATGTTCTTGTAGAAGACGATTCAGTGCTAGCAAAGAGCACTGTGGTTTATTAATGAATAAGCTGCTGAAGGAAATGCTTTGAAAGAATTGCTGCTGTTAGATTTCCAGCCCGTATTTTAATTAGATAAGTGAGAACCTGGCAGATTTTATTAACACTGAGAAGCAATTGGAAAATTATTAAACTTGACAGATAAGCAAGTCAGGAAATTAACAGAACAGAATAGGTATGCTGCATCATACAGTATTTCTTTCACAAGTTTAATTGCAGTTTTTCAGTACTGGGGTTCTGTAATTTACCAAAATGAAACCACACAGGCTTGCCTTTAGGATTGTGAATGAATGGATTTGAGGTGGTTTTTTGAAGGAGTCTGAGTTGTTTAAGAGTGGAAAGTAGTAATTCTGAAACATTATTTCTAGGGATATATTTCCAGGTAACAGTTATTGTCATTATTCTTTAAAGTTATAGTAGCTTATCTTGAGAATATTTTTACTAGGTGTTTTATAGGTGTATACCCAATTCTATTTATACCCAAATCCTTGTTTTGCATCCATAGCAGGTACAAGTGAACTGGTAATGTTAAGCCTGGATCTTGTGAAAACTCGCCTGGCTGTGATGAGCATGGAAATGAGGAAAAATTTTATACAAGCTATTCTAACGTCTCTCATCGAAAAATCTACTGATGCCAAAATTCTACGTGCAGTGGTAAAAATAGTGGAAGAGTGGGTGAAAAACAATTCCCCGATGGCAGCTAATCAGGTAAATTTAAGATATAAAAATCATTATTGCTCTCAAATACTACGTAACTGTAAGCCACTGTTATAACTTAGAGTTTTTGACAGTGAGGTTTGTAAGGATCTGTTATGTATGTTCAGATGCCCTTGAGGAGGTTTGGAATATTTTGCACCCACTGTGGAAGTAAGTGGAGTGAAAGATGCCTAGCATTTTATAGGCTTATATTAGGTGTGTGATCTCAAGTGCTGTTTTGCTGAGAACTTGTTTCAAAGTAAAAGGTTTAAACTATGTTTCACATTAACTAGGATAGAGAGATTCTTCAGGAGGAGGATGACTAATACTGGTTTAAATCATGTTATTTCTCTAACATTTTGTGGCCTCCTCAGTTTGCCATATTTTCTGTTAGAGTTGAGTTCTTGAGAGTCTAGTGCTCTATAAAAGGACCTACACTTTTAAAAATGTAAGTTAGATTTTTTTGTAGTCATTGAACAACTCAAACCTGGTTTTAGTCACGATTTTAAAACTCTGTAGCATATATTAGAAGGATAAATGCTTGAGTTATTTTTCAAGAACTACGACCTTCTACCAAGCTATTTTTCAGTACTTTAGAAGTGAAAGAGTGACATAAAGGATGGCTGAGATGTACTTTGAATGTGCCAGTTCTCTGCATGCTTTAAGATGAATTGACAAAATTAATCATGTCTTCTTTTAACACAGACACCTACTCTCCGGGAGAAGTCCATTTTACTAGTGAAAATGATGACTTACATTGAAAAGCGTTTTCCAGAAGACCTTGAATTAAATGCCCAGTTTTTAGACCTTGTTAACTATGTCTATAGGTAATTACAGCAATTAATCATTTATTGCAGCTTATTCGTTCATAATTTGTATCATATATGACCTTTGTAACGTGGCATCAATCTTTTTAGGTCTGAGTTAAGTGATTATTTTCTTTTTCTTTTTTTCCTAAAATGCAAAATCATTTGATTTCACTGGGACCACAGTATGTATTTAAGGGAGACAGTTTGAAAATTGAAGTTCTTAGAAAGGATTTTTGTTTTGGCTCCACTAAAATATCTCCGTTGTCACAACCTAGTCCTTTCCCAAGATAACAGGGTGTCCTCGTAGCTGATTGTATTCTAAACATTGCAGTAGCTGAAATCTGTCTTTTCACATCCATGTGGTATAAAGGTTTGCGTTTTTTGTTGTCTTGGAAATTCGTTGTACATTACACTTTCAGGAGAGTTACTTTGCTAGTGCTAAACCGGTAGGATTTGTAACATAATGAAATAATTAAAATAATGAAATTATTAATTATCAACAAATGCCAGGTATTTAATTTTGTGTTGATGATTCACATTACTTTGAATTACTGTTGCTGCTGTTCTAATTGCTGGGTAATTGTGCAAAGCCCTGGTCTGGACATGGTGATCAGAAGTTTGTTGCTATTGAATATTATGTGTCATTTCAAACAGAATACAGATGTGGCTGAAAGTGTTTCACAATTATGATATGATTTTATCCTGAAAGAGTTTTTATGATAGTTCTGGGGCAGTTTTCTAACACGTAGTGATATTTACATTGATGTTTCTTTCAAAATGCCACTCCTAGATGCGTGCCACACCATGTGGGCTTCTACAGAGTATCACCTGTGGTGATTTTTAGTATTTCACCTGCAAAACATAGAAAGCTTCTCTTTCTAATGTCTCTGTCATGTCATCTTTATTCATTTTAGGGATGAGAATCTTTCTGGTAGTGAGCTTACTGCTAAACTGGAGCCGGCATTTCTCTCAGGTTTGCGTTGTGCCCAGCCACTCATCCGAGCCAAATTTTTTGAGGTCTTTGATAATTCCATGAAACGGCGTGTTTATGAACGCCTGCTTTATGTGACCTGTTCTCAAAACTGGGAAGCAATGGGAAATCACTTTTGGATCAAACAGTGCATCGAGGTAGGGAAATTATTTGCATCGGAAATAGAATTTGAGAAATATGTTTTATTCCCCATTTTTCTAGGCTGGGTGTAAAAGCATTATGCAACACGAGTCTTGTGGTATGTACTATCTGTATCAAAGCTAAAAATACCAAGTCTGCTGTCTCAGATGCTTCCTGTGGTGCTTAAAAATAAACACAATGTCTAAACCATGAAATGATGATGCTTGGAAAGTGACTTTAATATCAACCTTTAAAATCCATTTTCTCGCGAAAAGCTTAATGACCAGGTTAATACTTCTTAAGAAAACCCACCTCTTACAAATGATGGCAGTTATAAAAAAATACAAGAATTGTTATACTAGATGTTTTCAAGAATACTGTTAAGGCTTGAGTGTCTGTTCCAGTGATATGACAACTGTTAGGTGGATTGCATTGAAATGGAATTGCATTTTGGGTTGGCTTATTTAAAACAAGATGGGACCAAACTGCCTTTTTTTTAAACAATTTGCATATTAAAACATGAGCTTAAAGTGACTGTGAGGATAACTTTGTACTCTTAAAGGTATTAGAACTCCTTCCAGGGAGATAAAGAACAGCATTGCTTGATGGTTTTTTTGCCCCGTCCTTTTTTGGGAGGACTTCCCTGTTAATGGCGAGAATGTGTATGCATTAGCTGATTGAGAGCACTAGATACACATGTTAAAAAGTACAAAATACATGATCTAGGCATAGAAGGCTCCTATTTCCTTAGCATTTTCAGGAGAAACTTGAAAAACAGTCTTGAAAGTACAGTCATGAACTTCAAAATGGTGGCAAAATGTGATCAGATTAAGATGAAAATGTATTAATGTATTTAATTAATAAAGGTAATAAATAGGCTTTAAAGATTATAATAACTTTTATCTTGTTGATATTGATATTAAATTATAGTGATGTTTTCCTTGAAATACTACAGTAAAATGTATATTTAAAACAATCTCTGTGCTTTTAAATGTTGTAGCTCCTGTTGGCAGTGTGTGAGAGGAATACTACAATTGGGACAAGTTGTCAGGGTGCTATGCTGCCCTCCATCACCAATGTTATCAACCTTGCTGACAGTCACGATAGAGCAGCATTTGCTATGGTAACCCATGTCAAACAAGAGCCTCGTGAAAGGGAAAACAGTGAATCCAAAGAAGAGGTAACTTACAGAAAATACTGTAGGCAGATCTTTTTTATGGAATATTGCTCTTCCTAGTTTCTCATCCTATAGGTTTGGAGAATATGTCTTGCAGACGATGCGCACAGGTTGTTCAGTGTATCTTGAGTTTAATACACTGCGTTTTAACCATGCATGGGTTTCTCAGAACTTGCACTCATTTGTTTAGCCTTTTCTTTACTATAGTACTCCAGCAATTATATATCTGAACCTGAAGAATTAGCAGAAACAGTGAGACCTGAAATAAGTTGATCAGAAGGGCATTTTGTATTTATATGGGGGGAAAAAGCAAAAGTACATAGAAAATGTCGGCATGTTTTTGAGTTGTTTACTTCTGTATAGGATGTTGAAATAGACATTGAATTGGCTCCGGGAGATCAGACCAGTACACCTAAAACTAAGGAACTTTCTGAGAAGGACATTGGCAATCAGCTGCACATGTTGACCAACCGGCATGACAAATTCCTTGACTCTCTTCGAGAAGTGAAGGTTGGTACAGGTTGTTGGCTTCCTGACAAATCACTTTCATACTGACATCTTCAGACTGACCTGAGATGCCTTTTTTTTACTCATACTCCTGATTTTTTAGCCTTTTTTTTTTTTTTTAATGTAGACATCTCTTATAATTTGATGTAATTTTTTGTGTAGGGTAAAAAATTCTTAAGTTTTAACTAAATTGCTAGTTTTTACTTTATTACTTTCCTACAAAGTTAAATTTCATCCTTCTCCACTTGTAAGTATATTTTAACTGTTCAGTTAAGAAAACAGTGGTGACAGTGGCAGTATAGGATCAGAAAAGAGTGTCAGCATCTTATGTTTAAATAATTTCAAAGAAACTAATTTTAGCTGAAAGCTATGTTGAAATAGTACAACCATAACAGCTCTATCCTTTTAACTTTACCAGTCATCAATTTCCTTCTTTTTTCCTTCCCCCCTTTTTTTTTTTTTTAATAAAGACTAATGAATCAGAGTCTTGATCAACATGAAAATAGGATAAAGTTCTTACTACAGTAATCTGTATCACTAAAGGAGATGTCTTTTTGTTATGATGGCTGGAAAAAGCATTTGCTTTACTGCTTAAACAACTGTATAGCTGTGAACTGCTTTTTTCTATAAATCATATTTTTCTCATTTGTATACATCTCTTTCTCTTTGTTCCTAGACTGGAGCGTTGCTGAGTGCCTTTGTGCAGTTATGTCATATTTCCACACCATTAGCAGAGAAGACTTGGATACAGCTTTTTTCACGACTTTGGAAAATCTTGTCTGACAGACAACAACATGTGAGAATCTCTCTCTCCTCACTTACAAATTCTTCTTTGTAAATGACTGGTGTTTCAGGAAAAAGTATTTGTGGACAAGTCATTATGTCACTACACTTGCTTTGAGAATTTGCCATTCTTTGTGAATAGTGAATGCTGTATAGCGGTATCAGTACATCTTTTGAATGAAATAAGGCCCTTCAGCCTAGAAAGAGAAATACATTTATGAAATGATTGTTTCTTGTATTAACAAGATTTTAAATCTAAATTCTCTAATTGAAGAATCTGAATGAACAAATAACTCCTCTTATGGTTTTTGTTCTAGGCTCTAGCAGGTGAAATAAGCCCGTTCTTGTGCAGCGGTAGCCATCAAGTGCAGCGAGATTGCCAGCCGAGTGCACTGAATTGCTTTGTGGAAGCAATGTCACAGTGTGTTCCTCCCATTCCCATCAGACCTTGTGTCCTGAAATACTTGGGTAAAACTCACAACCTCTGGTTTCGTTCTACACTGATGCTGGAACATCAAGCCTTTGAAAAAGGACTGAGTCTACAAATTAAGCCTAAGCAGACAACAGAATTTTATGAGCAGGAAAGCATAACTCCTCCTCAGCAGGTAGTGTCATATTAATTGAAATACCTTATGAAATGTGAAGAGAAACACACAGCTACAGTGTAGTACAATAGTATCATAGAATCATTTAAGTTGGGAAAGACCCTTAAGGTCATCGAGTCCAGCCATAAACCTAACAATGCCAAGTCCACCACTAAACCCTGTCAAGCACCACATCTACACATCTTTTAAATACCTCCAGGGATGGTGACTCTGCCACTTCAGCAGCCTTTTCTAATGCTTAACAACCCTTTCAGGGAGGAAATTTTTCCAATCTAAACTTGCCCTGGCACAATTTGGGGCTATTTCCTCTTGTCCTATTGCTTGTTACTTTGGAAGAGAGACCGACCCCCACCTTGCTACATCCTCCTTTCTGGTAGTTGTAGAGAGCAATAAGGTCTCCCCTAAGCCTCCTTTTCTCCTTAATGAATTGCTACCTAAACAAATGGAGTTCCCTGTAAACAGATGCTGTTCTAGTCTGTCAGGTAGTTATGATCTAGCTGGGAATGTTTGTGATCAGCTGAGGAAGCTAAATATTAGATTCTTTTTACATTAAAGACTGAGCTGTTGGCTTGTTAAACAATTTTGTTCTCTATGATTTGATCTGATATATCAGGGAAGACCAGCAAGTGTCAATGTACATGCCATAGTGAAGCCATAGTGGTTTTAGGTCTTTTTTTCTTTTGGTCGTGTAATGCAGTGGTGGTGTTCTCAGTACTTGGTTGTTACTAGTCGCTTGTCTTCTAGAGTATTTAAGAGAGTTTATATAAACACTTCTCTATTTCCCTATCTTTCTCAATTTGCCTCAGTGTAGAACATGTGGGTTTACTATCTACTATTGTTTATAAAGACAGCTTGACTGTGGAGAAATGTGTGTGCTTAACATCCTAGGAAATACTGGATTCCCTCGCTGAGCTCTACTCTTTGTTACAAGAAGAGGATATGTGGGCTGGACTATGGCAGAAACGCTGTAAATTCCCAGAGACAGCAACAGCTATTGCCTATGAACAACATGGCTTTTTTGAACAGGTACACTCTTGATATTAAAAATGATTTGAGTACGCCTACTGTCAGGAGGATTCTGGTCAACAAGAAAATATTCTGAACATTAATAACTTCAGTCTTCAAAAAATAGAAAGCACCACAGCTTCTTTACTGGCTAAAGTAGTAGTTTAATGCCATGTAATACCTAGATAAGGTGAGAGTTTTGAGCACATCCATCAGGTTTTCATGATACTTGTAAAGCTGCCAAAAATTGCTATATTCAGGAATGAGTTAACACACTTCACTCTTCACTTTCATTTATTTATTTAACTTAGAATTCATAAAAGTTTTCTCATCACTTTTTTTATAAGGAGAAGAATGTTGAGTTTATGAGTATATAGAAGTTGGAAAAATAAAATGGTTTGATCTTTATTTAGGCTCAAGAAACTTACGAAAAAGCAATGGAAAAGGCTAAAAAAGAACATGAACGGAACAATGCTTCCCCTTCGATCTTTCCTGAGTATCAGCTCTGGGAAGACCATTGGATTCGGTGAGACTTAAAAGCTGAGGTAGAACAAGTACTTCTGCCCTGTGATAGAAGTAAAATACCCTGCTGGTTTAAAGTGTTAATTATGAGAATGAACTTAGCTAAGGATTAAGCTCAGATACAGGGGGAAATGATATGCCTGGAGTGTGGTAAACATGTAATTTACTATTGGTGGAAACAGACTGGAGCTAAAATTTGGTTTTCCTATTTAAAATGGTTGTTCTGGGAGACACAAAATGCAGCTTTTCCCTCTTCACAGATCTCTGTATTATAACTGGTAATAAATAAATAATTAAAAAAAATCTTCCCATCTGAATAAAATGTTTGTAGTGGTTGCCAAGATGTTCACAGACAAACAAATATGCAGATAATACTCTGATACACAACCTTTACAGTCACTTTTATTGAAGTTTTATTATTTTTAGTAAGCAAATTGACAATGGTTCTGATTTTCTTAGTTGCTCCAAAGAATTGAACCAGTGGGAACCTTTGACAGAATATGGCCAGTCAAAAGGTCATATAAATCCTTACCTGGTACTGGAATGTGCATGGAGGGTCTCAAACTGGACTGCTATGAAGGAGGCTTTGGTGCAGGTGAGTGTGGGCTTTCTGTGCTAATGTATTTCTTTCTTCATTTTACTGATTGCATTTCTGGCAGGTCAGCATTGCAGTTCATTTCACAGACAGAGTGAACTGCTTTTGGGAAGTTTTCTTTGATGTCCCAGCACACAGCTGGGTATTTTGGCAATGAAGCATGTCATTTCAACAGACAAACTTGGTTCTTTTTTTATCTCTGTATAAAGCTGCACTGTGTGTAAGTAATGTGCGCAGGGCAGGGGAAAGGCAAGGTGCATGGTAATGAGTCATTGAAAAGCAACAAATGCTTTTCAAAGTGTGTGCCAGCAGAGATATGTGCAGAAACTTAAAATGGGACCCTTGCAAGTATATGGTATTATTTAAAATAACAGAATATTGGGGAGGGACATCTTTTGTATTTTACACCTTTATAGGAACAAATATTTCTTTTGTGAAATGGGATAAAGCATGAAAATACATCTATTATCATCTCCCTATCTCTGGACAACACAGGTTTAAAAGAGCGAAAAGCTATTGCCTGTTTTTGTTTGTTTTAGTACCTGAAAGGCAAAGCCAAAGCGTTCTCAACTTCTACTGCCCAAATGTAAAACACTAAACACAATCTGTTCATCTCCACTGCACATGGAGGGGTATTAAGATATGTATGAAAATGTGAGGGTTTGGGACTTATCAGTTAAGTTTGGTTTACATTAAACATCTTAGTGTATCAGAGGAATATTTGTAAGGCTGCATTTCAGGATCTGTGTTAAAAAATCCCTGAAATGCAACATGAAATCTCCGGTTGAGTGTTCACTGGTTGGTGAGGCTGGCGTACACTGCAGATTATGCCAATGGTTGTTACTGTTTTAATGAAGACAGTGACAAATTTGAAGTTGTTTACGTGTGGTGGGAAATGTATTGGGATTACTTACTTGGCACATGCTGGTTTTCGTGTTTCTTAGGTTTTATAGTCTTACTTAGCAGAGACATAATAGAAGGTTTGTTCTTTCAGTAGCCATGCTTTTCTGAACTGTCTGGGGATTGCTTCCTATATGTGTCCTCTTTTGCTTTCTTTTTAAGTACTCAAATACTTTATTACTGCAAATTAACTAATTAGATTTCTAACTTTATTCTCACTTTGAGTCTACTTTAATTCTGTTTAAAATAAGACTCATTTTATTTTGCAATATATCCAATACATATAATTTTAAAATATCTTGGGAGCACCAGAGGTTGGAGCCAGTGTGGTCAAGACTGGAAAGCAGCGATCTAATGAGAGATGAGGGACAAGAAGACCAGGTAAGGAACCTCAGGCAATGAGCCTGAGATTGGAAAGCAGTGAGAAGAATATGAGGTGAGGATGAAGGAGGCTGAAGAAGTACAAATTTGACTAGGAGTGGCAGGAATAACTGGGTAAATAGACTGAAGCAAGAAGCTGAAGAAAGTGCTTTCCTTTGAGAAGGTGTAAAGGACTTGGTAGAGAGAAGAGAGGCATTGAGCATTGCAGGCTGTATCAGGGAGGCTGGCTGTGCAAGACATAGGGTTTGAGTTGATTGACACGAAAAGAGGTGGGGATTGGACTTGAACGAGGATCATAGAATCATAGAATGGTTTGGGTTGGAAGGGACCTTAAAGATCACCTAGCTCCAACCTCTCTGCCATGGGCAGGGACACCTTCCACTACATCGCTAGGGTGACAGAAAGGGATAGGTTACTTCTGGGGGAATAAATATTTTGATTCTGCAAAAGTAGGTTTATAAAGTAAATACAATCATAATTCATAAGCACAAGGTCATACTTACCTTCTAGATGATTGATGTTCAAATGTGTTCCCCAAACAATTTTTTGTGCTCATGATCTTTATACTAGAAAGCATGCAGGTAAAAATACTTAGACCACTTACAAGGAAAAAGTAGGCTTTTGTGAAGTGACACTGTTTAAATCTGCAGTCTTTACTGAAAAAAAAAGAAATAAGGCTAAAAAATATTTTCATTTCCTTTCAAATTGTGACGATTGTGTGAAGTTTTGTGCTAGAAGTAAATATCGTAATGATTTTACAGACATTTATATATATGTTTATGAAAGTGCTGAGATTTTGAGAGCACCGCCAGTAGGTATTGTTTCCTGTAAGTTCCTTATTTAATGTTCTGAGGAATCAGAAAACTTGAGTTTGGAATTTTCTGAGGTTTTCTCAGAAGCTTAATGCCTCAGTGATTATCCTTTTATAGTTTAATGTCAAGTTTACAGAACCATACAATAGCTTGAGTTGGAAGGGATTTCTGGAGGGCATCTGGTCCCGTGCTCCATTCAGAGCAGGGCCCAAGTACATCAGGTTGACTTGTCTAGTAGAGTTTTAATATCTCTTAAGAATCGAGATGCCTCAGCCTGTCTGGACATATTCTTCATCTAAAGTAGCATAGATGTGCCCTGTTTGTTATGTGTTTTAGAAACCAGCGCAGTACTTAGCTTCTTTTGTTAGAACTAAGGAACTTACGTATGGCAAGTGAGGTTGTTATCATCTTCAGCTGGTAATGAATAATATGTATTGTTTGTACTTCCCTGCTATTGACCTTCCTGATTCGTTATGGAGTTCATTATTGTGTTCTGCTTGTAATTCATTTTGCTGAACAGCATGCACTGCTAAAACATTTAACCTTCCCTTTGTCCTTTCCTGAGTTTCACTCATGAGACTCTGTATTCTGTGCTATCAGTGGGCTTGATGAATGAATGCTCTGTAAAGTTCTGGCTGTTACAGAACGGTCTGAAGGTGGGTGACACACTACATGCAGAAAATAACACTGTGAAAGATTTAAATCTGGAAGATCTTTTTTCTTTCCAAGTGTTCATAAACATTTTTCTTGCGTGAATGAAGTTTAAATGGCATGGGAGACATGCTGTAAATGACCCCCTCATATTCTGAAAAGGTGCAACAGAAAATATGTGGGCAGATACTTTTATCTGGGAGCAAATTGTGAGAATATTGCGTTAAATCACAAGTGGAAATAAGCTTGCTGCTCTTCATTGCGCTGTTGCTGTGTAGTTTGACGTTACTGGAATTACTCTCCTGAAGATGTCAGAGTTTGGAAAAGGTGGTGAACTGCATATTTAAAATAGAATGTTACTAACAAAGCTCTGAGTAGAGCAGTGGTGATTTTCACATTGGAGAGAATCAGGAGAATAAGTCCCTGACTTAATTGGGTTTTATTGTTTTATCACTACTGTTTAAGTTTTGAACCAATGCCTACCAGTAATAGGGTTACATGTCAAATTAGCAGTTGACTGTCTAGTTTCATAATATTTGTAAAAGAGAAAACATGATTATGAAGAACGCTGAGCATCCTTTAATTCCAGTAATCTTCCAAGTTTAAGTTTGTGTATACAGAATACCTGAACAGCTTCATTGTGACAACTTAGTCTTGCACGATAAATATGCCCAGTTGTGTGTCTTACTTTCTTCAAAATCAGACTGAATATTACATTTTCTAAATATAGTATGTTTATTCTGCTGTAACGCTTTTGTCAGAAGGGAAAATAGGTGGATGCATCAGTATGTTTTGCCTTAGAGGCTAAACTGTGAGAACAGTAAAAGTTGTTCAATTAGTTAAAGGTAGCGTCTTTTGATAGAACCTAAATTAAGGGTGTCCAACCACTGCAACATTTGAAATGGATTTGTTCCATATTTGTAGTACTGATGGTTCAAATTAAATGGGTGTTTCTGAAGATGGATTTTATCTTTTATCAGCCCATGAGAAGCCTAATCTGTAAGTAGCAAGGTGTATACATGACAAAAATTGTCTTATGGGTTATATTTACATTTTAACTAACTTCTTTTGTTCTTACAACAATTAGTATTTTATGTCCTATTTAAGTATGCAACTTCAGTGTCTAATTATAGAAATAATATTATTTGAGAAACCTTTAATGCCTAAAATAAGAACTGTATTGTACAGTATATTATAAACCTTGAGTTCAAACAGGATGAAATAGATCATGTCTGGCAGGTTCTGGTTTTGGAGATTTGCAAACTGAGTAGAAGTGACAACCACAAGTAACTGCTGATATGCTTTAGCTGCAGTTGTATTAAATGAGATATTCTCGGTAATGAGACATTTACTAAACTACTAAGGAGAAGATGTTGCTGAAGCCATAAATGGAGCTTTTGTGGCTCTACTCAGAATCTTGTAGAAGTGTCAGGACATGTTTGCATAAATATTAGGTTGTGAAAGAATAATTGATTCTATGCTGCTATACTCACTACTCCAATTTTACTGATATTCTTTAATGTAGCTGGTTTGTATCAGGTTCCATGATTGATTCACAAGAGAGGTCAGAAAGCATGGCAAATAATATCAGTTTTTGTAAATCTTTGTGAAATGCTTTTAATAATCTACCTATTAAAGTTGAGCTATTAAAGCAGCAAGTGGCCTTTGATAGGACCCAAGTCTCATTTCCATTTGCTCACATTGCCTTTGTGTTTAATGATCCAGTAGATAATGCAATAAAGAAAGATTATTTTCACTGTGTAAGTGTAAGCTTGCTACCTGGCAGTTTCTTGTTGCTGGCTCAGGCATGAAAGTCAGTTTAGGATAACAGAAATAACAACTGTAATGGTTAAGATATAGTATATCAACAAGAAGATAATGCAGAGGGATTTCTGTGTTGCATATCAAACCATAAAGGGCTTGATGTAAAGTGGAAGAAAGAAAAGTGAAGAAGTTCTATATTTAAAGCCTGCAGTGTCAGCTAGTGACAAGTACAAGTTTACTTTAAAATACTCACATAATTTCCTTGCAGGACAGTTCAGGCACTTTGCTATTTTTAGTTGCCATATTTCTACTCTTCCAGGATTTTAAGAGAATGGTTTAAAATAATTTTTAAAGTTATTGACCTGACTTTGCCCCTGTACTCAGAAATCACATTGACAGAAATGGGGAGGTTAGTTACTTACCAAGTTATCAACTGTTTATACTCACAAACTTAGTAATGTCCTAGAGCAGGCAGTTAGGCAGTATAATGCTGGCATAATGTGCTGACATACAGGGATGGGATCCTTTTAAGTGAGAAGTTGACATTACTTGTTCTGGAGTCCCTGAACCATTTCGGAGGTAGTATGTGTTATCTGCTGAGAATCACCTTTTTTCTTTATACGGGGTGAATTGGTTTGCAGCAAGCTTCATGCTCCTGTTGCAAGACTGCTTTCAGCTTGCTCAGCTGTCTGAGCTACACTGCAGTTGTCAGGGAAAAAATACCCTAACAGCAGGTTGTATGCAGGCACTTCTGCTCTGGTGCTGAATTGGCAATTTATTTGCTAGCCTGCCCTTGCCGATAACTTTAAGAGAGGTGAAACTCTTCTAATGCCAAAAATTTTGATATTTTAGTCTGATAGTATAAGAAAATTAGCTAATTTTCATAGAAAATAAAACTGAGTGTTTACTTAAGAGGGCTCTTTGAGTATGAATGGTCTTTACTAGACTTCTTTCCATTTCATTACAGGTGGAATTGAGTTGCCCAAAAGAGATGGCCTGGAAAGTGAATATGTACAGAGGATACTTAGCAATTTGCCATCCAGAAGAGCAACAGCTTAACTTCATTGAGCGCCTGGTAGAGATGGCGAGTAGTTTAGCGATTCGAGAATGGCGAAGGCTTCCTCACGTAGTCTCACATGTTCATACTCCCCTTCTCCAGGTAAGAATGAAAGGGTTTTTATTGCCAGTAGCAGGTTTCAGAACTCTTAGGAACTATAAACATAAAATACCTCACTGTATAGTATTGATCAATTTTTCATTATGGTGTTTTTTTTTGTTAAAAGTTGCAGAATGTGCATTTTGATTTGCCTTCCTTTTGAAGTTGTTATAGTTTACCTGAATCCCGTCTGTTTGTGGCATACAGAGGTAGCTATTTAAAAATTGAGCAGATGGTTCAACTTTTTCTTGTGGGTTAATGCATAATGCACTGCAGTACTTGGAGATCTCCAAGATTCAGTGGGTTTTGAAGCGAGGTCCGTATTGGGTGGGTGTGTTATTGCATTATGTTATTTGCAGAAGTGTTCAAATAACCTAAGTGTTCTTTTCAGTTCAAACTGTTAAATTTTAAATTGGGGCATGAACAGTTAGTTCAGTAAGGGAAAAGTGTATTGAGAATCGCTGGTGTTTCTTTGAGGAGTAGCATTCTCAAGAGGCTAAGCAAGTTCTGAGCATCCCTGTGGCCTTAGCTTTAAGGTCAAAGAACCAGAAACTGTAAAAGTCTGTTGTTAGTGGAGAACTTTTTGGGTGAGCACTGCTAGCTTGAGGAAAAATACTGTAGGTTCAGGCCAGTGTGAGCCTTACCTTTTCTTTGTCATTTCTACATTATATTGCTAAATGTTCTGGTTCACATCAGGGGAAGAAGGCAGGAAGGAATCTAGTCTTTCAGTATATGATATTTCTCACCAGGCAGGGAGTTAATTGTGTAACAGTTCTGCTGAAAAGGAGAGGGGATTTCATTAGGTAAACTTACATGTGTACTTCAAAGCTTCATGCATCAGTCTTCAGCTTTGTTAGTTGTCCAGCTAGCTCATTTGGCAGGTTCTGTTCACCATTGCATTGAAATGTTGTAATAACATTGTAAAAAGAATTCCCATGGTGAATCAGATTGCTTCACAGACTGGGAGGTGTCGTGGGTTGGGAAGAGTGATCTTTGCTGCCCTCATCTAATCTGATGACAGCTACAGGAAAGAAAATGTCTTTGGTCTGAGTGGAAGGCTGCATTTCGGTAATGCTCCTTGTCTACATGTGGGTGCACATAGTCCAAATTTAGCTGTGCTGATTGAAAAGGTTAATTTTTAATTCCAGTCAGTAGAGCACTTGTGTGAGTAGGTCAGCTGGAAGACTTGAGTCAATGGTAACCGCTGTCAGGGGCCTTTTGCTGAAGTGAGGAGGAGTGGACCGCTTGACTCAGAAGTGGATGGAGCCCTATGGCCTTACTACTTCATGATCTGAGAGAGATCTGTGTGGATTCTGGAGAAAAATGGACAAAGCAAGCATAAAGTTTTGAGAGAAGCTGGTTCCTAAAGTAGGGGCAGAATTCTGGCAGTGAAGCAGTGAGCTGTGCTGTCCAGAATGAAATGAGGGGCAGCTGATGAATTCGGAGTTACAAGAACCTCAGAAACAAACAAAACCCCCAGCACCTCCCCCAGAAACAAATAAAAAACCCCTGACAAAAGTGGAGTGTTTCCTGATCTTAAGTAGCTTAATTCTTTGTCAAGAGCATTTAAAATAGGGGAAGAAGTTTGTAACTTAAATCTCATACTGTCCAGTAAAATTATGGCAGTATATTGCACATGACTTCTAACAGCACTGATGTTCAAATAAACTCTCCTGTGTTTGCTTGAATCCTTGACTAAAGGATTTATCATCCTCGATAAAGGATGAGTAACTTTCCAGTTGGATAACCCAGTATGTACACAGAGGATGGGCAAAGCTAACATTTTTTTGTGCCATTTTTTGACTTTTTTCTTAACTCTGTCATGCATTTCTAGGAGGAGGTGGAGCTCATTAGCTGCTTCTGAATCATAAAAGCATTTTCCGCTCAAAAGGGAACATGCTATTTTCTGTTTCTCTAAAAGAGTGTGCTTGGAATAAGGAAAATAAAAGATTACTTTTCTTTCATCCTTGCTAAACAGGTTCTTAGTGCTTATTTAAGTGTGCCATATTTTAGCCCTCAAATCATTAAATATTATAAGGCAAAGAATGTACTGCTTTCCAGCTTTATTTAAACATAAACTGGTTTTACGATGCTGTACATACACCAGGTACATCTTTATTTTTGCTGTGAAAAAGCTTTTATTTTGTTCATACAACACTGACAACTCAAATTCAAAACAAGATGTCTTTAAATCCTGTGCTTTTAGTCTTTCTCTTTGGCATACATGTTACTTGCAAATGGTCCACTTAGAAAATAGGGAAAAGTACTTGTTCTTCGTCCTGTCAGGAAGAGCTTGTAAGCTCTTGAGACCACTTTTTTGCCTCTGGAAATATTTTGGGGAAGCAGCTGGCACAACTCTGATCATACAGACTATGCTGTTTAATTTTTACGTGAGATGAAATAACATGTATTACATGGTGAAAAAATGCATAACTGTGTCCTTTGCAACTTTTACACTTATTTCACCATAACAAAGATGGACTTCTCTTTCTTTTTGAAATGTGTGAAATATCGACACCCTTTTGTTTTCTCTTGGATTTAATTGTGTAAATAATTAATTTTGCAACAGTAAGAGAATTTTTGAGAGTAGATGTTATTGCCAAGTATAATTGAATGGAAGTCAGTATCTAAGCTCATCTTCAAAATATAGGATTTGGTGTTGAGATGCTTCCAGAAGCTTGTTGAAAATGAATCATGTGTCCTCAGATTTGTATTGTACAGTTGCAGCCAGGGCGTGGAAGTGGGGCTGGGGCAGGATTGTGTTCAGTATGTGATGTGGACAAAACATGCCATTCTTTTTTTGTTTAGGCTGACTGTGTTCCTGTTTAGGTGTCCTGATAAACATGTACCTGATGAAGATGAGCTCTTGTTACTGTTGAGGGAACCTTTCATCACCAGGGGAGAAATTCTGCAAATATCAGTGCATACAATCTGAGATTTCATAACAGGGATGCATTTCTTGATGGACTATGAATGAACCTTATCTGTAGAAATGCAGAGGACCTTGCTTTCTGAGTTCTGTTTGCTAGAGTGGCTTCTGTAATTCAGTAGTTTCATCCTGTGTCATGCCTGGTGTGATTCATAAATAACTAAAACTGCATGATCCAAGGTACCTCTACTAAAATGACTGTTCTTGTGGGTAGAGTTTACACAGCAGCCCATACCTCCAAATTTTTATGATATAAGTTGATTCATCAGATAAAGTGAATGAATATGGAAATCCTCTCCATATTAAGAGGAAGCTGTCAGGCAAACAGGTACAATGTTTCATTTGTTTGAGCTGGTACAATAGGGCTAGAAATCTTCTTGATGAAAATAATTCCTTCCTGCTAAGTTTTCACTGGTATTTAAAGTTTTTCCTCCCCTAAGAATGGTAGCATCTGCAGCATGAAAGGATTAGTATTGCTAAATAAAGTAGTTAAATGCTTTCAGATATAAATTAAATCAAGCTTTTAAAATAATCTAATGTGTATATATGCCTCATGAAGAAATGATAAATTAGTCCATGACTGACAGAGGTACAAATGTAGCCATGAATTTGCACTGCAGTAATTACTTTTTTTTTTTTAATATCAGATAGTATGTGATTAAATACCCATGAGAAAATTAAATTTACGTGATGAATGGGTGTGTGATGAAGGTTAAGCTATTGTGAGAGCTGATACCAAGATGATTGTAGGAAAATAATACTTTGTGTAATTTACTTTGTTTCAAGAGATTTCACTCTGTCAATTTGGACTGCCTTTTTTTGCCCCTCCCCGAATAGTTATCTTATTTGGTTGATTAACAATGAATACAATTGTTATCTGACAAGTGGTAGCTTAGAGAATACTACATTGGTTTTATTGTACTACAGGTAATTAAATCCCATTAAAGTTTGTGGGCTTTTTCAGGTTGTTGAAGTTTTAACAAAATGTCTGCTACCTTTAGTAGGTTTGAGACTACTGCCATCTTCTGTTTGGTCCTCTTATTAATTTGAGGATAGGAGATGTCAGTGAAAAACTATTCTGAACTTAAGTAACTTCTCAAAGCTAAGGTCTTTGCAGAGTATCTTAAAATAGCACCTTCAGGAGCACATAGATAATATTTCTGCACATTCCAGTTAAATGAAGACAGGCTGAGAGAGTTGGGCTTGTTCAGCCTGGAGAAAGCTCCAGGGAGACCTTAGAGCAGCTTCTAGTGCCTAAAGGGGCCAACAAGAAAACTGGAGAGGGGCTTTTGACAAGGACAAGTAGTAATTGGACAAGGGGGAATGGCTTAAAATGGAGAGGCACTGAAGCAGGTTGCCCAGAGAGCTTGTGGTTGCCCCATCCCTGGGAAGTGTTCAAGGCCAGGTTGGATGGGGCTTGGAGCAACCTGGTCTAGTGGAAGGTGGCAGGAGTTTGGAACTAGATGAGCCTTTAAGATCCCTTCCAACCCAAACCATTCTGTGGTTCTATGATTCATTCTATGAGAGAAGTTTCCATCAAGAAGTCAGGGCATGAGCAGGGAATTTATACTGGTAAGTTCTGTTAAAAGTTTTAAGGTCAGTATTTATACTTGACTCTTGTATTTAGCAGACTGCATATATATTTACTTGTGCTTTTCTATGATTAGGGTTGATGTAAGTTCAAACCTATGTGATAGAATTTAATTCTAACCTGTGGTTTTATGTAGATGTGTGTGGGGAGAAGGATGGAGATGAAGAGAAAGCGTAGATTGCAGTAAACTCTCTCATTTGGTGTGTTTTTAGTTGGTTTGGCTTGTTTTTTCTTAAAAGCCAAACTACCATCTGAAGAATAACTTGTGAAGCATTTGCAGTTCAAAATAAAGGATTAGGGAATTTTCATCTGAATACTATCAAGGACTAGTAGTATCAAGGACTAGTTAAACTCATGGATTGTTCTGCTATTTTGTTGATGATCAGGTTAGTTATAGGTCATTTATGCAGCTAATAGGTCACTAAACCAGCATAAATAATTTCATCTTTACTTAATCATTTAAAGGTGGCATCATTCATAGAGACCTTTCTCTAACAATGAAATTGGCCATTGTACTATCTTCTATGATATTGATATCGTTTAATGTTTTCTAGGCAGCACAACAAATAATTGAACTTCAAGAAGCAGCCCAAATAAATGCAGGATTGCAACCAACTAATCTGGGGAGGAACAACAGCTTACATGATATGAAGACTGTTGTAAAGACTTGGAGGAACAGGTTACCTATTGTGTCAGATGATTTATCCCACTGGAGCAGCATTTTCATGTGGAGACAGCATCATTACCAGGGTAAAACCGCCTGGTCCAGCATGCATTCATCATGTAATTTTCCAGACAACACATTGTTTGAAATAAGTTATTTGTATATTTTTTTTATTGTTATTTAAACATACAGGAATGTTGGGTTTTTTTCCAAGTGGTTGTTTTTATTCAGTTTCCATTTAAGTGTTTCATTATCTTAAGTCATCATTTCATATGTATTGCTGTGTAAGATATTGCTGTATATATAATTTCATTTATAATGACAGACATTTTATGTTTTATTTCTAGCCATTGTAACTGCATATGAAAACAGTTCTCAGCATGATCCTAGTTCCAATAATGCTATGTTGGGAGTTCATGCTTCTGCATCGGCAATTATCCAATATGGAAAAATAGCTCGAAAACAAGGGCTGGTCAACGTAGCTCTGGATATACTGAGTCGCATTCATACAATTCCAACTGTGCCCATTGTGGACTGCTTTCAGAAGATTCGCCAGCAAGTTAAATGTTATCTTCAGCTGGCTGGAGTCATGGGCAAAAATGAGTGTATGCAGGTACGGTAGCTTTATCTCTGAAGTTGTTGTTGTTGTGACTTGGAAGATTACAAGGGCCATCAGATACATTGATTAAATAAATTGCCTGTATATAGAGCAGGGTCTGAACTTCGTTGGCTATGTTATACCTATGCATGGAGTGTTGTTTTAAGTAATACTGTTAGTCAAAACTAGTCCTTATCCTCTTTAAACAGAATACTGTGGCTATATAAAAAATTAGCTGAATAAAAAGTAAAGTGGAAATGTGTTTTTTGAAATCTTATGAGATGATAGATAAATGGAATAGACTTTGAAAAATATGTGATTTGCAATAGAAAGAAACAACACTATTGCAAGACTAACTGGAGCTCTAAGTCAGTTTTGAGTGTCTGACTCATGAGCGATGGATGCTGGCAACCTGAAGTGAAATGGAATGTGTTAAAAGGAAAGGAAAAATGATTGTAGGCAAACCCCACTGACATATGATTACAAGGTCAGCAAGCTGGGACCTTATAATAATAATGTAATATAACATAATATATATAATAATATAACATAAAAACAGAACAAGATGGAAAAGATAACCCATCACCTCATGAATGCTGTCTATAGCATCTAATAGTTTTGCATAGGCCAGTGGAAACTTAAAATTGTTGCCAATCCACATTTTTTAAAATGAAAATTAAATGCTAGAAACTCATGCTATTTAAATTTTAAGAGAATGTTTTGGCTGTTGTTTTATGGCACTTTATGGCACTTTCATCTTAAAACCTTCCATTTTAGAAGGCTTTTGTCACTAAGGCTTGTATATTTAACAGGGTCTCGAAGTTATTGAATCAACCAATCTGAAGTACTTCACCAAGGAGATGACTGCTGAGTTTTATGCATTGAAGGGAATGTTCTTGGCACAGATTAACAAGTAAGTATGTTGGCTGGAAGAGGCATTAGCACACATCAGAGAAAAATGCAGCTGAAGTATTTTAACACAGTATTTGAGCAGGAAAGTTGTTCCATATGTTTATACCAGCCTAAAATTTGTCACAACTGTATAAGAAAGTAAAAGTTCAGGCGAGAGTTTGTTGTAGCTTGAAAATGTAATGGTTGGTCATATTTCTAAGTGTTATAGGAAAGAACTAGTTAAAGCAAACATTGCACTAGTTCTTTTAAAAAGTTTTCTGTTTCAAGGGGTGAGAAGGGAAGAGGCAGGGAGAACAGGCTTGTCCAAAGCTTTGCAGCATGTTTGTCCTGGGTTCAGCAGTAGCAGTCACTTTTCGCCGCCTTAGTAGCTGGTGCAGTGCTGTGTTTTTGACTTTAGCCTGAGAACAGTGCTGATAACACTGATGTTTTAGTTGTCGCCAAGTAATGCTTACTCTGATCAAGGACTTTCTCAGTCTCATGCTCTGCCAGGGAGGAGGGGAAGCTGGGAGGAAGCAGAGACAGGACACCTGACCCAAACTGGCCGAAGGGGTATTCCATACCGTAGCACGTCATGCCCAGTATATAAACTGGGGGGAGTTACCTGGAAGGCCAGGATTCTGCTTGGGTCGGGCTGGGTATTGGTCGGCAGGTGGTAAGCAGTTGTATTCTCTCCCCTTGTTATTTCCCTTATCATGATTATCATTGGTGGTAGCAGTAGTGGTTTTGTATTATACCTTAGTTACTGGACTGCTCTTATCTCAACCCGTGGGATTTACAGTCTTTTGATTCTCCTCCCCATCCTTCCGGGAGCAGGGGGAGGAAGAAGGGGGAGGGTGAGCGAGCGGCTGCGTGGTTCCGAGTTACTGGCTGGGCTTAAACCACGACAGTGTTTTAAATACTTTTCCCTCCCTGGTTATGTGAGTACTTAGCAACCTGATGTCTAACTCATGTCTTAGTGTAGTTGACAAAGGAGGTTGTTTTAATTATGTTTTTAATGTAAATATCATATATAAAACCAAGGAAAAAAAATCTTCAGTGTATAAGCTTACAGCTACTTAAACAATATTAGCCTACCTCTTTGTTTCTGTCACTTCTGTTTCATTGTCATTGTATATATCCCTCCAATAACTGCAACTGGTTAAGGCATAGGAAGATGTGTGGTGGCATAGTTCAAAGTGTTTAGACAAATCTGGTGTGTGATGCTATATGGCAATGCCACGCTCATTTCAGATAACTGAATTGAAACGACTAATGTGGTGTGCTTTGGAGACATCTTGCATTGCGGCAATCAAACACCTAGGTGCAAGCCTTGCTTTCACACATCTACTTCTGTAAGATTTTTGCTTTGTGCTGTCTGGCATTTTATTATTTGAAGAACATCTCTCTTGAATTCAGTAAACAGATATTTCAGCAATCAGATTTTGTTTGATGATGCCAAAAAAACCTTTCAGATTTCAACAGCTTTTAGTATGCATGGCATATAATGGCAGTAGTGCTACATGTTATGTATGGGTAGAATAATTCCTTTACCACTACAATTGTGGACACTTATGAAATGAAATCCATCAGATTTTAAGCTGTACACTGCAACCTCACACAACATTTCAAGTCAGGAAATGATGAATATCTTCTTCTGTGGATACCAGAGAGAATTTTAAATAGGCAGAATGCAGTTACTTTGATGGAAAGTGCAGTGGGCTTTTTTTATGGCCATAAGCATACTTAGTTCCAGTTGAGGCAAAAGAGAAGAAAGTGTACCCCCCTCCTCATCTTTTAGAATTTTAATTCATGCAGATAAAGAAAAGGCAGTTAAACTGTCTCTATTTGTTCTTTCAGGGTAGAATGGATAAAGGTTCCTGTTTAAAACATGGTTCTGATGTACTTACAGTTTCTTAACCTTATCCAAAACCATACAGGCATTTTTAGCACTGCGGTTGAGGTCAGGAATTTAGGAAGGTTACAGTTAGGACCAATGGCAGCATTGAACTTGAGAATGTGTGACTACTGATTACCTGTGTGTCAACTGAAGTGGAAGTTAAAGGTCACCTTTGCTCTTTCATCTCCCTGTGCTGCCCATTTGCTGAGCCAAGTGATAGAAACCATTTTTAAAAAGTCAGCTCAGGTGTCAAGAATGATGAATTGTAGAGAAGGAGAAAAGAAAACGGACTGAAAAGTCTCCTTTTTGTAAAGGGGAGGTAGTGATACAAAGTCATCTATCAGGCTGCTGCTGTGGTAGTTCACTTCAGAACCTCGATCTAGGGTACAGAAAGCCTCTGAAAGCCAGTAACATTAATATAACGTAGAAAATAATAGAAACTTTGGCAAAGTTGCTTTCCTTTTTGTGGCTTTGCCTCAATAGCTACTCTTTTAAATTTATCACTATAATCCTCCAAGCTAATATTTTTATATAAAAATATATGCCAGTTAATTTCTAAAAATCAGTCAAACAAGCATTATATGACTTTTGTATGGTTTATTTCAATGCTCATTCTGTAAGGGAGAAATGAAGCACTTTCTAGTAATAATGTATCTTGGAATGCTTTAAAGGGTTCTTCATTTCAGTAATGTGTGTGGTAGTGTTCTCATGCTTTATCGTTATGCCTGAAAAGTTAAATGGATTTAAGGGCTGTATATATATTGGGATGAATTATGCCAAACCTTGGACTAGGAACATTTGAGGAAACCTGGAGAAGACTTCAGAAGTATCAAACAAATAACCTCTTGGTGACCAAGAACTACGTGATTAACCTTCATATTTCTTCATTTTTCCTGTTGAAAACTAAACTCTTAAAGATGTGGGGATGAGGAACTGATTTTTCCAGATCATGTTGATTGTAAATTTTTTCATGGCTTTGGTGGGAGAATGGTTAAGTATGGTGAAAAGATAGTTAATGTAACATCTTCCCATCTTGTATTTTTCCTACTTCTTGTTTGCTTAGCAGAGAAGCACCTTTTTTTGTGTTATCATTCATTCTTCTTTCTCCCAGTATCATTGCTTGGGTTGCAATTGCAGTGCACTGGAAGTTTTTTAGATTTTTTTCCAGGGAGTATCTGGAGATCTTAAATGCTTATGAAGTGTTTTCATTCTGAAGCATTTACTTTCATAGGTGCTGAACTTTAAGGAAAGCTAAGACAAAAAAGACATAAGGGACCTTACTAGAGAACTTAATGTAAAAATACCAGTAAGAAAGTAATTGAGTACCCTGTCAGAAATCTGACTTAATAATTTAGTAACTTTTTGTTAGTATAAAACTAATATTCTTTTTTGTCACAATGCAGGTCTGAAGAAGCAAACAAAGCTTTTTCTGCAGCTGTGCAAATGCATGATGTGCTTGTGAAAGCATGGGCAATGTGGGGTGATTACCTGGAGAATATCTTCGTGAAAGAACGTCAGCTTCACCTGGGTGTCTCTGCTATTACTTGCTACCTGCATGCCTGTCGTCATCAGAACGAGAGCAAATCAAGAAAGTACTTAGCAAAGGTAGGATCTAGATGTTGAAAAAAAGAACTGGAGCTGCACCTCTTCAGAAAAGGCTGGGATAATGTTCAATGCCCAGATTTGTGAAATTAGGGATGTACCAGTTACTGATGGAAGGCTTTAATTTAGGCAGAAAATCTGCATATGGTTGCTCTTGGGTCACTGCATGTAACTCATCTTTGGTTTTTCTACTTCATTGGGATATCTGGGGTTTTATTTAGGTATGGAACCTTTTGTGAGAGAAAGGGGACAAATTGCATCCAGCATTTGTACTATATGATGTGGTGAAATACTTGCAGAAAGGCATCATTTGGCCCTTCAAAAAGTAGCATAGTTTTATGTCTGTTTATCATTACAATGGGTAATTCATATTAACTTTTAACTCAGTATTGAAAATTATTCCAAATAAGCCTTTTCTGTAAATTTTTACTTGTAATTCAACAATATTTCAGCCAAAATAAGCTCTGTGTATTTCTCAGTTTGGGGATATTTAATCTCTCTCATGAAGAGAATTTAAGAAATAGACTGTGGAAGACAATCTGTTTTGAACATGAAACAAACACAGAAAATATTTTTCTTTTTAGATTAAAGGTGGGCTCATACCACTCTGAAGGTTATTATTCTCCCTTTCTGGTCACATAACTGCTCGTGATTTTAGTCAGTGCTTAATATATTTTCATTTAAATTAAACTGTAGGAAAAGTATTCTTGAGATGGACATTAAAATAATTAAAAACACACATAGAAATACTCAAGTTCTTGCATTGAAGCTAATTTATTTGAATAGCATATTTTAGGTTCTATAAACATGCCTCATTTTCTACCCACCCACCCCCAAAGCAAAACCCAAAGAATCTGTGGAATGCAGTCACGCTCTTTCATTATTTTCTGTCTTGTTTCACAGCAAGTAGTACACTTGCATTTATTTTTTTAACATCCTTTAAATATTACATTTAAATTAAAAAATTACATTGGCCAAGCATAATGAATAGAAGTTCTTGTGTCGGAGGGAACTGTTAATATATCTGTGAGGGTTTTGTGCAACATAATGATTGATGTGTCTTGAATTTAAGTGCTGAGATGTCATCTTGAAATCCTCTTTTAGGTTCTTTGGCTCCTGAGTTTTGATGATGATAAGAACACCTTAGCAGATGCAGTAGACAAGTACTGTATCGGTGTCCCACCTATTCAGTGGTTGGCCTGGATTCCACAGCTGCTGACATGCCTGGTTGGCTCAGAGGGCAAACTCCTTCTGAACCTCATTAGTCAGGTACAAAAGATAATGATTAATTTTTTTATTGTCTGTAATACCTGTTTTCAAGATGAGATGCAAATATATTTCAAAGCAAATTAAGAAAATACCAAGCCTTAAAAATGCTGTTGTTTGCAACTGTTGATGAGTGAAAAAATCGTAATTTCTCTCTGTAAGTAGAATATTTTAAATTGCAAAGTGAGTGTTACTTAATGAAATTAAATTCAGTTAAATCGTATGCCATATGTGCACGAGGCATTATAGCTTTCCCTCTGGAATCACATTTACTGCGGTTTTGTGATGAACATTATAGAACACATTTAGAAATATATAGTTAAGTGCTTGTAACATAGGAGTAGTGATAAAGAATTGTTAACTTTTAGTGACTAAAAGGCAAACTATTTCATTAGTGCTTTGGGTTTTACTAGAGTTAGCTTTAAGAAAACAAGGCTCTGTCACCATCAGAAATCATTACCAGGGCTTTGTGCATTGTCATTTGAAGTTTAGCGTGACAAATGATTAGACAAATAAGGATAAGGTTTAGGGAGTTAGATGAAGAAACTGACTTCCTGGATGTGTACCTTTGAACTGACAAATACGAGTTTTGATTAATTTTGCTTTGGGATTTCAAGGTTTTACTGCGTATTGCTGTCTGCTCTGAGGCAGAATCTAAGAGTAGAACATAGACCGGTATCTCAGTGTAAAGCTGTTTAAGCACGTCTATAGGCTAAGGGAGAATAAGTGACATCTTCTGTTAATGTGCTTCTAGGTAGTGTTTTGTTATTGCTTACTGTGAACAGGGTTCAAACATCGTGTTTTCTGAGATACTAACTGTTCATGGTCTGACTTCAGCTCTGTTTTAGCTTGTGCACAACCTGGAAGCATTTTGATCTTTGTTCATTCAAGTTAATATAAAACAATTGTGAAGTCCTATTACTGTACATAGGAAGCTCTTACAATAGCCTGTGCCCCAGGCCACTTCTATCTGCAATGCTCCAGTGTTTTCTGAAAACTGGCAAAGGATAACTGTTGTGCTGAATTTCTCATAGTAGTAGTGTTGTTGATTTTTGAGATATGGACTTGATGATCCGTGTGGGTGCCTTCCAACCCAGGATATTCTGTGAATCTGTGATAGCCAGCTCCTTTTACACTATCCCTTATCTTTGTTCTTTCAAAGCTCTGAGAATGTGTATTTTTGTAGAGAGAGAACATGTCCAGGTGTGCTTGCATGTGCATTGATACCCAAATCTAGAGAAGTATGTATGTGCATCTGTATACGTGTTTCCTTCCCTCTCCCTACATAAAATGAAAATGAAACTTTGAAAAGACCATGCACCCAAACAGCTTAAGAAAACAAAGTAATTAAGGCAAAATCTGTAATGCATATGACTGCTATTGTCTGACACCAACACTGTGCTCAGCTGTCTTCTGACAGCAGACAGAAGAAACTTATTTCCATGAGTTGTAGACACTTGTTATTTGTTGACGTGGTGTACAAAAGTTTTTAGAAGTGAGTGCCTACTCACAAGTCTGACTGTAGTTGGAGCTCATAAATATCAGAGATATTTTTGTTTATCTTGCCTTTAAACTTCAGGTCCACAGAGGGAATATAAAATAAAAAATACAAAATTTTCTGTGTTACTGACTTAAAACTCTTAGTTTGAAGAAGTACTAGAACCTAAACCTTAGAATTATCTTCAAACAATTTACTCTTGAATTGCAGCATGAGGCATATGTGTGTCAGGATAGTAATCTGCCATAATTATCGTATTACTGAACACTTAAATGCCATTGCAAAATTTCTACCACTTACCATACCCACTTGGATGGAGAAAGAATCCATGATTTAGTCAAATTGTGGCTGGAGAAGCCTGTAATCATGTCTCAAGATATGCTCTATTGTGGGTGGTACTTAGACACATCACTTCTTTCCTTCACTAGATACTGAGATCTACAGATTTTAAAGGGGATGCTGAATGTTAAGATCTCTCTAGGTTTTACTATGGGTTTTGTTTGGGGTTTTGTTTTTTGGGGTTTTTTTTTTTTTTTTTAATGGAAGCCAGAAAATCTTTTATTTTGGGGTGAAATTGGTATACCCTTACATTAAGTGCCATAATTAGGTGGAGTAAAGTTACCCTCTAATGGGTTGTCTTATCAAGTGTCACAGGGCTTGCTGGGAATTGTGGCCTAATTTAAAGACTAACCGCTGTCATTATATCTGGTTTTCTTCCATTATGTATGTGAGTAAGATCTTTGAGCTGGCCCAGCTGGTACTCTCTCTGTTTCCAGGTTTATTGGGCAATATGATCTGAAAGCCCTGATAGGGTAATGCCTTAACAGTTGTGTGTAGGGAGTTGCTGTTTCATCCTCTTCAGGTTTCTGTTACTGAAAGTATTTCCTAGTTTTCCATAAGCTGTTATTTAAAACAAAGAGCTGATTGTTACTGAATTGCACTCGTTTGCAGAGCAAATCTGTATGTGTTGAACTGATCTATAGTCAGTTTTCCTTAACTGAGAAATATGTCTATGTGTATCTCCAAATAGGTGGGAAGAGTCTATCCCCAAGCTGTCTACTTCCCTATCAGGACCCTGTATTTGACCTTGAAGATAGAACAACGAGAGCGCTACAAAAGTGGTGAGCTTAATTATGATTAAGTTGTTTGGGCTCTTTGTAACTTACTGGTTTGAGTTTCACCTGATTGTACTGGGAAAACGGATTCTCTAGAAAACATACCAGTTTGTCAAGTCTAAACTTCATAAACTTTCCTTGCATTCATTTCTGTAAAATTAAATCTACAGATAGCTTGAGCTGTCTTGAATTTTCTTGAATGAAATACAAAGAAGAGTTTCATTTCCTTTGTTCTCATATTACCTTACTTATTGAGTATCACATGTTCTTTACGGGATTTTTATCTTTAGAAATTGGTGGACAGGTAGAAAGTTCTTGGATTACAAATACAGAAAGGCGCCATATTTTTCTAGGATGTCCTAGGCTAATTTTGATTACAAGCATGAACCGTGCATCATTCAGTTTCTTTACAAATGAGTCAAGGTTTTAGAAATAATTTGACAAAAGGTGAGTTCATGTAACTCAAGTGAGGTAAACTGCTTTCCTTGAATAATCTGTACTTCCGTGTCTCCATAATAACTTCTTACGGTGAAGCTTCAAGTAAAATGAACATTTAAGTGTACATGAAATAAAATCAGTTTAGGCTTTGAAGGAATATCTGGGAAATGGGGAGAAGAGAAGCAACTTGCACAATGATGTACATGAGTAAGATCCTTTTTTTTTCCCCCAAGACTAAATCCTATTTAGAATTGTTATGTCAAATGATTGCACAGAATTTAATTGTTCTTTTGTCCCATATAATTTCCTGGGAATCCCAGGAGAACTACTTGGAACAACTCTCCCTTCTGTTCTCTATTCTTTGTTACAAACTGCATTGTTTACTTCGTTGTGTTTTTCACTTGGGAATCAGTTCACTAAATGTCTGCTTAAAATTCTGAAGTGTCTTATAAGTTAAATAATAAACCAGTGTCTTATTTTTGTTTGGGTGCTCCTTTGGAGGAGGAGGGCATGCTCACATACCATGATACTTCACTATATTCATATCCAGCAACAGAGGTTTCTGGGCCAAATTCTTGATATTGCCACGTGCATATTCAGTAATAACCAGTAAAATATCTTCCTACAGGCACTGCCACAAGCTACTGTTCTGTTGGTGGGTTGTGTGAAGTAGTGTGTGTGTGTGGTCATCTGATAAAGCAAAACTCTGCTTAATCACTGGCTGTTGTAATGCAAGAAATCAATTGTACTAAATGTATTAAATGATAGACTCTGTGACACTTCGTGTGTTGTTGGCACCAGCATGTGTGTTCTTCAGTTATGTATGAAAGATCTTCCCAAAAGAGAGGGGAGGAAAAATCCATGGTTGAAATAATTTGATTGTATATGAAACAATGTTAGTTACCTCAAGAGCATGGCTTGGTAGCATAAAAGCTAAGGCTACACCTTCTGTGTGTTTCTGAAGAGTGTTTGTATTGCTCTAGCTTTAGGAATAGCATTTGGAGTAGAGTTTTCTTCCTAAGAAACAAATTTTCTCGATTTCAGTAGGTAATACATGATTAGTACTTCATGCAAATCTAAAGCAAATCCCTCAAACAGTTTTATTTCATGCAGTTTATGAAAAGTAATTTATTATTTGTTTATTTTAATTTTCCGCTTTCCAGATTCTGGGCAACAACAGCCAAGTTCAGTTGGAAATCAGTCCCACTCTGCCTCAGATCCTGGGCCAATCAGAGCCACTGCACCGATGTGGCGATGCAGCAGAATTATGCACATGCAGCGGGAATTACATCCAACGCTTTTGTCTTCTCTGGAAGGCATTGTAGATCAGATGGTCTGGTTCAGAGAGAATTGGCACGAAGAGGTATTTGGCTTTAATACACCTTCATATGTAACATTTAAGGAAAAGTTAACTACAAAACAGTTACCTAGAATTATTTTTAAACATGAAAACACAACTATTTGTTTTGATCAGTAAACTGGTGTATTTGTAAAACTGATTGTTCCGATTGGAGTTTTAAGGAGGTTGGTTATCTCTGGAAGCAATACAGAGGTTTCCCTAAACTACGCATTTGATGAATGCCTCTGGGATTCAAGCTGTTGCTTGTACTAACTGAAAATTTATATTCTTACACTAAGTTTCACGGTTACCAGTTTCTGTCTCGTTCTGGTGTCTACGGCAGGTGGTGATTATTGTCTGAATTTTGAATTATATCAGGGAGCAGATGGAGCAGCCATTCTGCTTTCATTATTTGCCTCTCAAAGTGTCCAGCTACTCTGTTCTGTCTACCTAGCACAGTGTTTGTTTGATAAATAACACATCATTTTCTAATATATCACAAAATTATGAAATCTAAAGCTCAGCTGCTGTTGAAAGTGTACTTTGTGATGCAGCATTTCCACTGCTCAGTTTGTTTGCAATGCTGATAAGAATCAGCTCTGTCGTTTTGACTGACCTTCTAGTGCAATCTAAAAATAGAGTTTTAAATAAATGTTTCTGAGAGGATAACTTTACTGTATAAAATGCAGTGTCAGATCAGAAGGCCCAATATTCCTGACTGTTTTGTCTTTTTTAACCCTTAGGTTCTTAGACAACTGCAGCAGGGCTTGGCGAAGTGCTATTCAGTTGCCTTTGAGAAAAGCGGAGCCGTTTCAGATGCCAAAATCACTCCTCATACACTAAATTTTGTCAAGAAGTTAGTCAGCACCTTTGGAGTAGGTCTTGAGAATGTCTCTAATGTGTCCACCATGTTTTCTAGTGCAGCCTCAGAGTCACTAGCTAGGAGAGCACAGGCAACAGCTCAAGATCCCGTGTTCCAGAAGTTAAAAGGGCAATTTACAACAGGTAAATGTTTAAATTGTTTTATTAAATGTTACTTTTAATCCCCAGAGAAATTCCACTCACCTCTCCTTCCCCAGAGTTCAACTGTGAAGGCATTCTGCTTTTTTGTTCTTCCAATATTTTTCCTGAGAAAGAGTATAGAATGGAGTATCTTTCTGTAATTCACCAAACCCGAAACTGTGGTCAAATCACATATGTGTTTAAAGGTAAATTAGATTAGTTCACTGTAATATTTTTGTCATTTGCATAGAACTGCCTGCTACACATAAGGGACAATAATTATTTCTATTGTACAGTGGTGCCAGAACTTAATGACATTTTCACCCCCAGAAGTCCAAACTGATAATATTATGTGAAGTCTTTCAAAACAGCTTACTTTTCATGAGGAAGATGACTTTAGTGTTTCGGATAACTAGATTATAAAAATCCTATTACACAAATTTACATCATTATTAGGTAAATTGAATCAATAACTTTAATCAGATCTAATAAAAAAGATACTCAGGGGAAGTGGCTTTTTTTGCTTCATTTGTTTTCTCTTTATCAGTGGAGTTACATGTCTGAGTATCTGATGTTCATTTAAAATTCTTAGAGAAGCTTGTGTACAGTCGATTATGGTTTTGATACATTTGGTGAAAAGTGTTAAGGCTACACAAGTATATATGACAGATGGTGACACTGATTGGCATCAGTGTCTTGGATTGCCAGGATTTTGAATTCTGCATAAATTCCTATCTAAACTACATCAGCTTTTCCTTAAAAGATAACTGGTTGACTGAGTTTGACAAGTAGACTTGCAGTGTTTTTTCAGGCATTTCACTGATAATGCTGTGAAAATAAGTGGGCTGATGGGAATCTTGTGAAAGCAACTCAGTTGTAGATATGACCTACATATCTTGTGCACGCTATGTATTGCATGATGTCCTTTTTGAGGCACAACAGTTGCATGACAGCAGATAATGAAAGTCCTGAACCATATGATTAAATTTTTAATGGATGAAGTGTACTAGGGAGCGAAACGGAAGTACAAACATTCTGCGTGTCTTTAATGGGAGCATATGGGGGTGGGGAGGGAAAGAATCATTGGACAATGATTAACGGCATGAACATTAACAAGTTCAGGCGCCAGATTGTGTACCTAGGATGGAGTAATGCTGGGCACACGTATAGACTGGGAGAGGAGTGGCTGGAGAGCAGCCCTGCAGAAAGGGGTCTGGGCGTCCTGGTTGACAGCATGCTCAGTGGGAGTCAGCAGCCTGCCCTGGCAGCCCAGAGGGCAAACCTCATCATGGGGTGCATCAAACAGTATAACCAGCTGGTCAAGAGGTGATCATCCTGCTGTATTGAGCCTTGGTGCAGCCTCACCTGGAGGACTGCATGCAGTTCTGGGCCTCACAGGTTAAGAAGGATGAGAAGGTACTTGAATGTGTCCAGAGGAGGGCGATAAAGCTGGTGAAAGGGCTGGAAGCCATGTCCTGTGAGGAGCAGCAGAGGACTTAGGCTTACTTAGTTTGGAGAAAAGGAGGCTGAGGGACAACCTCACTGCCCTCCACAGCTGCCTGAGGAGGGGAAGTGAGGGAAGTGCTGATCTCCTCTCCCTGGGATCCACTGATAGGGTGCATGGGAATGGTTCAAAGCTGCACCAGGGGAGGTTCAGACTGGTCATTAGGAAGCATTCCTTACCAGGAGGGTGGTCAAACACTGGAACAGGCTTCCTAGAGAGGTGGGCAATGCTCCATTCCTGTCAGTGTTTAAGAGGCATTTGGACAATGGCCTTAATAACATGCATTAACTTTTGGTCAACCCTGCATTGGTCAGGCAGTTGGACTAGATGATCACTGTAGCTCCCTTGCAACTGAAATACTCTAAATGAAATAGGTTTGGACTAGTTTTTCATTTTTAGTAGTGGTTTATGTGTGTTTACACTGCAATAGTAGTACAGTCAATTTGTTATTGCTGTAAGTGTTGTTGATATGCTCAGTTTTTGTTGGATTTAAGTTATTTTTGGTCTGTCATAGTTTCTTTCCTGTGAGTGTTAGAGATATCTGGGGATTAAGAAACTTCAGTTACAATTCAGTTACAATCTTTAGTTAAAACAAAAAATGGAGAGGATTTTCAGGTTTTACATGCTGATGTATAATCTTTGCATGTCTTTACGATATCTAAATGGCAGGTAAGATTTTTAGGTTTGCTATCAAATCACTATAGAATAACATATAAAACATAGAACAACAACATAGGCCTGGACACAAAAATCATGTAAAGTCATCAAGTGCAATGTGTGTCTCAGTAAACTTCAGTTTAATAATAAGTAATTATTTTTTTGTTGAAGAGTTCATATGTTAAAGTCTGATTAAACATGAATGTCTATGGGATTGAAATAATTATTTTGCTTAGTTCTAGATTTGGTTTTATTTTAATTAATAAATTCAGTGGTTTAATTCACAAATGAAATGTGGGAAAACAAGAAATGAAACAGATCAAGATACTTTCACATTTTTGTAATTTAATTCATTATGCAGAAAATGAAAATATGTTTTTTATTAATTTTGTAATAGTAAAATGCACATAAATAAATGAATAGGATTGTAATTACTGAAGATAGCAAAGGCTGCTTTAGCATTATGAGAAACCATTTGTAAATTGTGCCTCGTTTGTCCTTTTGTCACGCTACAAGGTTCATGTTTGGTTTTCTGCTTCTCAGCACTGGTTGCATTTAGATGATGGACAGATAGTTACAGTGGCTGCCTTCCATTTCAAAACTATCCAAGCTGAGGAGCTGTCTTGGAGTAAACTCTTGTCTTCAATTATTTCCAGATTAATGTTGGCAGCTATGTTTTATAGACACTTTCAACTATGTTTGGTTGCATAATCATTTCCATCAACATCTGAGTTGCATCTTGATTCCTGTTTGGAGCCACTGGGGGCTCTCACACCGTTTCTTACATTCTAAATACTTTGTCTGCACCATTGAAGCTTTGATAGGTCATTTTTTTCCATCCTAATGTTATATACTTTGAAACCAAATTTTACTTTGAAATTATTTTTTTTTACTGGAACTTCAAATGCACAGCTCTTTGACCATCTGTTCTTTGTTCCTTCTCTCCTTTCCTGCTAAACCTTTGACATCAAAGAACAGAAAAATGCTGAGAAATGCTCCCTTTGAGAGCTTTCTCAGCAGTGAAAGGAGGAGAAAAACTGCCTCCATTGTTCTTTTGTCGACATATGATAGTTTAGAGTTTGGATCGGCTTCTTTCTGCAACCATTTCTTCACTCAAACTGAATAGGAATGGAAAATTCCAAAGTATACCCTGAATGGGCAAGATAATTTTCTGAAGAGTTTTGCCACCCAGCACAATGAATTCTTTGCTGCGGATGGAAACTCTGTAATCAGAAGGAATCCTCTCAATGTCTGAGTGTGTCTCTGAAGTGTGGGGAGAGGGCAGGGGAAAGAGCTCTGTTTAAAATTCTGAGCTGTTTTAATGATTTTTTTCTTTTTTCAAGGATGATCATAGCATCACTTTGGTAGCTCTTTCTTTACTGCCCTTCTAATTTTTAGGTAACAGGATGTTATCCAGAAAATCCAGATCAAGAGTTTGGAGTTAAAAACATATTTGACCTTTCTCTGGTCTTACCAGTCTTAGTTTTCTGGAGCTTTGTCATAAACCAGAAGTCCTGCTTCATATTTCTGCTTACTTGTCACTGAGATTTTTCATGTTTGTTGGTGCTTTCCAAAAGTTCTTGTGCTTATTAAGATGAACCTCTGGGAAAGTAGAGAGTATATAAATGTCTGAATAATAACTTTAAAAGCAAGACAGCTCTTCTCTCTTGGAGAATGCTTGCATCTTCTGGAGTATCATATGCATAACGAACTGCTCTGTGAAGCTAAGCTTACATTTCAGTCTTAAGTGGCATCTTACATGGTGGGTGTCTTGGCTTTACAGTTGAGGGTCCTTGGGTTATCAACTTTTAAGTGTAATCAGACTTTGTGTATGGTCAGAATAATCTTTAAAATCTTGCAAATGAACTGTTGCTTGCTCTAAAAGCATTAATTGCCTGTTACTTTGAACTGATTAGGACTATTTTCTGCAAGTGTAGCAGAAGGCTTGTGTTTTGGGGTTTTTTTTGTTCTTTTTTGTTTAAGTCTTAGTTTGTAGATATTTTCTTTGTTTCTTTAATGCTATATTAATGTTGGTCATTATGTATGTCAGGGGTTTTGGGGGGACAGAGGGATTAGTACTTTGATTTTATTAACTCAAGTGTATTTTTCTTTTTGTGCTACTTCATGAAAAGCAATGGTACAGCCCTCATTCCAAAAGCAGTCAGCTTTATCTAGTTGTGTTAAGAACCATCAGAAGTTTTAGGTCTGTCTCACTGGCAAGAAGATTGTGCCCCATTTGTCCTTTCATTGAGGGTGGCAAGAATCTTTAGCAGCATTGAGAACAGAGGGTGAGGTTCTTCAGTTGCAGTTGGTATTGTGGTCTTCTGTGAATATCTCCAGTAAAGATAAGGAGGTAGACTCCCTATTCTCTTTAGGAAAAAGATGATGTAAGTAGTAGGGTGTTTTAGACCATCATGTGTTAGCTTGAGGAAGGTGTTATCCAGTAGTAAGTACTGAAAAAATGGTTTTGTTTGAAACAAAAATGCTATTTATATACATTAAGATACGTGTAAAGCAGAGAGACTTCATACACAAGTGATGTCTGGTCTTGTATTTCCCTTCTAGCCAAAATGATTTTTCTTCTCAGATGGGGTCTATGTGACATGAGCAAAAAGGCTAATTGAACTCTCTGTTTTTCCCATCTGCTACTGGGAAACAAAACAACAAAAATCCTAGAACAGGCATTTCAACACACTGGAGCTGTTCTTGTGGTGAACTCAATGGCTCTTTTTTTATTTTCTTTTTCTAAGGCATATATTGATGCATATTTTTACTACTTTGGTGGTTCCCATTAGCGCAGCAACTAGTTGCAATTTGGGGATATCTTCCTGAACTTCAGAGATTCAGGAGATAAATGATTCAATAATTTTGCCACTTTCATGAAATGATTTACTCCTGCTGCTCACTAGAGGGTAGGCTTGGGATTATAATAAGAGTGTTTTACAGTGATATTGCAAATACCCCTACCAGGTAGAAAAAGAAAAGGGAGTATTACAGAGTTATGCTAATTTCTAACATCTATAAATATGGAACTGAATTTTTCATTATAGACTTTTTTTTCTTATAGAAATGGAAAGGATTTGGTATGCATGGGGTTTTTTGCTCTGTTTTGGGGTAGTAGACTTAAGGCTTTCACTGAAAGGTTTTAGCATATCAGTATGTTGTGGATACACAATGAAATAAGTTAGGTTATGTGTTCTCTGATATTTTGTTTGAGTAACAGAATAGTAAAATAAAAGGAATCATAGGCTGTGCTAGTTTATTCAGTAATAGTATCCTATACACATAAAGGAGAACTTAGAGAAAAAGAGTGTATGTGTAGGATGATATGAACTCTTCTGGTTAAAAGACCAAATGTTCTAAGCTTGTTTGTAGGAATAAGTCTTGTGGATAATCACAGTTTTGAGTGGTTTTAATTGTGGTTGAAAAAAACTTTTGCATGCAGTAATTGCTCTGTGTGTGTACTTAATTCACTGTTAGCATATTTGCAGATGGATGCTTGGGGCATATTTATGTGGTCAAATTAATTTGTCCTCTGAGCAGGACTCATGGCTGTTCTGTTGTTTGGGGTGTTTTTTTTTGTCAATATAGGAAGATATTGTGTGTATGTAACATACCGAAACATAGATTCTGCAATAAGAGTCAAATTAATTTCTGAGACTGTGTTAACTTTCTGTTCTATTGAAGCATAATGAAGATCCTATTCTGGTTTAGCTGTAAATCTCAGAAATACTGAATCAACATTCACTGTTTCTTTCTTGCTGTTGCTTTTTCACCTGTAACATGTTGAGCTTAAAATGGCATCTTTTAGACTGTGGTGTAGAAATGCGTTTTAAAAATTCAAGTCTGTTAATGAATGTGCACAATTTGGGATGCTATAACTAATGAGGTTTACAGAGAGAGCACTTTATCTTATCATCAAGTGTGGTTCATCTCTCATTGTTATGGTACTGAAGTGCTGAGCCGTAATTTCGTTATTTATTTATTTGCTGTCTTCTGTAACTGTAGTGAAAGCAGTGTTGAGAAGGTGGCATTGGTGTTGGCTCAGAAATGGTTGATATTGCAGTGAATTCTGTTACAGAATTATTTGCATAGTGTATTGAAGACCACGTGTTGACCTTGAGAAAGTTGTTACTTCATTTGCGTGTGGGCTAGAGGAGGTAGTTCCATGCTGCAATACTGTTATGTTGCAAAGGAAAGAGCAGGCTGTTTGCATAATATTGTCATCTTTGCTTAGGCTGTCATATCTGTTCTTCCTGTGGTGGCATGCAATTGTTATCTGAGCCAGGAAAGAATAAGGAGAATTTTCTTGCAGCTCAGAATAGGAGAATAATAGTAATAGCAAATGTGCTACTTGTCTTGCAGTTGCTCACAGATCCTACATTGTATCCTCAGTTCTGGGGCTCTTCCATCTCCTTTAAAAGTAAAAAGCTTCCACTGATTTTAAATAAACAAATCACTTTGAATGGAACAGGCTGAAAATTACAGTGCTAGTCTGTGAAATAAGCTTACTTTTCCTCTTTCACTAAATGATCTGATCATTTGGTTTATTACTGCTTGCTTTCTATGCAGTCTTTCTGGTTGCAGTATACAGACAGTTAAATACAGTGATAGCATTTAACATTTTCACAGTATGTTTTTCGAATGTTTGCATGACTTAGGAAAAATCTTGGGAAGTTAATAATTACAGAGAATATTTTAGAGCTGTGTACACAAAAGAGGTAGCATATTCAGACAGGTTTAATTTGTATATAATTTTAGAACACCACTTAAAGATTTTCTGTAGAGATGAAATATTCCTTAACCCTGTCTTTTACAGGCAGGACAGCTGTGTGTGTGTGTTTGATTTGCACTATTGAAACATGTGATTTATTCTCCTCCAGCATCAGCTGATGTAGTGTTATTGCTGGTGTATGATCCTATAGCAATTATGCTCTTACTCTTCCCTAATGATTCTTCTGTCTCATCTGTGTTTGAACTTTCTAGTTTTTCTCTGTATTTAGGGTTCATAGGTAGCCATGTTCTTCTGCTGGACTTGCTTGGTATTATGCTCTCGTTTTTTGTGTGAGTTGCTGATTGTAGGAGCTTTCCCTTTTCCTATAGTATTCGACACCAGTATGATGCTTTTCTGCATAACAGCTGTGTGTGCTGAATGTGTATTTTGCTTGAGGGCATGTAGCTGAAAGAACCTCTTTGGAAACTCAAACTTCAGACACTTGATCATTAAATACCCAAATACACGATATAGAATTTGAAATGCTGAGATGTATATGTATTTTATTTTTGGTGTTTCTTTTTTTTTTAGACTTTGACTTCAGTGTGCCGGGGTCAATGAAACTTCACAATCTTATCTCTAAACTGAAGAAATGGATCAAAATTCTGGAGGCAAAAACTAAACAGCTTCCAAAATTCTTCCTCATAGAGGAAAAGTGCCGCTTTCTGAGTAATTTTTCAGCTCAAACTGCAGAAGTAGAGATACCTGGAGAATTCCTTATGCCAAAGCCAACACATTACTACATCAAGATAGCAAGGTAACCTAAAAATACACTTTGGTAGTTGTAATTCTGAAAATGGAGAAGAAAATGAAAACCTCCTCCATCTGTCCGCTTTGCAACAGTAGATGTCTTGTACCATTTATATATATAAATTACATATATAGAGACATACTTTGGTATAACACCTTTATTTTTCTTTATTTTATCCTCCTCTGATAATTTTACACTGCCTCACTAAGCAACTGTACTGTTATATGATGAGTGTGCTTCATATATTGATAGAAGTTGAGATGAGTTCTTCTATTGCAGTCAATACAGGTACTGCGCTTCAAAATAGTGATAAAGGTCTGATTAGATGATTAATTTTGCTCAAGAACTCTTTCTTAAAAACAAACAAAAATCAAACAAAAGACCTTTTTGACTACAAAATAGAAACCATGGGCTAGCTGGGCAATAGAATGGTACCTTGCAACGCAGTTGCACTACCTTATTTCTTTGGTGGTTTTTGTTTGTTTTGATTTAATACTGGAGGAGATTAGCTCAGGTACTTTGTTATCTCTTTCTTCCTAATAGGTTTATGCCCAGAGTGGAGATAGTTCAGAAACACAATACTGCAGCAAGAAGACTCTACATCCGAGGCCATAATGGAAAGATTTACCCATACCTGGTAATGAATGATGCTTGCTTGACGGAGTCTCGTAGAGAAGAGCGGGTATTACAACTTCTTCGCCTTTTGAACCCCTGCTTAGAGAAAAGGAAAGAAACTACAAAAAGACACTTGTTTTTTACAGGTACTGAAAGGAGAGATTTTAGGTTATTTTTACAATATATGTTATACTCAAAGATTATAATTGCTAAATTTTTTGACAGCTACTAATCACTGATACTGAAGGTTTTGAATATTCAGAAGGTAAAGTTGCATCTGTCTAGGTGATAAGTCTTTTTTTGCATTGTAGCACCCCTCTGAAGAAATAATGTCGATTGAATGTGATCTAAGGTGTTTTTAGAAGAGCTTACACTCATCATTTACTGTATAAAGTTTAGTTGTGAATAACACCTATAAGGCAGAGGCATGCCTGTTGGAGCTGTTGCTATGGAAATGGATACATGTACTTCAGAACAAGGATTTAGAGATGAAGAGGAACAGAACAAAACTTTTTCTCCCCAAGTTGCAGTGTATGAATATTGAATTTCTTTTACCTCTTTCACATAACACAGAAGGAATTTTTTTGTAGAGCTTTGAATTTGACAAATAGTTTCTGAGTTCTTTGCTATGAAAACATATCTTTGTATTTTTTTATATCCATGGTGATGTTTACTTTCAGGAATATGCTGACTGCTTGGTTATTGCCAAATAAAATCCATTCATAATCTAGATACGGGATGCAGGACTCATGTTGAGTGCACATCTATGATCTTGTAATAGGTTACTTTGTTTGGAGAGTGCACTTTGCCAACAGCACCACCTGGCAATGCTTAAACAATCCAGAATTAACAAACATAATGGTAGGGAGGCCTTAGTGAGGAGAGTTAAGGAGGTTTCCAACATTATTCATGTGCATAAATTGCCAAAATACGTAATGAAAAGGTCACACATTTAGGCATTTCGAAACAGAAACAGTTGAATGAAGGCTGAACACACAGTCTTAATTCTTTCTCTTTCCTTTTGTATCCTGGCTTTTTTATGTGTTGATTATAAATAATTCATTCATGAAATGAGAAACAGAGAATATCAGAGTCTTGCCTGGCAACATACTTGATCTGCTTGTTATTCAAATACTTTAAAATAGTGAAACCCTTGTGTTTTCCAGCTACTAAGGCTGTTCGCAAGTTCCAGCTTACAGCTGAGTAGCTACTTTCTATTAATGTATAAATACTTTTCATTTCAGAAGGTCACTCAATAACTTCATATAAATGAGCTCTGTACATTGCATTACTCAGTTCTGATAATCCTTGGTTGGTAAGCAGGAAACATATTACGGATAAGGGAAACTTTCATCAGAGACAGACAAAGTTGCTACTATGCTGTTGTCCTTTTAAAAAGTGCTGAGCTCTGATTTTTAAAAAGCATAGTTTTATTGGTCCTCGTTTTGGGGCTAATAGTATCTATTTACATGAAGTTGTTGTCATGAATTTAGGTGTCCAGATGATGCGAATGGCACTTACAAAGCTAGAAATGCATATGTGAGTTCTAACTTTAGAAAGACAAAAATAATACACAAGCCAAAGGATTTTTTATAACAAAAGGTCAATATCTCTACATATGTGAAGATGATGTTGCATCACTCTGAGGTCAAAATAACAAAAGTGCAATAAATAGTCTTTAAAGATATGATAAACAAGGACACTGGTACAGAACCATATCCTCTATATAACATGATTACTAAAGTAACATGTTTTCCTTTAAAAAGCTGTTTTTAAATTATAGCATTTTTGGAAATAGTTCTGTTCCTTGTGGTTTGATGCTATTTGGAAGAACCTAAAGAACATCCATTTGTCTGCTGCCAGAGGTTAATGGAAGCAGGCCAGAAGAAATAGCTCATTAACACCCCTTCTGCAGAATGCATTTTCTTCTTTAAGACTGAAGAAATTGCATCAAACAATTTAAATGCATTTAAACAACTTTTTCCTATATTTCTGAGTTTAATTATTACAGCTTCTGAGGGAACTGTTGGGAGAACAGTGTTGGTGGTAGCTGGAGGTCACTGTCAAACAGTACAGTGTCACTGGAAAAGCTGGCTTTGAAAAGGCCTTGTCTGTTTTGATGTGGGTGGGGATGCACATAAGACTCAGTAGGATGATACATCTGTTAAGCACCATGAAAGTGCAAAGAGGGTTTTTGCAACTTTACTGCTCACCGAGGAAAAGCTCAGTGCCTTAGGTTTTCTTATTATTGAATATTTTGCTGTGTCTTCTCCATGTTGTTTTCAAACAGTGTCATTTAAACATCTATTCTTCAACTATGTTCAGATTTTTTCCTCCAGTTTCTCTGAATCACTTTAAATACCCTATTGAGCTAAGTAGTTTTGTTCTTCAGACTCATTTTTACTGACATAATGCCAGTGTCATGTAATCAGATATTACAAACCTGTTTGCATCTGAACAAAGTATTAACCTCTTTTCTGCAGGTAAAAAAAAGTAAGAAGAACAATGCCTGTTACATTTTTTTGCTAATATAGTTGATGTTTCTGTTACAAAAATCTGCTATCATTCTTTTTAACTGAGCTTGTGAATTAGTTATGAGTGTAGTAATAGAAGTTTTCTCTTGATACACTTCAGTTGATGATCACAGTCATATTGTATCTCACTTGTATGCTAATTCTTCTCTTAGTACTTGAGTTATGGATTAACTGGTTTGTTCTCTTCTGCTCTCTCTTCCTTCTCCCTGCCCCATCACCATCCCCTCTCACCCTTCTCAAATGTCTCCTAGTCCCCCGTGTTGTAGCAGTTTCTCCACAGATGCGTTTGGTTGAAGACAATCCCTCTTCTCTTTCCCTGGTGGAGATCTATAAGCAACGCTGTGCCAAGAAAGGCATTGAGCATGACAACCCTATTTCTCGTTACTATGACAGACTGGCAACGGTCCAAGCACGAGGGACTCAAGCTAGCCATCAGGTATTAGCATGTATAATGAATTTTAATCAAGGGCTTTCTTGAGGACTCTGCCGTGTCCAATATCCGATTCATCACCTCTCATTAGATGTGAGACAGATATATTGTGTAGAGGTGGCGTTTTGATTTTTGTTTGAGTTTATTTTGGTTTTGCTTAATGTATTCTTGGGAACTCTTAGATCTCTTTGGTGTTTTAGGTTATCTTGGAAAGCTTCAAAAAAGCTGTATTTGTTTTACTCTAGGTTATTTTGAGTAACTGCAATGGAAAGCAGACAAGGTGTTGATTGCTTTTTGGTCCTTACTTAAAGTGCGTTGAAAATAATTAATTGATAACATGGGAAACAGCATTCCTAATTTACCTAAGCAGTTACAGCATGGTATGTGTTGCAGGCTTCCCCAAGTTCTTCTCATGGATCTCTTAAAATTGCCAGTGGATTCATTTCATCTAAGTCAAATAGAAACAGTTGAGTAATCTTACCCTAATAAATGATAGTACTCAGAAAGAACAAAGCTCCCTCTTGCCTACCTCCATCAAACATCCAACTGTGATAAATAAGGTTATTTCATGTTTTTTATCTCAAGGTTAATGCAAATTCTTACATAAAATGCCAGTCCCATTTCAAATATAGCTATTAGAAAATACACGGTATACATGTAGGCCTGGTTTAGAGACACTATCTGTTCAGGCTTCCTTTGTTAAAAATAAAATGGAGTGTTACCTAACATTTGTTTCTATTTTGAGGGGTTTTCCTTCAGGTTATGAAACTCTCTAACAGCCATTTAATTGAAGTCAGTATGACTATCATGCTTTCTGGTGTAATAGAACAGATCCTAATGTTATATCTTTTTCTAATTAATTAGGCTAGTATATGGTACAGTAATTAAAGATTTTGGTAGACTAGGAGAAAAAGCTATTGCTATCTAGTGGAAAAGCTATTGCAGAGTGTATACTGACAAAACAGCTCAATACAGCTCTCAGCTTTTACCTTTTTGTATTTTTGAGGTACTTTTGCTGTAATAGAATACATGTTACATATTACTTCACGCAGTCTTTCTCTATCTTGTGTAGTAAACATCCTTTCCCTTTTACCCTGTCTATGAAGAAACCATGCAGAGTGCCATCTTTAGGTTGCATGCTTTGTAGTCCATGTACAATTTCAAATCTTGCCATAATACTTAAAGGGATTTGTTTTATCGCTGCAAAATGCTTATCCAGCTTGCACTGAAGCTAGAAAATAGCGAAGTATGTTCTGTTAGTTTCCTGTAAGGAATTGCTGCATCATGAGTTGAATGTCTCTTTAGCTCAGTCTGATTTTCATTAAAGTCTTGAATAGAAGGTACACCAAATCAGGTTATATAGTTTTTCAGTCTCTGGTTTTCTGACTTGTCTGTTTGCAGTTCTCATGCTTACATGGTTTTATTAAAAATTTAGTTTTTTCAGATAAAAATATTTTCTAGCTGTGCAGAGGCTGGGCTAACAAAACACTGTCTGTGTTTTGACAAAGAAGTTGGGCAATGGTGTTGGATTGAAAGCATCCAAGTTCAGGATATTTTTTTCCTAAAATGGGATACAGCAGTTGAGAGAAGTTTGGTAGTTGCTCTTGGCACATTTGTCTGTTGGTAAGAAGCGTATTAAGAACAATCTCTTTCAACTAATTATTTTTGATATGCAGGTTCTCAGAGATATACTTAAGGAAGTCCAGAGCAACATGGTGCCACGCAGCATGCTGAAGGAGTGGGCTCTGCATACGTTCCCCAACGCCACAGATTACTGGACTTTCCGCAAGATGTTCACTATTCAGCTAGCCTTAATTGGCTTTGCAGAATTCATCTTTCATTTAAATAGACTCAACCCTGAAATGCTGCAGATTGCCCAGGTACGGGTTAGTTTGTTCTAGATGCATGCTGTTGTCTTTGATCAGATGGAAATTTGGACTATACTTTTGAAATGAGTCAAAACAGTAATTTGATATACGTAATCAACAGTGCATGTCAGTAGGCTTTTCATTCATATGTGATTGCACATCATGTAGGTAGCAATTTCAACTGCAGTCCCTGTGGACATCAGTTCTACCTTTTATGGTGAGAATGTAGAACTTTGTAAAATCATTCTTAGATGTTGGAACTGTTCATGTAAATGACTTTACATTATATAAGTCTCTCTTTTTGTCCTTCAAATGTATTGCTTTGAATGTGTGTTTGTGTCAGATTAAAAAAAAAAAATCAAATTTAGAGCTTCATTTTCATAGAGGGGAATACCTTTTTTCAAATACTGTTCTCTTTTCAGCATTGCCATCATGTCAAGCTACAAATCCTATTAATAGTGATTTTTCTGTTTTAACCCAACATTTTAAATGAGGCTTGCCACCTTAGTAGGGCGAAGGTGGTATATATTAAAGTCTTAATGCCATTTTAATGCATGCAGGGATATGCTCTGTATAGCAATTAAGTTTCTTTAATCCCTCTGGGTAAGTGTTTAGATGCTTATCCTAAGTGAACAATGCACAGAGAATGCTTGCCCAGAGCTGGGATGCACAGAGATATGTCTGTCCGTATGGCTCCCTATAGACCATACTACAGAAGAATCTATTCCTTAAACTTGGTATTACAAGAATGTGTATTTAGCAAGGGGTTTTAGACACACATTTTGAGAAAAATACATACCTGACTTTGTATATGCCTTTCATTTTAATGTTTTTTGCTCAAAAACTGTTCTCCATCCCTGGCAGTGTTCAAGGCCAAGTTGGACGGAGTCTTCAGTGACATGGTTTAGTGCGTGGTGTCCCTGCCCATGGCAGGGGGGTTGGAACTAGATGATCTTAAGGTCCTTTCCAACACTAACTATTATATGATTCTATGACTGAAAGAATGAAAAGCTGTTGGGAGCACATCTGTATTCTGAGTATTAACAGTAAAAAAAAATCCAAATTCTTTTGGTTTCATTAATTAAATGAATGTTCTTTTAATGACTTTTATGCATCTTGCTTCTAAATCCAGGATACTGGCAAGCTAAATGTAGCTTACTTTCGCTTTGACATTAACGATGCTACTGGAGATTTGGATGCCAATCGTCCAGTTCCATTCCGGCTTACACCAAACATCTCTGAATTTCTTACCACCATCGGGGTGTCTGGTCCACTGACTGCATCTATGATTGCGGTAGCTCGCTGCTTTGCACAACCAAACTTTAAGGTTTGTATAGCTTTTGAAAGGGTTGTTTGCAGGCCTGTTATATTTGGCAATTTAGAAACTGCACGGCACTTTCTTGGTTAAAGTGGAAATTGAACAGTACGTATTTGTTTTTAAATCTTACTCTAAGGTCATCACAAATGCCAGCTGAAATGTTTGTAGTTTGCCTTTTTGAAAGAATAGGAGGAATATAAGTGTAATTCTATCCTTAATTTAATTCTTTGTCCAAGCATGTTAACTCAGTGCTCTAGCCTCATAAGTCATTAAGAATTCTGACAGTGTTAAATAGTGAAATGGCAAATGCAACATCATTTAAAATCTTCATAATCATTTGTCAGTAGAAATGTGGTTTGGTTCTTTGTTAGTGCAATAGAATGCTAAAGATACACTGTTACTTTGATGGATTCTAGCTCTTAACAGGGTGTAGTTTTCTGAAGAAATTGTCTAACTTCCTTTTAAATTCTAATGCTTTCCAAAAATGAGGCATCTTGCACTTAGGCAAGCAATTTGCACCAGAAAGATATTGCACAGAATATACAGTAGCTACGGTGTGAGCTAGTTACATTATAAAAGATGGAAAATATCCTAAAGTGATTTTAACTTTATCTAAGATGCAGAAAGCTGTGTAGAATATATTTTTAATAATTCATCATTTTACCTTACAAAACCATGTCTATATGTGCAAACGAGTTTGCAAACATAGCCTGTAATTTCAACATCTGAATGATGTATGCCCACTTAGACATGCCACATTGATTGGGTGCAGCCCCACCTTGAGTGCTGTGTGCAGTTTTGGGTGCCTCCATATAAAAAGGACATGACATATTAAGAGTGTGTCCAGAGGAAGGCAACCAAGTTTGTGAAAAGTCTTGAGGGCAAGACTTCTGAAGGGAATCTGAGGTCACTTTGTTTGTTCAGCTTGGAGAAGAGAAGGCTGAGGGGTGATCCCATTGCAGACCACAACTTCCTCAAAGAGGGCAGTGGAGGGGAGGTGCCGAGCTCCTCTCTCGGTGACCAGTGATAGGATATGAGGAAATGGAATGAAACTGCATCAGGGGAAGTTCAGACTGGACATTAGGAAAAGGTTCTTCACTGAGAAGGTGGTTGGTCATTGGAACACACTCCCCATGTAAGTGGTCACAGCACCAAGCCTGCCAGAGTCCAAGGAGTATCTGGGCAACACTCTTGTTCATATGGTTTATGGTTAGGTAGTCCTGCAAGGAGAAGGGAGTTGAGCTTGATTCTTATGTGTCCCTTCCAACTTGAGGTACGCTGTGATTCTCTGAAGATCAGAGCACAGGTGCCCATTTATTCTTTTTGGAGCAATGAGTGCCCAGCTCAGTTCAGGCATGTGGTGATTACTGCTTTAGATTATCAATCTTTTGGACTTCAGAGAAATGCTTTTAACGTTTTCTGCATTTATCTTTTTTACAAATGCCCATAAAATATATTTAACATGTTGGCCTAATAACTATGTGTGTTATAAAATGTTTTTATTTGTTATGTGCAAACAGTGAATTTGACTCAGACTGGTTACCTAGAAGTTCATTTTAGAAGCTCTGGAATGTTGGAGTTGACAGATGAATGTCAGTAACTCAACTCAGTGATGCTGTTTTTTCTCAAGTGTTTGTTGCAGGCATTTTTTTCATCCAAGGGTAGAACTGGCCTATATATGCATATGTGTACACATATTATATACACCTATATATGTGTATAGTGTGTATATATATTAAATGCATATGTATGTATGTTGCAGTCAGTGTTCTTTCCATGTTTGGCAGAAAACAGTGTTCCCTGAGAGTGTAATCCCTGTGCAGAAAAACTCCAGCTTTGCAAAGCACTCTTAATCTTTGCACAAGACTTCCGTGTATGTGTGGGAAAAGTAATAAATTTAGTGGAGTCATCTTAACACAGAATGTACATGACTGCATTTGTGTACGAAGATCTTAATATATGTTACAGTTTAAGCGATGTTTCAATTCTGTTGGAGGCGTGATGTGTTTTCACGATGAAAGCTTTTTGTGAAAAGAAACACCTTGAGAGGAAATAGTAAAGACAGTTGGAAGCCACATTCATCTTGAAAACACTGAGATTGCAATGCGGAACCAGAAGTGTCAAAATGCTGTTGACTAAAATCTACTTACTATTCTGTAATCTCTGATGGTTCCTTGGATTAAATATAACAGTCTGATTTTTCTCCTTCATGTAGGTTGATGGCATCCTAAAAACTGTGCTACGGGATGAAATAATTGCATGGCACAAAAAAACACAAGAGGATACTTCCTCTCCACTTTCAGCAGCTGGGCAACCCGAAAATATGGACAGCCAGCAGCTGGTTTCACTAGTTCAAAAAGCTGTTACTGCTATCATGACTCGACTTCATAATCTTGCTCAGTTTGAAGGAGGAGAAAGCAAAGTCAACACTCTGGTAGCAGCTGCAAATAGCTTGGATAATCTCTGTCGTATGGATCCTGCCTGGCACCCCTGGCTGTAACTTGAAATTTTCAATAGCTTTTTTTGCTGCTGTTTGTGGTGTGAGCCATATACTGTGTTAAGAAAATGTGAAAAAAGCTTTCCAGACCATGGCTTACCAGCCACACTGCATTTTGTCAGTCTTCTTTTTAATTGTGTTTACAGTAATAGGACAATTTCACTGCTTTTAATTTCACGAGGGGACGTTTCCTCCTGTTTAAGAAAGGTTGTTTCATATGTAACAACAGTTTTCACAAATAGCTTAAAATGAAGAGAGGAAACGTAAATATTGTACAGAAAAATCTTATTTTATGATGAGGACTATAAACCTAGCATTGTTAGATTTAGGGCCTGGCATTCCTAATAAACTGCAGTATATAATTTTTTTTTTATACCATAGTAATTACTAAAAAAAATTTAAAAAAATAGAAAAAAGACAGTATTCCCAGTTACTGAACGTTATTTTGTGAAATTTTGCTTAATTGCTGTCCCTTCATTATACTAAATTGAAGGCACAAATAAATACTCTTCCTTTAAGTTTGCTTCAAATTTACACAAGCAAAGTTGGTTTGTACAGAGAATTTTGTACCAAATGTATAGAGGTGACTTTTTGTTAGGCACTGAGAAAATGATCAAATTGTGCTAGCTTTTCTTGGAGCACAAGCTATGTACAGTGAAGGTGTAAACCGTTTAGAGTATTTGGTTTGTTGTGGACAGTGTTGGGGGGGGAAGTTTATAAAAAAGGATGGAAAAAGACATCCATCGATACATGTGTTTGGCTGTAATAGATAAAAAGGAGTCAAATCTTACGATTTTTTTTTTTTCATGTTTAGAATTACAATAGCTTCTTTGGAATGAAATCTGTTTCTTTGTAATTTAAGAAAAGATCAGTTTAATGTTTCACTCGTCTTTCTGTTGTTAGCATTTTTATAAAACTTCGGTGTTGAGAATGTTAAATTTGTACAGAGTGATTTTTTCAAAATAAATATTTTGTAAAACTCTCAATGGTATTCATTTTATTTAGAATTTTTTAAATATTATACTCTGGACTAAATAGAAAAGACTCAAGAGCAGGTGTAATCTTTAAGAGATGAAACCGGCCTGTATTTTAAAGGGTGATGACTATATTAACGAGACGTGGATATGATGTTCTCATGTATGCTGTTGAATTTGCTTACAGAAGAGCTGTGAACAGGAAGCGTGAATATGACTAGAATTTCTTCATTCAGTGTACACTCTTTGTTCCTAGCCAGTTAATGTGTTAACCATATGTTTTCTAAAAGTCTGTCTTTAAACAGAATAGTCTATTTCATGGCTACAAGAAATTTTAGCTTTTAAGTAGTTGTTCAGAGGTCAAGATTGTGTCTGCAGATGAACTGTATTAGCGGATGCTGTCCCTGGAGAAACAAAGATTGTCTTGACTGCTATAGCAAAGGATGCCTCTGTCTGGTTTTGGTTGTTTGGTTTTTTTAATAATCAGACAACAGGTTCTTTAGAGATTTCATTATAACATGAGAGGCATGATTGGAGTTAATGACCACCATTCAGTAGTGTACTCCCTGTGATACAAAGGGTTTTCTAAGACCCTTTATCTAATGACATTCCTTGGGTGGGTGAGCTCACCGGCAAGTTAACAGGTAGGTATGACTGTCATTATTTAAAAACAAAGCAACATGTGCTTTCCATGGTTCTCTTGCAGAGTCTCAAAAAGACCTTTTCCTTTCATCTTTGCAGCCATCAGCTGAAGCAGTCAATTGATACAAACTTGAGTATGAGCATTATGAAGGGGTACATGTCCCTCTCTACTGTTCACCCACAATGACAGTTCTGCTAGCACCGTGAGTAGCACTGAATCTGGCACAGAGAGAAGTAAGGCTGATGGACAGAAAGTGCTATGTATGTAGATACAATACATATATATATAAACACACACACAGACTTTGCAGCCATGACTCTAATGTGAACTCAAAATTGTTGATGGATTTAAACCCATTTGAAGGCTGAGTGTTAAATAGGTTTTTACTCTATGTTTGGCTGGGAGGCATCATTTTATCATGCCAATTAAGCATAATATATAGGATAATGAATAGTTTTGGTAGGTTAATTTATGAATTTGCATCCTTTTTGGCTAGTAACAAGTGCATCTAGTATTAGAAATGAAGATACCTTGCACTCTCACTTCAATGCATTTTTTTTTCCCCTTTAGGATATAACTAATATAGCAGGAAAAATGAAATGCAATTTTAAAAATGGAAATTAAGATATTATTGACTTGTAAATGAAAAGGAAAGCTTGACTCAGCTCTCATAAATGAAAAGTAAACGTGCAATAATGAGTTTATGAAAGATGTCGTATTTTTAGAGGAAAAAGCCTGGAAAATAAATGAACATTCCATTTTCATTGTAAAATATAACACGGTGTTAAGGAACAGTGATAGATTTAACTTATTCTGTGTAGGAATTGTAATAATCTAATCCTAGCAGTTTTGGAATTAAAAGCAAATTGGAAATGCTTGTTCACTCAGACTGTAACTGCAGTAATGAGTTATGTTTCTCTGAAGTTATTTCACTTAGGATTTTCCAGGCAAGTTTGGTTGGTTTTTCTTCATTACTTTCCTAGGTGCGATGGACCGAGCTTTTCCCAGCTGAATCACCACTGCCTTTCCTGTTTGTTGGTTTGAGGACTTTAGCAAGAGCAAAGGGACTCTCATCAAGCAAGTAATGACTTTCCCAGGTGTCTGCTTACTTCTTCCCTTGGTCTGGGAGAGCCAGTAGCAGATAAGGTCCAGCAGAAGCAGATGGTAAGCATTCAGGCCTCGAAAGTTTAAAAAGGAATGGTAGCCAACTGGTTGACCCTGAACCATAGCCATGTGATGGCAGGTAAGGCTCATCTGTTTGTGGACATGAGATGCAAGCATTTAGATCAGGAGGATCAAGCCTTTCTGATTAACATAGTTCTTATGTGGATCAGAGGATTTGCTGTGGGATTTGGCTGGGAGGAGGAGTTTACAACTTCTCACCAGATACTTCTTGTTCTAGATTATGGTTGTCTTTCTTTGCATGATGAATAAAATGTGGCTCCTTTATTGCCACACCTGGTTTATGTGCTCCTTATGTATCGAAGAGAGAATGATAGATTGAGTCATGCTGTATGCTGGTGTATAAAAATGGAATCTCAAATACATGCGTGGTAAGGACTATATAAGGATTTGGAAAACAAACATATCTTTTTTTTGGCAAAGACTTGCTTCCTTATCAAAATCATGTTGGCAAGAAGAATCTGAACTTTGTTCTTATAAAACCTAACGCTTCCTGCATGTGTCACAACACACTATATGCAGTCATTCACAACTAAGCTTAGTGCTTTCATGACTTGAAGGGCATTGTTGGCTTCCTTTTATTGAAGATTGTAACATTTGTAGCTGTGAAATATGGCACATGCTGCATCACAGGAGTTGCAGTATCTTTTCCTTAATCATTTGGATTAAGGAATCGTGATGTCTTAGATATGTCTGACTGAGAGATGACAGCATTCCTTGAAAGTAAATCATTGGATAATTCAGCCACTTCTCTGTTGATGATAGAAATCATAATAGGAAAATGAGAATGCAAGTTAAAAAAGACTAACTTTTGTTCTTGAATTTTTGACATCTCTCTTGTTTATCCAAATATACTCCTAAAAGTAAACTTGGGGGGTGAGGGAGCAGTGCTAATAGGGAAAAGAGAGTTATTTTAATTAGATCCATGACAGTGTTAATGTGCAAATGTTAATACTTGGTTCTCTTCTTTAATGAATACATGCTATGGAATTACCTTATTTTATGAGAAGGCTTATGCAGTCTTAACCCAGAGTTTTACCACCAGCTTACAAGCAGGTAAATCCTGGAAGCTTTTTGTTAGACATGAGCATGCTTCAGAGTCTGGAGGAAATCTTCTGACATATCTTGTATGATCAGCAACTGTCCATTAGCAGGTAAGTGGTTTGACACAGTACAGCGTATGAAGTTCCTGATTATCTTCAAGAACACGCTGCATGTATCTTAGCTGCATTTAATTTTTTATGATTGTAGATAAGGGTTCCTTCTGTCTCATTAGTTCAGATACATGCTCAGTATGCATCTTGCTGAGCAGATACTTGCAAGTGAAATACATTAATTGTCAATTCATTCTAAGTATTCCCTTTAAGGTTTCTTCCCTCAGATTAGATACTACACCAAAAAAGCCCATGTTATTACTCTGTACAATCAAATGCTTGAGAATTGAGAGATAGAATATAAAATTGTCTCTGAAATAGTGTGCATGGGCATTATGCCATTCTTAAAATTCATCCTGTTGTGTTTTTGGGTTTTTTTTCCCCTTTACCATCCTGGACAGATTTTGCTGAATCTTCACGAGGGTGACTAATGGCAAGGCCTTAACACCAAAGTTGTGCCGGCCATGTTTTAAGTCTGTATGAAATGCATAGAGATATACGTGTTGGTAGACTTTAACTCACACACCTGTGTTGGCATGAAGCGGGCTTGTGATAGGTCACTTGAGTGACAGAAATACCAGTAACTAAGCAGCAGATTTGGCATGAAAATAATAGGCAAATGTGAGCTGTGGATATTACACAGAGAATAAATAGTTGTCAGTTTTCTTAAATTATACTGTGTTAGTCTCCTGATTTTTTTTGTTCAAGTTTGGCTCTATCTTTATTAGACGATGCTGCTGCGATTTAACCTGTTACAGTCTGCTCTCAAAGTAGATTATCAGAATTCCTTTGCTTAAATGAATTATACTCCAAACCAAAATCATTTAACATTAGTTGGGTGTTTGAGTCCACCCTCTGAAACTGCCATGCCTCTTTCCTCTCCTGTAATTGGGCTGTCCACGAATTGTCAGGTACAAAGAGAGCGAGCGACAGATTAGTTATTACTGGAAGAAGATGACTCAAAGCATTTCAGCAGCAGACAATGAAAGCTCTGTTTTGTAATGGCAGTAGAATAAAGTTGCTTTTAAGGCTCCGATCTGTTTCAAGTATGATGTATGAAATGTTCTTTTGTGGTGTAAAAGCCTATTCAGGGAGAAGAATTCACACTCACAGGAGCTTTTAATCAGCGCAGTGCGGGTGCATTTCACATTTCAGAGGTTCAAGAGAGCACATGTGAAACAAATAGTGTCTCACATGCGATTTATCATCATTCGTTGGATGTGTCGGGGCCCACGTGTACAGGCACCCATGGCTCACGCTAGGTGTTACTCAAATGGTAGTGCTAACTGGGCTTTTTATTGAAGGAGAACTCCAGGTGCTGAAATTCAGAGTGAGGGGAAAGGAGTCTGTGAAACTGTTAAATTAGACTTTAATTCCTTCACTATGGCCTTTTCATTTGCTCTCAATTAGCATTGCTTTTCCCTGATAGTTTCAGAAGAAGACCGGAGGAGATGCTCTTTCTGCGTCTGCCATATTGTGTCCCCTCTCTGCTTTCAAACTTCTCCCTTCCCTGTTACAGTGTAATGCTTTACTCTGAGATCCTTCCTTTCTTCAGTTGCCCCACAGAAAACTCCAGTACGAGCGTACTGTGTGTGAGTGCCGGGGTCCGAGTAGGAGAGGCGGGAGCAGAGAGCTGTGGGGAGGAGGCTGCAAACTGCCCCGTGCCGGTCACAGCCGGTTCCAGCCGGTTCGGGAAATTGGCGGGAGCTGCAGACCCCGCGGGCGCAGCTGAGGTGAGCCTGAGGGAGCAGCGGGGAGGCGACTGTGGGGCAGGCAGCGCGGAGGAGCTGTGGAGAGGAAGGCGGCAGCGGTGGCTGGAAGGCGCCATTACACACTGCCCGTGCCCTTACCACAGAGGCTGGGGTGACGGAGCGGAATCTGCTGCAGAAACAGGGAGCCCAAGGCCAGGAAACAGGAGGAGAGGTGGTGGGTTGAAGCTGAGCAGCTGAGCCAGGTGAAACGTTGAAGAAAGGTGCTTCCCCAAGGGTTTGCTTTTTGTATGTGTGGGGTTTTTCTTCGTTTTTTGTGGTGCGTTTTTTGTTTGATTGTTTTGGGTTTTTTTTCTCCTCAGTAACTGTGTCAGGAATTAAAAGTTTTATGTTAACTGACAATAAATTAAACTGAGTGAAATTCCCCCAGTCCAGACTGTTCTGCTGATGACAGTGTGCAGTCTGGTGAGTGTTTTTCGCTGTGGTAACTTACTCTGATGGCTGGATCTTGCACACCCAGGACTTCGAAGGCTTTGTCAGGAAGCTCATGAAGGAAGATACTGGTGCTACAAAAAGCAGTTACCATTTTTTATTTTTCATTTTTTTTTCATTAGGTGGTGCTTCTCCCTCTGACTCCATTGGAGCACTACATGTGGTTAATATGCTCTTGAAAAATTTTTCTCAAGTGAGCTATATAATTTGTCCTGACCTTGTCTAGTCCTGAAAGACCATGCCATGCTTATGAAATGAGGTGTTAACACTGAGTGGTGGCAAGGTTTCAGGTGGTTGCTGGTGTTCTGCCGTGCCTGTGTTTTCAAGGGGCAAGCAATAACTGGTGTGGGCGCTTTCTCCCCTGTCCTGTATTTTAGCAGTGCGGTCTTTCAGATTTACGAGGGCGGAAGCTGTGTATTGTTGTGTTCAACAGTGTGAACATCTTCACCGCTTTCTATGAATACGTATCTTCTCATTTAATCGGTGCTGGTTGTATTTCTTGGCAGAAAACCCTAACTGTCCCAGAAATTGGCTGTCATATTGAAGTGCCAATAAAAGCCTTTTTCCAATCCACCTGGTTCTTCTGCTCCTGAACATGGTATAGACATTTGTTATATTTAGAACTGATATTACCTTTGGCTTTTAGAATTCACATGCCCTATGCCCCAATAACCAGGCCTCACTGCCTGCAGCCTAATTTTATTTTATTTTTTTTTTTTGAGAAAGGACCTGTATCTAGGCTCTAAGATACTGTCAGAATTGTCCCTTAATCAAGCAACCACTGCTTACCCTCAGTCCAGCCTCCATGAACCGCTACAGTACCAGAAGAAGCTTTCTCAGTCTATTATCAGGGAAAGGACAGAGACCTTTGCAGGCTCTTTGATTCTCTTGATACTAACACGTTAATTTTTGTCTCTCTCTACTCCTTGCTGCTGGTTGTAAGGAATTGGCATTAAAGAATCTATTCTGCTTATTCGGCAAGAGTATTCATCAGTAGCAATTAATAAGCAACTTTACAGTGGGTCAGTATTGCTTAACCATCCTTTGAAGCAATACAGGTGGCACAGAACTTTTAACTGAGGTCTGGTGGTGTTGCTGAAGTGTTGTTTCATTGTGTAATAGTTATCCCCATTCCTTTCTGTAATAAAAAAAATAGCAATTACTAAGTAGAGAAAGATGCTATATTAAAATTCTGTAAATTAACTGCATGCATTATTGTAAACGCTATTTTTAACATCTCATGAGATAAACTGTACTTACTTAGGTTTTTTTGCCCTTTTTTTTTTTTAAACATGCGAAGGGACTGCTCTCCATCTCTGTGAGATTGTGTAGAGGACTGGGGTCAGGACTTCAGGATTCCTTGTCTAACTGCGAATGACACACACTCTCCAGAATGAAGTAAGTGGGGAGAAGAAAGATTTGATACTTGGAGGGGTGTGTGTTGTGTTGTAAAACATACATGCTTGGTAGTCCGTGGGTAAAAAATACTGCTCTTGGTTAAAATAATCTTACCTTTCTTATTAAGGTACTGTAGTCTGGGTAGTCCAAACTCAATTTTGTTAGGATTAAATGAGTTTTGAGACAGTTTTGTGGGACAGTGTCCAAATTTCTGTGATATCCCATAGCTCCTTTACCCTTTTTTCCCTTTTACTGCAGGTGCTTGGCAGCAACTAGCAGAGACTAAATGTATGACACACAGATACACAGGAGATGGCAAGATCATGATAAATAATAAGTGGGGTCAGATGAATTTACCTTGCAGGCTGTGTCTGGTTTCCAGATGTGTAGCTGGATGCATCCTGTGTGAGATGCGTTGTTCTTTCCTTTAGCCTTCAGAAATTTCTGGAGAGAAAATAGCATTTTTTTTGGTATTGCATATAAACTTGGTGGAAGTCTTGGGTGGGTGCATGGGATTCTGTCTTTCTAGAAAGCCGGTACTGCATATTGCTGGTGTAACTGCAGTGGTTTTCTCTGTAGGCAAGACTGCGTGGAGAAATCTATGAATGATACCTCGGTAAAGGAATTACCTATTTCTCTGTGCAAATAGCTCATCTTTAGTGCTCTCTTAACTTGAATTTGAATGTTACCCAGAATCAAGGTTCTTCTCTAAGGAACCACACCTTCTTCTCGTGGTGGCACTTTCAAGTCAAGCTAGCTAATTCTAAGGTGTCAGTTGGCAGACAACTTCCCTCACACACAGAATCCCACAGCCCTGCTTCAGAATTACATGGCATTCAGATGAACTAGACTAGTTCTAGAGGAGCCAATCTGATAACAGATAACTTCTACCAGCCCTACTGCAAAGATGTACTCTTAATGGAAAACCCTTTGGACATTATGTACCGCTCATGAGAGGTCCTTAATTGGCTGCAGGGGGCAATAATTCAATCCTTAACCTGTGAATTAGGCAGTATAGCGCAAGAATTATCATGCAGACTAGTCCAATCTTCCACAGCTCTGACACTTCAGTTGTTTCAGCGAAACAATTCTTAATAGGCCAGTCAAAATATGCATTGTGATCTTTTGTATTCTGGAAATGGATCTAAACCCAAAGTCTTCTTAAACAGAAATACGAGGGGACTGAAATAGTGGAGACCTTTCCTTTGACCATCTGCTAAGTGTTTTTTGATCTGGCGATTTTGGGTAAACAGAGACTCAGTATTCCTGAGCCTTTCACAGCTTTACAAGAATATAAGCATTAATTTGGGGTGAAATGGCGACTTGCTTGTCTCTGCTTTGGCTGTTTCATTAAACCGGTATGTTGTGAATGAGGTAACTCGCAAACACAAAAATGCTTGTTTCATTCTTTTTGTGACAGATGTGATGCTGTAGAGCTGTGGGATAGTTCAGTACAGATATGAATTTCTGTGTTCAGCGCTCAGAACAGGCTATTAGTCATGCAGGGATAGTTATCTACAGTCCAGTTTAGTTTTCATTTAGATGTATGTTTTAGGAGTTAGATGTACTATGTGATTCATCAGTTCTTTTTGTTGACCTGAATGAAGTCCTTAAAATGATGCTTTGCTGTAGTAGTCATTACATACAAGGGCACTCAGCTTCCTTGTTGCAGTCTTTTGCAAATCCAACCAGAACCAGAAGGGAGATCTCAGCTTTGGTAACTGTGTTTCTAACAGCAGACATGCCTTCTTCATGAAATACAGTCATAGATTGATACAATAGTTGTTCTTTCATCAGCCAGGAGCTAGTTGCAGACATATAAAAGGAATGTTGCCCCTTTTACTCTTAGCAGAATTCTTCCCATTTAATTTATATGTGTTGGTTTAGCACTTTTCAAAGAGTGGAAGACAACACAAACATCCAAGTTAATTGCCTCAGTTGCAAAAGTTTTCTCTTTGTAGATTGGGTTAATGATTATATTCTTATTTTGCCTGAATTAATGGTAAGAACTGCACACTTAGAGTTGTATGATTCATCTCTGTACATGCTTTTAATATTGTTCAAAAGTAGCAGGGATAAATGCTGTCACTTGAAGGAGTAGATTACAGAACATGAATCAGTGATAAAAATGTGCAAATGGACCTGACATCAGTGATGTAGCTGAAATATTACTTCATGATTGCTCTTAGGAATTTGCAGTATCTGTCCCCGCCATCCTTAATAGGTAGCTGTTCATGAATAGAATACAATTTCAGTCAAGAAGCAACATGCCAGTGGGAGGAAGTGTATGAACATAAATTACATAATTATTATTCCACTTGCTTTTATGCATTTAATCACAAAAGAGCAGAAGCCTGAAGATACAAAATAAACCTTAAAGGCATCATAAACAACAGCAGCAACACACCAACATGTGCCCTGTAAAGTATAAAAAGATTAATAAAAGAGCGATCGAGACACTTAATGTATTTTCCTCCTTCATGATCATTAGGCATTAATACTAAATCAGCTTCCCATATTTGCTTCTGAAGTCAACAATTCTCAAAGCAAATGCTGCAGCGAACTGGAAAGTTATTGGGAAAAGGAGATATGTGGATGTACCTCCTTTTACTAGAGGAGAAAAAAAAAGGGGGGGATTTTTATCTGTATTTTTGTAGGGCAGCTGACTGTGTGATAGAACCTGATGCAGTGATGTCTGCCTGAATTTGCAGAGAGCCTGAAACAATAGATCTGAGGTGAAAAGTGCTTCATCTTCTGCAACTGGTTGCTAACACCAAGGTCAGTCATGGATTTTTTTTAAGGTGTCAGCAGTGCGAACTGTGTCCCTGGTTATGAAAGAAGAGCAAGAGTCACGCAGTCAATTCTTGTCATGCATGGACAGTTTATCCAGACTGTAGATTTTGGTGTGAACACAGATGCATGGATGTGTATTAGGGGTTATGAGTGTAGCAATAGTAGAGGGTTGATAGTATTAAAATCTTATATGCATTTCCCACAAGTGGAATATGTCCCAAGGCTTGTTATGGGCAATGGGGCACAAGAAAGTTCCACGACAGTAGTGGAATTTTGTGCCTTCATCAAGGGCAGCTCAGATCAGCTGCCTTAAGTTTGGAAACTGTTCTAAATCCTATGGTGGCTATGTACAAACGTTTTGCAACAAAGCAGGAATACTTTCACTAACAGAGAACACAATGCTTGGATATAGTTTATAGTTGCCTTTAATACAGGTTGGGCTGCAGGTCTTTGCATGGGATGTGCCTGGATCCCATTGCACAGAGAACAGCTAGTCATTTAGCTCAAAAAGTATCATGATCTCATGGAAATTGTTATAATAGTCTTGTTGATCAGTATTAGTACTCTGAACCTAGTTTGCTGACTCCTAGTGTAGATTCATTTCACTTCAGCTCCATTCAGAAATGAATTCCTGAAAAACCTGAAGGAAGAGTTTATTTTGTAGTCTGTGAATAAACAAAATTAAATTTATTCTTCTTGCCTATGAATGGATATTTCTAATCTTTTCCCTTTTTATGTACATTTCTATAACTTAACCTGCCTTGAAGCCAAATACAGAAAGCACAATAGATGTTTAGGTGTGAGAGCACAGAGCTTTAGTGTGTCAATAGTTGTGGCAGAAAAGTGAGTCTTTTTCAGGAGGTTGGATGCAGCATGTCTTAGTTTGTAGCCACTGACATAGGTAATGGGATGTTTTGGTTTTTATTGTGGCACAGTTTGTTTCCTGGTGGCTTTTTGCTCTTTCAGCAGTGATTTTGATTGTTTTCTGATTTTTCCTGGGGCTTCTAGGTAGCCTCCATTCATACCTGGATGAACCACTGTGGTGTCTATAAACTGCAGCACATCTGTTTTGGCCTGAACAACACAGTATGAGATGCCTGAGGCACCTTCAGACTCAGAAGCAGTGTAACATTGTCAACTGGATGAACTGCACAACTTGTTCAACCCAGCGAAGGGTAGAGCTTACCAGCTAAGGCAAAGCAACAGGGCAGTTTGGCCATAAGGCTTTCAGAACCGAAGCTGTTACTGCCGTATGTCCCTGCTCTGAGATACGTGGGTGCATTAACACAGCTATTGCTTCCCCCCAGTGTGAGAACGCAGCTGGTGGGTGAGGGTTTCCACTATGCACTACAAACACCCATGCTGAATGTCTCAAAAGTGCAGAGAAGAAATGTACAAGGTTGATTTAGCTGTAGATTGCTGGTCAAAACACTGATGGCTCTTTCACTTCACTGTACTACAGCTGGGAACAGGCATAGCCCTTGTTCCTTCCTTTATATTGACTACCTTTAAGTGTCCTACAAACATACACATTTAATAGGAATGCATTCCCAGTATCTTCTTGGCAAGAAAGGAGCAATTCTTGGTCAGAAGATACATGGCATGTTAATAAAGCTGGTGGGGGAGTTAACCTCATTGGAGAAAATGACCTAGGAATCTTATTTTTGTTACTTTAATTCTGTATATATCACAAACAAACAAGCCACAATGGGAAAACTATTTTATCAATATACTATGTCAGTGGTATGGAGATTTAAGGGCAGCTGAATTCTTGCACAAGTACAAAATGTTGGACAAAGTACTCCTATACAATTTAATCCTTTAATCCATGCAGTAAATAAATCACTTTGATTACAGCAGCAGAGGGGAATATTTTTTCTTGGGCTGCTTTATGCAGGATAAATAGGAAAAAGACTGATGAAGGTTTGACAGTTTAAGCTTTATTAAATATACTCTCTTTTCCTGTCCTGTATAAATATTAAATATACTCTCTTTTCCTGTCTTGTCCTACTGGTATTTGGATGAGGGCACTATTATTAACAGACTACACCATGGCTCAATTTCTTATCTCTTGAGCATAAGTATTCTTCCAGAAAAGTTTCGTTATTGATATGGGATAACGTAGTAGTTTCTGAAGCTTCACTCTTTAAAGTGGTCTATGAATGTCCACTTGATAACTTTAAGGTCATGATCCTGTACATTTCAGTATGTGTCTCAGTCACGTTTCAGATGTGGTATCACAACACCACCATATCCTGTATGAAGTCAGAGTTCACCTACTCCATGTATTTATGGTAGATGTTAAAATATTTGGGGATTAAGTTCTACCACGCAAGGTAAAAGCAGGTCAAAATTTCAGCAGAAATACAGAGCCACCAACACCAAAGTATTTCCTTAGTTCATTCAGATTTTATTGTTTTCAGAAAACAGTATAACTGTTCTTTTTTTAAATGTTTTCAAATGAAATGCATTTTGGCTTTTGAATTCAAAAAGATCTTTTACTTTGAAAAAAATACTTTCAAACTCTAAGAATAGTAAAGATGTAAATGTTTTTTTTTTAGTTCAACCAGAGACAAAGTGAATTGCAACTTCTGGTAGGGTGAAGCTGGGACATTCTCAACTTCTGCAAACATTCCATTTCACATCAACTTAATACCAAACCATATATTTTTAGTTTTAAAAATGACAAGCAAATAGAAAAGTTGTTTTTTCTTACTGTGCTATTGCTGGTTTATATTTGCAGCTGATATTTTAAGGAACCTCAAGTTGTTATTGCGTGCCGCTGGGCTGTAATGCTTTGGGGCTACATTGCCTTGGGGCTACTCCATTAAAATAATTGTGATTCTGCTACAGTGATGGGGGGAGCAGATCACTGTGATTAAAGATTGATATTTTGAGAGTATGAATTTGCTGAAGATAGTCGTATTTTTTTGGACTGAAAGGCATTTAGCAAAGAGAGACAGATGGAATTTGTAAAGATTCATCCAGAAAATAATGATTGCAGTGTTAAGCAGACAGTAGCATTAGCTGAATTTGTTGTGTTCCTACACTATATATGGGGGTATTTGTGTGGTATGTATATAAAAAAGGAGCAGATGAGAAAAATTGTAATGCATCATTCTAAGCTTCTTGGCACGTACTATCAATTATCAATAGTAACACTATCAAGAGTTCCTGTGACAGAGCTGCCTTCCACTGAGTGCCATACAAGATAGGAGCTTTGAAAACTCTAGGGATAGGACTGATGGTTTAAAAGTGAAGGAGAACTTAAGCAGGATGGATTATAATAACCTAGTTAAATTAATTGAGATCTAAAAGGGGGAAGGTCTTTGAACATCTCCTGAGTAAATATTGGCAGGATTTAGGGAGTATTGAGTTCAGTTTGTCCTTCAGAATTACCTCTTGGCATCTCTGTTTTATGTTTGCAGTGTGGCTCCTTGAGAACTTTTGTTTATTAGTTACCCTTATTAATTAGTGATGCGGTTCTAAAGTGTCATGTTTATCCTTGATTTGTTTTAGCCTCTTATATTAGAAAGGCTATTGGGTTCCTTAAAACAAATTTTATTGTCTGATATCTGTGCCTCATTTCTTTCTTTATTGGTTTTGGAACCCAAACCTGTTGTCCTTTTCCAAAGGCTGGAAAACATTATCCCAAATCACATGTGGATCCAACCTTGGTGGCTAAAGGGAGCTTTAAAATTTAAGTTGTTTGTAAAATCCTTTTTCTTGAAATGTGGTAAAGCAGATTATTTCCATTTATTTGTCTTTTTAAAAAAAGGCTGTGGACTCTATTTTAATATAATACTACTACTTTGATTTTTGCATTACCAATCCCTTGTGATGTCTCATACAGGTGTTTTTAAGTGTAGAGCTTAAGCTCTTTGTGGAAGAACTATTTTCTGTATTTACACACTGACCACCACAATGGGGATTTTGTTCATCCCTCCTCTGCGCTATCCCAATGTTAATGCTAACATGATGATACATTTTTCTCAGAAATCCATAGGGCCTTTTTAGTACTTTTTTTTTTCTTTTTTTTTGATTTTGTTAGAATGTAATATTTTGAGTCTGATTTTCCTCAAGCTATAAGTCCTACCTGCTATAAATCATACCTGTTTACAGATATGTATAGAATACTGTTGACTAATGATTTGAAAGTGCTATCACATAAAAACAATGGTGTCGCACAATAGTTAACTCCCTTAGGAAATTACATACCTATCTCAGTACTCAGGAGGTTTAAAACTGTCAGTGCTTGGTATAGATGAGTAATAGCAATCCTAGGTGTTCTCAGCCTTGAGTTTTAAAATTGTTTTCAACTCTCAATGCAAATGTCTCGTTCAAGGTGAGAAATGTCATACCGGAAAGGCTGAAAAGTTTCCAGGCAATTACACTGGTGAGTAAGTGTGTATGGATTCTTGATAACTTCTAAATAAGCTCTTTTAAAGTAAATAATAATAGTGAAAAAGACAAGAGCTTTGCATAATTTATATATAGGTTGACTGGACTGGAGAAAATAAGGCATTGAATTAATCAGTAAGGCTATACTGATTGTTGAAATTTAGAAATGATTTATTTGTCCGAGTCGAGCTAAGCTTGCCTCTACAGAGCTGGCGCTACAAACACTATCAAGTATTTGTAATGACATGATCTAATCTCAGTAGGTAACATGCAAAGCCTCAGGTCTGATTTTAAAATGCAAACCAATATAATAGGCAGTAGACCATCCACAGATTATCTTGCTAATTTGAGAGAACATATGAGCAGCAAATGAGAACGTATATAAGCAGAAAACCTGGCTTCGCTTTTGTATCACCTGTAGCTCACTCTGCTGTGGACAACATGAAATCTTTTATACAGTTATTTTTTTTCACGTTCATATTATGTCAGGAATTTGGCTACCCATTCAACCATGCAAAATGCTTGCTTTTGTCTTTTTCTGGCAGTTTTAGGAGGTTGAAAAACACAGACACAGAGGATTGTTATTACTGTGATTACTGGTGAGCAAATGAAGGTTAATATTTCAGAGGAGAGAGAGGATTTTGTTTAATGTATGTTGTGATTTTTCATAATTTTCTGTTGACAGATGATGGTTGTTTGATGGACAAATGGGAACATGTTCATGTTCAGCACAACTAAGATTTAATTGCTGTGTTGCCCCTCGTAACATGGCCCTTGTATAACAATTGAAAGCAAGACGACTTTGGGTCAGAGGTGTTAAATGACAAGTTCCTGGTCAAGCAGTTGGTTTCTATAAGCGTGGGATTTGAGCTCCTCAAAGTCTGGGCAACACCTGAGCTTTGTCTTTGTTTGCCAACAGAGTAACTGTTTAAATGCTGGCTTTGCTATTGAATCACTCAGTGGTGTTGGCCATACTTCGTCTCTGTGGTTATTCCCTTCAGTCTTTTTACTCTACTATTCTTGGTCTCTTGCTGCATCATGTGAAAAAGCTCAGGTTAGATTCCCCACCGCAGTAGCTCAGCTGCTCAGCAGTTTTCACATTTGATGCACTGAGAGCAGCTCAGCTGCTGAGAATGTGCAAATTGCTGGGAATGTGTCAGGGGACTGTGAAATGAGTACAGCTAAAGCCTCCATATCCTTCCCAATAACTTCGTGTCTCCTTGACCACAAAGTAGAGCACATACAGGATGATGTGCTAATGCTGAAGGGATTAGGCTTCAGAACAGCAGAGCCTCAGCGAGAGACTTGCACTTGTAATGATGGAAAGGGCTAAACGCAGTGTGCCCAGGCTGTTTCCTATTCTGGACATGATACTTGTGGCCCACTGCTCTGTTTGGCTGCACAGCTGGTGTAGGGCTGCTCTGGGTATCTTTAAGTTGGTCCCATACTAAGCAGTAAGCACACCTGCTGAGTGAAAAGAGGACAGGACTTCTGAAACGAAGACAGGTTTTCAAAAAACAAGCTGTAAGATTTCAGCGTGAGAAAGCAAGAATCTTTATATTTGAGAAAACAAACATGCTTCCTTGAAGCTATTATTTGCAGCCGCTTTGAAAAATGACTTTTAAATCCCTGTTCAGCAAATTCCCTTATGCAAAAGAGAATGTTTATTACTCCAACAATTATTATTTAATATGAATTTGAATTTTAAATAACCCATTTCCAATGAAATATGTAAACTTGATTGCAGTTCTTTTCCCTGTCATTATCCTTTAGGGAAATAATACATAGCGTGCCTGGAGAAACCTGAAGGCTCTCTTAGTAAACTACCAGTTATGCCACAGAAAGAAAGGGGGTATGTTTAGATGCTGTACAACTGACAGAAATAAATCTGGTGCCGTTTGGTACCAGCCATAGGTTTGGAGGCTAAATGGAAAAAAATGATTATTTTTTAACATTGTAACTCTCTGAAGCACAGCAGGTAAAAGAGCAAATTTAAAGCTACTTCTCTTTAGGCAATGAGAAGCAAAGAAGGATTAAGGCAGGTAAAGGAAGTACATAAATGGATAACTAGAGCAAAGTAATTCTGTGAATCATGTAGTACAGACAACTGTCAAAGATATGAGTCTCTACAACTATTTTTATCTAGTGCTTTATGGCTGGAATCTGGAAAAATGCTTATACATGTGTATAACATGGAAGCAATTCCATTGCTTTCAGTAAGTTAGGAACAAATGGGGCAGCCATATGTGAATACGTTTTCAAGCTTAGAGCTATCAGACTCATTCTTTGTGCTGTTCAAAGCATCCACTGAAGTCAGTGGGAATTTGGGCCTGTTGGAGATTTCATCTGGAGTTCATTTGGAGCAGTCCCATAGCAGAGCTTGTATTTCCTTTCAGGATGTAAGCCAAAAAAAAAAAAAAAAAAAAAAAAAAAGAAAAAAACTTAGGCAGCCATTTCACCCCTCCACATGGCCTATGCAAGACAAAACATATTCTGATTACTGCTCATGGAGGCTAACATCAAACAGACCGTTGCTTATCCTGGAGACGTTTATCCTCCCAACCTTGTAGTCTTAAGCAGATGATGGCTTCAGCAGATTGCAGGGCTTGCTAAGACAGTGCTATAAAAATACAGCCAGGCAAGCCTCATGCTAATGACAGTGATGTCTACTGAGGACAGGCTGAATCTCTTCTTGAAAGTTTAAATTTGGGCTTCCTGACCACATGGTGAGTGTCATGACTGGGTTGATGCCAGTTTAGAAACTTCTTGTCCTGTATCCTCCCTGCCTGGGGTGAGCACACTTTTCCTATCTTGTATTTAACAGCTAACCACCCTCCACTCTGTCCCAAATGTGGTTTGGGATGGGCAAGCCCTGGGAAAGCTTGGCATGGTGTGGTAGTTTGAGGCAATGGGCCAAATACGGCCACTTGCTAAATTATTTGTAGTGCTGTTGAAAAGAGTGAATACGTTGATGTCTGGGTATCTCTAGGTGTCTCTGATCTAGTCGTGAAATTATGATTTCAGTTATGACTCTTAAGGATCAATCATGTGTATAAAGCTGCTGTTTCCATTATAACTTACCAATAGAAGATTTGTCTTTTTCTTGGAAGCCTCTTTTTTTGACTGTAAGAAGCAAAACAGTTAAAAATATTTTTTCCCAAAGGATTAATTTTCCATTCTGTATTGATACAGCACTGATCATACAACTGTTCCTTACCTACCAATTACCTCGTGCCACTTAGTTGAAAGCCCATTATACGTTCCTACCATGAGTAGATCAACACGATGCATCTATGAAACAGTCCATTGATATGGACCTAATTAGATTTTTATCAGTTTCAGCTAGGTGTAACCATTTCATTATAATTGACCTGGACTAGTTTCTACATGTCTCCCTCATTAAAACGTATAGCACCTGTGCTAATGGGTTTTGTTTCTATCAAGATATAATGAGGACTGGCATATCTGCATATTCTCCGAGCTCACCAAGAACAGAGAGAAATACTCCATTTTATTACCATCTGACAGAGACACAATGATTGCTGAGAAACTCATTACCATCATATTATGCAATGATTTAGCTTGAAAATCTTGCCGTGCTGTAGCCTGGCAGTGGTAGAGTTCTTGGAAATGCATGTTTTTTTGTTTGAATAGTGTGAGCTGAGCCGATTCCCTTCTCCCCATGTGCTGTATACAGTCTATTTGCTTTGCAGATTTCCAACTGATTTTGAGTGTATTTCATTACTGTGCTGTGTAATTAAGGAATATCACTGAAAGATGGTTAGAAAAACACACGTGAGGAAACTACAGGTAGTGCAGGAACCTTGTGCAAAAGGCAGAGCTTTAAAAATACTTTTTCCTTCTCTCTCAGTACTCCCTTGTTTGCACACCCCCATAACACTGGTTTATGGGTAAGACATCCTGGTGCCTTCTCTTTTGAGGCAGGTGGTGAAAGAGTTCTTGCTGCTCTTGGTTAACTTTTCTGCAGCTTTGCAGATATAGACAGGTACTTGCAGATAAAAGCTTTTCAGCTGCAGGTTCTGTCTTCGTTCTCTGTGAAACTTACCCTCTTCCAAATGCTACTGCTGAGCTGATTTCTTCAGAGCTCAGTTTAGTGCAAAAGACCATGACAGAGAATGTCACTGAGCACAGCTTATCATTTGAACACGAACCCCCTCAGTAATGCAGAATAACACAGTTCATCTGGCAAGTGCAGGCTGCAGTCTTTCTGCCTCCATGCTAGACAGGGGAGAGGGGGGTGTATTGATTCATCTCTGTCACCTGAGATAGGAGGTTCTTAAATATACTAAGTATATGGAAGTCAGGAATGCCAGTTCTAACCCCTTCTAGCCTGTCTGACAAATTCACCTCAGGTTTAACATTTCACTGTATGTGAAGGTGTGAGTGCTTTAGAGAGATCCTGCTGCTCTTCCTTGCACTGAGTATTAATACTTCTGTAAGTAGCCAAAATTATTGTACTCTGAAAAGTGCTTCTTAGCTTGAATTAAATGTTTTATTGTTTCCATGTGGTTTCTGGAGAGAAACATCCATATTGCGAATCACTCACTAATTAACAATCTTCGTACCAGTACTAGTATAGAGATGCAGATGGAACTTACTTCTGTCTAAACCAGATATTTCTAGTGCAGGAATCAGTAGCAGTGATCAGAAAGGCAGACAAGTACATGGTTCTGGAAGTGATGTTTCCATTTCTCCTTTCAGTGTGTAGAATTCACAATGTTGAAATATGTTAAAAAGTTCATTCTTTCATGTATGTATGTATACACAAATACACACTGTTTTAAATGGAGGGACTGTAAGAGAATTTTGTCACAGAAATTGTGTTAACATTTTGAATTTCAAACATTGAGCAGCTCTAACCAAGAAGTCAGGCTGGATTCATATTTGGGATGGCACCAACATTTTAATTTGCTGGACAGCTACTTTAGCAATTTTGATCCCTTCAAAAATCATTTGTTCTTTTAAATAAGTTCAGTTATTAAAGAAACATACAGAGTGTTCATACAGATGTAATATACTTGGTAAGCAAGAGGAGGAGTGACTCGGGTAGCAATCTAATTAGATTAGATTTAGCCATTTAATTTCAGTACTGTAAAGTCAATGGATAGAAATTAGTTCCAGGCTGTATTTTAGAGGAAACAACCTGTCTCTTGTGCTGATAGTGAGAGACTAAATATGGATACCTAAAATGAGACAGTGCTTTGTATTCAGCAAGAAAAATTATGGGGATGTTTCATAAACCTTCTGTTTTCATCTAATCAGCAATGAGAACTTTGCAATACAGTGGCTTTCAAGACTTAATTCAATCCTGAGCTTGTATACCTGTGTTTTAGTGTTTAGAAAGGAAAGGATGGGGAAACTTCTTACTCTGTGTCTGTTTCTGAACACTGGTGAGCAGGTTAACAGATTCAAATGCTGCTGAAAAACATAATGTGAAATTGCTAAAATAAGGTGTGCGTACCTGAAAATAGATGGAAAGCTTTCTCCATATTCAGTGTTTGATCAAGTAAGTAATTTAGCTGTGTTATGTCATAGAATTGTGAATACGGTATTTCACCTGGGAGAAGCTGCTTTCGGTTTACAGAGCAGGTCTCCCAGTTGGAAAATGAACCATATGATGCATATGTCAAACCAATGGAAGGAGGTAAGCCTCTCAATACATAAAGCTAGCAGACTGACTCTTAATTAAGATCAGATGGTGCCTACCATTAATCTGATAGCCAGGCAGTCTATTTATAGTTGCCTTGATCTTAAGTGTAAAGTTGTTATATGAACAAATTTCTCCACTCACCCAAAATCAATGGAGTTTCACTGATGTGAATGAATGTTGAACATGACCCTTAGTCTGTGTTAGGGGAATTTTTGTGAGTGGAGATGATAACCTATCTGGACAAGCCATCTGTCTGCTGCTCGTGTGGTTGTAAGGTTGCCGTTCCTGGAGGAAGACAACACACAGAGCAGCAGGGAACTAGGAAGGGCTGTGCATGATAGAACTTGTTTCTAGAGTGCAGAAAGGGTGAGATCCCTTAATTTCTCCACCTGCCTGCTGTTTCTGTCTAGCTCTTTGGTCTTCACCATGCTTTCAGATTCTAGAAGGCATCACTCTGTTCCAAAAAGCTTATTTGCTGCCAGAGATATTAAAGATTATTTTAAAAAAATGGTGGTGTGTATAAACCAAAAAGATTTGAAAGTCGGTGGTGGTCTCCAGATGCCATCAGCCCAGGCAGTGAGAGAGGGAGAGCCAAGGTCTGTCTCAGCTCTTAGAGATGTCCTGAATAACACAATTTGCACAGCCCTGTGCAGTGTAAAGTTGTGCCCTTGGTTATCACTTTTAATAAGCTTTGTTTTATAAGTGCCTTCTTTATGCAGCCCTGCACAGGACTGCTGATATTCCAAGTAAAGCAGCAAATGAAAACGTGAGAAGAAAGGATACAAACCGATAATAAAAGTTTTCTTTTGTTTTCTGAATACATTTAATTTAGCCTAAATGACCCCCTTCAAAGTGTCCCAAAAGCATTTGCAGTATGGTGTCAGTCCCCACAAAAGGTGGACTGTTCTTCTCACCCAGTATGTAGCATCAGGCTGGCATTTCATTATGACTAATGTTATTGAAGAAATACTTCTTCTGTAATGCAATTTATGAGAGGGGAAGGGAAGAACAGACTTCTCCAGAAGAATCTGTGGATAATAGTTAATAGTCAGGTTTGGCACTGGGGCTATGAAAAGACTTTCTGCAGATCACAGGATTTCTTTTTCTTTCCTGTAGCCTTTTTCTGCGTTGGCAAAGGTGATCACTCTACCTATGTTGTATAGAGTGTGGAGGCTACACACGTATGTATACATGTGTATAGAGTGTGTAAGAAAGTGCCATAATAGTTTTTGAGTAATGAGAGGGAAAACACGGTTGTATACAGAATTCTTTTGAACAAAGATTGCTGTCACAACATACAACTTTGGAGCTCAAACGCTTGCCCATCTTGCATTATTCTTGCATGCAGAATTTTATGTTGATTGTATTGACTGAAAAGAAATAAAGTTACTGCACAGTGAGGCATTGAGCTTATTACTGATGTTGTAAAGGATTATTTTTCTTAAGTAAGTACAAGGATATTGATAGCTAAACTATAGTATGTGTTTGTTTTGGGTAAACATTTTGATGTAACTCATTTTCTGAGAGGGATTTTTCTCTTAAAAGCATTGGACATGTCTGCATACTGATGAGAGATTATGCTCTTTAGTCCCACATATTGGAGTGGTTGAAGACAGGTCATTTAAGTCCAGCAGCAGTTTGTTTACTGTGTAATTATGAAGTGCAAAAGATAGCAGCTAAAATGACAAGCAGGGTGCTGACCGTGGAAACTTCCAGTCTTTGGAAACTGGACTTGTGTTCAGTCTTGTCTTTCTTGGGTTGGAAAACTAGTATGTTTTAATGTAAAAAAATAAAAAAATCCATATGATAGAGAATTGGTGTTTCCCAAGCAGAGGGTTGTGTTTGCAGTGTACCAAAAGGAGTCTGTTGTTTGTGTGTGTTGGTATTTTTTTGTGATTATTTTTCCCTCTCAATTTGTAAGCAAAGCAGAAGGTTACTCTTGTAGTGAGCAATATTTGGTGTGGTAATGGGATATGGAAGAAACTGATTTGTGGTTATCCTATAAGAATAAATTCTAGAGGAAATTCTTTTAAATCTCTAAACATTCAATACACATTCCAGGATTTGGTAAGTGATTCTTTCCAGTAAACAAACCCAATTTTTTTCTCCTATCTAAAAGTGTAAGAGGCTTTCTAAGTAGCACGGCCAAGGGAAGCCCTGACACCAGGCCTTTACGCTCCAGATCATGAGCCTGGAAGTGCAGCTGTGGGCATGGCAGCACGCACCTGTTGGGGTGCATGATGTGCTGAGGCCGGGAGGTACCTTGCAGTTGTGTCCCACCTGCACCAGTCTCAATGCTGATGCCAGCCAGGATGCGAGTGCTCTGCCCTTGTGCAGCTTCTCCCTGGGGGTGTAGAGCCAGAGAGATATACTGCCGTGGTGATTTCCCTTGGTAAATGGCATACTGTAACAGAACAGCTTCTTTTTATTTGCTCGGGTTTCATTGTCTTTTAATTTAGGTGAGTTTTGGTTTGCTCTAGAGGAATGTTTTATATGTCAGAAACTGTATTCGTGAACCTGATAAAGCAGAGGCCTGTACTTGCTGTGAAATAGGAGCTTGATTCAAAGCCCTCTGAGCTCTTGGAAGTATTTCCATTGATTGCATCAGGCTTGGATCTATTCTTATTTCTGTGAAAATTCTGTAATAAATGAAGCTGCTTTAGGTCATTGGGAATGAAGGATAGCAGCTGTAGGTAGAGTGTTATTACTGTGGTGCCAGTAATCTCCAATTGCATTAGGACTGTTACAAGATGTCCATGGGAAATGGTTCTTTTGTGAGGGACAGATGGTTTCAGAGTTCCATAAGAGGGTTTTTTTTTTTTTTATTTTTTAACTCCTGTTTTGTACTGGTTTCTCTTAGGTTCCTGACTTTTTGTTCTTTTTTTTTCCCTGTTGGTGTTCCAGTCTCCCAGGTAGCCAGTAGCTCATTAGATACTTTGCTGGATCCCAAAGTTTTAGCTTCTAACCTGGTGCAGTGGAATGACCCAGACTGAATGCCAGGTGCCCACCAAAGCTGCTCTATCACATCCCTCGTCAGTTGGACAGGGGAGAGAAAATAGAACAAAAGGCTCATGGGTCGAGAGAAGGACGGGGAGATCACTCACCACTGTCATGGGCAAAACAAGACTCAACTGGGGGAAATGAGTTTAATTATTGCCAAACAAATCAGAGCAGGGTAATGAGAAATAGAATCTAAAATAATCCATCCCCCCCCCCTTCTTCCCAGGCTTCACTTCACTCCCACTTTTCTCTGCCTCCTCACCCCCCTCCCCAGCAGTGCAGGGGGACTGGTAGGAGGGGTGCAGTCAGTTCATCACATGTTCTCCGCTGCTTCTTCCTCCTCGGGAGAGGACTCCTCACACTCTGCTCTTACTCCAGTGTAGGGTCCTTCCCATGGGCTGCAGTTATTCACGAACCGCTCCAGTGTGGGTCCCTACCATGGGGTGCAGTCCCTCAGGAACAGACTGCTCCAGCATGGGCTCCTCTCCATGGGGCCACAGGTCCTGCTAGGAGCCGGCTCCACCATGGGCTTCCCACAGGCTCACAGTTTCCTTTGGGCATCCCCCTGCTGTGGCGTGGGGTCCTCCCCAGGCTGCAGATGGATATCTGCTCCACTGGGGGCTTTCATGGGCTGTGGGGCACAGCTGGCCTCACCATGGTCTGCAGGGGAATCTCTTCTCTGGTGCCTGGAGCACCTCCTTCCTTCTGCACTGACCTTGGTGTCTGTAGAGTTGTTGCTGTCACATATTCACTCCCCTTTCCTGGCTGCAATTGCTGTTGCACAGCTTTTTTTTTCACCACCTTAAATATGTTACCAACGATGTGCTGTTGCTGTTGCTGGGCTTGGCTGGCAGCAACGAGTCTGTCCTGGCGCTGGCTGGCACTGGCTCTGTCGGACATGGCGGAAGCTCCTAGCAGCTTCTTGCAGAAGCCACCCCTGTAGCCCTCCACTACCTAAGCTTTGCCATGCAAACCCAATGCACGTAAATAATTTATTTAGACCATCAGCATCTTGCATAAGAGACTTTATAACGTAGCAGCCTCAGACTTTATCAGCCTGTTGTATAAGGGAGTGTGTTCAGCAGACAATGCTCTGTAAAATACAGTGTCTGTACCATGTTGCTAGAATGTACTTCCAGCTTCCCCTTAGTTGATAGAATGCTTTTGATAGACCTAAAATTAAATGTTTCTCCTTGTACATTTTTGCTGTTTGGTAAGCACTTTCTTCAGATATATAACTGAGCTTAAAATGTATGTAGCTTTTTCTGTCCAGTCTTTTAATGTTTTTTAGCAATGATGCGGGTACAGCTGAGGTATGCTTGATAGGCTAATTGCTGCTGCAGGACCATCAGAGCGGCAAAAAGCATGTGGTGTTGAGATACTGAGCATGGAAACATTGGTGGTTAGCAAGCCTTCTACCAACATTTTGGGAGTCACACAATTTGAAAAAGCTCTTTCTCTCTTGCATTTCCTCTCCCTTCTCTTCTCTAGCTAGGAGCTATGAGGAGCACTGAGCTGACAAAGGATATTATCTTCCATTTAACCAGAGAAAGTGGCACAGCGGTAATGGTGCTGGTGGTGCTGTCAAAGTGCCTTGGCTCTGGAACTCAGAAGGACAGTGAGGATGGTCCAGTCTTGGACCTCTTCAGTCATCATCTCTGTTGAGACAGGCGCCTATTAATGACAGTAACAGTGGGTGGCTTTGATGTGGAGACTTCTAAATGAGGAAGGGGAGCAAACCTGCCAGCTCATTTCATAGATGTTTCTATACAGACATTCAAAAGTGTTCATTTGTCATTGTTACTGTCTGGGATTTGGGTCAGAGAAAATCTCCATGTCTTTTTGCTAGTCTTCTTATGGACTCCATCATCAAAATAGGTATTTTAATCTCTAAATCTAAGAAATACTGGCAAAATAAATGTTGGGCATCAAGCTGTAAGCTGTAGGCAGTGTCCTTGAAACAGGGCTGATTTTTCTGTGGTTTTTTTTTTTTTTTTTTTTGGGGGGGGTGGTTTGGTTGGACTTTTTTTGTTGTTGGTATTTTGTTTGGTTGTTTTTCTGTTTGGTTAGGTTTTAAAATATAAAAAATGTTGTGCTTTGCACAACTGGGTTCTATTTTGTCTGTTACTTCAAAATAATATCTTTAAGTTTCCAGTTGTTTATCTGCATTTTTAAACGCAGGGTGTATGCAAGTCATGGTTTTCCTTCCCTTTCCTTAGGCTAATTGTAGTTCTTTGACAATATATAAAATCTTAGTAAGCAAATTAGAAACAATATGAATTGTCCTCACTGGTTTAACTCTGTCAAAAACAAAGCATAAAGTTTTCCAGCACTAGGTTATCTTGCTTTTGTTATAATGTTTACTATATTATTAATTTGAATATTACAACAATATAGTAGATAAAATGTCCAGGTATATTTGCATAAGTGCAAAAGAACTTTTTGACAATAAAAATCTTAATTACTGAAATGAAAACCCAGCAAATTATTATCTTTTTTTCCTTAGAATTAATTAAAAGATAAATGAGGCTGAGTTAACTAAGCTGTTTACTCTATTCATTTTGCTGGTAAATATATTATGTTCTGAGTTTTCCAAAGCAACTAACCAAGGAACAAATTGGAGTGCTTTGCTTTGATTATATCATGTCATTCAAATTCCAGAGACACTGTAGACAGGTCTAAAGTAGCATTAAAGAAACTCAGTTACGTTATTTATAGGCATTGTAACATTGATGCTTCTGGAATTTAAACATGGTGCTTAAATAATTTTCCTTGCCCCATCAATATTTTTTCCATCCGTTTCTACTGCTGTATTTGATTGAGTTGCAGATAGCCCCAGAAAGTTCCTTCCTGTGATTTCATTTTTTTAGAAAGTTAGTCTTCACATTCAAAGGTGCATTTTTCTAAGTTGTTTCATTTAGACATGTCCATGTCCAAATAAGATCCTCTGAAATCTGTTGAACCCTGACTTCTGGAAATATTTGAATTTGCAATTTTAAGGGAATGGGTAGCTACTGTGCAACACTTAATATTGATATAGCTAAATAATAGAGAGTCATGAGAAATCAGAAAAAACCTCCAAGTCCCCCTCCTTGCCCTATCTCTTCGGGCCAGTTCTGTGCAGGGTTTTTTCAGTAATGCATATTCCCTTCTGTAATGGCATTGGAAAACTTGGTATGTTGGTTCCTGTCTGGTCTGCCCAGTTTGAGAAACTAACCTTAATATATAAATTAAGATGAGGAACATTCTCTCCCTAGTATATGCCCATGCAGATTCCTCATGGCCATTTGGATGAAGCCCAAGCTCTTGTAGTGGTTGCCTGCGGTGCAAGTTCAACTTCTTTTGTGCATAACAGACCTCTGGGCATGGATGGAGCATATTTGCATGGATCCAATTGTAGGATCAAAGCCCTCATTAGCTCTGCTCAGGCTTTTGTTGGAAGCTGATCTTTCATTTGCGCACATCTTTGCTTTACCACTGTGGAAGTGTGTAGCTACATCACATGAATTTGCAAACAGGCTGAGCAGAGAGGCTGTAACCACCACATTAATTACTGTTCTTGTGACACAGTAGGAACTTTGCAGCCCACCCAGCTGCACGTATTGCACCCAGCCCCACATACACATGTAGAAACAAAGCTCATCTGTCTCTTTCAGCTAAAAGTTTTTTACTGACCCTAATTAAAGAATTATCTTTATGATCTAGTGCCTTCTTTCTTGTCATCGCTTTCTGGCCCTGAATTCATCATAGGGTTTGCACCATTCAAGAACCTGCATATTTCAGAACAGCTTTCAGTGAATAACTGTGTTGCACTAATTCAGTGGGGGATCAGTCGGGACAGAGGGGTTTTGCCCAAGAGCTGGCATTTCTGTAACAATGCCATTAATTGTCTTAATGATAGTAAGTGTAGTTTCACATGCACTTTGAGCCAGCATAAGCAGACATTACTGCCAAGAGCAGTGGTTCAACCCTCCCTATGCCCCTGGCTACTTTTTCCCATTCCAGAATCACCCTTTTTGGTGAACTACATTGTTTTCATTCAGATAAGTTCCCTGATCCACTTCCCCACATGGCCACACAGATACTTGTCAGCACGGATGAAGGAGTGGAGCTGGGAACAAACAACTGGAACCTGGGGGGAGGGCAGGACTGCCTTTTATGGTGCCTGTCCTAGCTTAAGCCAACTTAAAATGTACTGCCTTGCATAAAATACTGTTATTTTACATCCTGCCTCTTTAGTTCTTCACAGGGTTTCCACTTCAAAGTGCCTGTGCTGTAATATCTGGTTAGAAGAGCTGCAGTGAGAGAATATTTATTATGTCTTGGGAGATGGGCTCAGTTAATTAGTTTGAGAAAGGATTGCATCTTCTCTCTCAAGAAGTCTAGAGTTTATTGCAGGGACAGAATGGGGGAGTGGTTCTGGAGGCATTTTAAAGATACATCATCTGGAGGCATGGATTCTCCTGGGCTACTGGCTTTCTTTCCCTAGCAGATTTCTTGGCTGGCCAACTCTCTGTCTCTGTAGCAGCCAGAGCAAAGTTAGGTAGATTTTAAGCTGGTTTATGGTATACACAGCTGTTTCTTCTCTGGCTTTGGATTTGGGAGAAGGAAGGAAGATGGCGTCAGGCCATCTCAGCTACCTGTCTTGGCTGAACATGCATTTGCTGCCCCGTGGAGTACTGAAACACCATCTGCTTCCAGCACTGGGATCCTGCCAGCTGGAGAAATGTGGGGTCCTTGCACAGGCGGAGTACATTGTCCCATGAGCTGTGATCGCAAGGTGGACCTTTTTGGATTGTCTCATTGTGCTTGCTGCATGGTTAACTCTGTGAAGGGTCTTGCTTATTCTTATGCAGGGCCATCTTTACTCAGTCTCACCAGTAACGTCACTGCAACTGAGATTTAAGTGGCCATTTTTTTAAAAGCTGCTACAGTCTTTAGGCTCCTAATGACTCCTAAAACATGAAGTGAATTCCTATTCACTGAGACTGAAACAAAAATAAAAGAGAGCTCAGTGCTTTCTCTACTGTGTGTTTTTCTTGCCGTTTCATGGATGAATTATTATAAAGGAAGCAATGTATCCATGGAGACATGCATTATTATAATGATAACTGGAAGGGGCTTCCTGTTGGGGAAATAATAAGTGTATCCTGGTTGAATAAACTCCCAAGAGAGAAAACCCTCTCCTCCTGCCTGTCCCAGCATGGTGCCCCTCAGCAGGAGCCCTGACGATTTCTATGTAGAGCACAAGGGAGAAACTGCTTCTCACAGCACCCATCTATGGCTGTGTCATGGTCTCCAAATGGGAAACCACATGGGAGGTAACAGAGCTGGAAAATGCTTTTACCTCCCTCTAGGTCCCATCTGCTGTCACCACTCAGGCAGGAACCGGCCAGTGATAAAGTGGGTACAATAGCACAGCATGATGAGGTGTTACCTGTTTGCTGTGGGAAGGCTCCTGGCTGCTTTGGGAGGAAAATGACTCTCAAGGGAGAACTCATAAACTGTGAGTTTAAGAGAAGCAGAGCTTAATAATAGCAACCACTCAAGTGCTTTTCTCCATTAAGGACTGTTTTAGAGGAAAGGATGAGGGGGAAACCTTAGAGGGTTGCTCTTTGTTTAAGTAACTTCACCAACAGCAAGCAGCCTGACCCTCAGTCCTCCGAGTCAACTGCATAAGGTCTGTAAATGGGGAGTGGTGGTTGACAAGGCAGGAAGGATAACCAGGTGAAAACTGTTTGGCTAAACCCTTCCTCCTTTCTATGTAAATTTACTTCTCCTGTGCACCTTTTGGTCAGTTAGGGTCATTTCTTGAGGAGTATTTGCCCAGGGTTGTTGTAGGGTTTTTAGATGTTAAGTAAGCTGGGGAAACATGTCTGTTCCAGCAGCGACAGCAAACAACCATGCAGTGTGTGTGGCTGATTGAGGAAAAAAAAAAAAAAAAAAAAAAAAAAAAAAAATAAAAAAAATTAAAGGAAAAAACAGACCTTGGATTAAATGTTGCTGTCAGCTGCTCAGAGCATGGAGCTTTGCATAGCTGTGGGGCGATTATGCAGATGAAATGCACAACCAACCAGAAAATAGGAATTGTGTTTTGTGAAAAGCTAGCATTGTGCTACAGTACCACAACAGTGTCTCTACCCAGGGTGGCTGGGGCAGGCTGGGGCTCCTTCAGTCTGTATCAATAAGCCACACACACAGAGGCCAATCAAAATTCTCCTTCGTTCAAATTCCTTTTATTCTAGATAAAAAATTTCATGGTTAATCATTATCATCTTGTTCCCTTGCTAGGTAATTAGTATTGCATTGTTGCTTTGTGCCTTTCCCTATGTTCCCTTCATGTTAGAGAAGTTTAATTGACATTAAAAGAAGAGGAAATTAAAGGGGTTTTAATCTGTTGATCTGTCCTATCTGTTTTAAAAAGAAAAGCTGGAGTAATAGAAAAATAGGCTGGTGTCTATGCTCTCTTATCATCCATTTTGCCGTTCATTACTGAATTGATGAGAATGTCTGCTTTGCATAGTTAATCATATAACTGATTAAAAATCTACTGGGGTTTCTCCCTGTTAGTGGAGAACAGTTATAGGTGGCCTATTTTAAATATAAATAGGCAAAGTTATAGGTGGTCAATAGGCTTTTGCCTAACTATTACTTCAGCTTTGCTCAATTTTTGCTCAGAAACCCAACACTCTGAGTGAAAACTGGACACTTAACTGCAGTTTCCTCAAAATGTCCCTGGATCTCTACAGCAAGACTTCATCTCATAAAGAGCAAAGTAAGAAAATAATTTTCCCATCTATGAGAACTCTTGATGTGTGTGCTTTAACATCAGGGTTTGCTTCAAGTTGTTTTCTTAGAGATTTTCTGAACCAAGACTTTGGTGCGTTAAGCTTGCAGAACCTACAAATGCCTAATGTCATAAAGTAAAGTTATAAAGTAAACTTACACTGAAGGTAGCAAGAGAGCAGTTTAGGTCACAAAAAAGAATATTTTCAACTGTATTAATTATTAAAATCCTGATAAAATTTAAAAACAATCTAAATAATAAGTCCTTTCTGGAATTTGTCCCAAGAAATAAAATCAGTTTAATATACTTTAATGACCTGGATGAAAAGAAAAAAAAATTGGTGTAATTTTTCTTAACCAGAGATGTTGAAGAACTCTTATTATTTTCCAGTGTTCCTTATGGTGAAGAGCAAATATGGATTTTAAATGTAGTATTTATTAGACTCTCTTCTTTTCTGGAATTTGCAACAACAAAGAAAATCAGAGAACATTCTTTAAATAGCCTTGGAGAAGAATAGGACCTCTGCAATTTACTGCATGCTGTTCAGAGGTGAACTCAAACACGCCTCTACCAGGCAATTAATAGAAAGCAAATTGTGAGGGACTTCAGGCTGTACACACTGGAATGAGCAGGAGGGCTCCCACTGACTTCAGTGTGTTTGAGTCAGGCAGTAGAAATGAGATCCTGGCAGTTGTCCAGTGCAAGCTGATGGCAAAATTCCCAATGCCTCATTAGGGTCAGGATTTTTTACCAGGTTTTGCTAAGACTTCATTCCCACAAAGTTTTTATTTTCAAAAGAAAGAAAAGCAGGAGATGCATCTCATTGGGTCTCTGCTATTGCTATTTAGGTGGAAAGCACTTAAATGCTATAGTCACGTCGGGATTCAGCAGCCTGGTTGGTGATGAGACATGGCCTTTCAGGGCCTTTATTAGTCACTATCAGGAGATGGAGTCTTTTATGAAGAAGTGCTTGTAAGCTCTGACTGTATAGAATCCACAGAGCAATACATTGGTGGGAACATGCTGTGTAAATGATGTATCTGGAGAGGAAGCTTCTTGCTTATATCCTCTTATTAGCTGTGTTCATTCACCTACAGCTCATGCAGGTGGGTAGATGTGTTCTGAATCACAAAGGGTGGTGTTTCTATTTCATATTTTGTTCTATTCTTGGCATGTGATAGCAAGTTGGGCAAATAGCTTATAAACCTCAAGACCTTCCCTAGGATGTATCAGATCCCTGCTTTAAGCCTTTCTAGGTCTCAGAGCAGGTAATGATGAGTTTCCATGCACCCCTGAACACCAGTGACTGTTCTGTCTGTGGTGAATGTATTAGAGGGAAGAGTCCAGCCTCTTCTGTAAAAGCACTTAAAATGTAAACTTAGCATATATCCATGTTTATTTGCAGTCAACTAGTGTTGGAGATGATTTGGGAAATGACAGAAAATAAGTAGAAGGGGGTTTTGTCTCATCATTTTGAGACTTATTGTCCAAATATGATACCTGGGCTAGTTCTAATTCCACTGAAATGAACACAGATTTTTTTTTTGCTTTGATTTTAATAAGCTGTGGGTTGGTTCCTCTGACCACGTGTTAGTAATTATGAGACTGATCATGTGTGGCTGTAATTATTCCTATGCTTAATTTTCATCCTGGTTAAAGGCAGAAGGAATTTATCAAAGTAAAACTAGAAATGGTTTGGTCCCAGATTTGAAGTCATGTTCTTGCATATAAAAAGTTGGCTGACAGACTAGATGAAAGGCAGGTCTCTTCTGGGAGGCCTTTAGCCATTGTGTACCTAAAAGAAAATGTTTTTACAATGCAATACATGTTTCTCTCAGATTTTATTTCATGTGTCTTTGGGTTTTTTGAAGAATATAATCTGCATGAGAATCACATACTTCTAGGAACATCTCTGCCTTCATATTACAAAAATATCTGAGTCTGTAAGTGAAAGAGAGCAAGGACAGGTGTAGTATGATTCTCCTGGGTGTGGGATCATGCTTTATCCATCAGAGCAGCCATTTACTGAAAAGAGAAAATGTATTTACTGCTACTTTCTTTCTGAAGTCTTTAATTTGGGAGATCCTTAGACTGATTTTATATTAGGATTGCTTTAGAAAATAGTTGTCCTGGTATGTGAAAGCATATAAGTAGTTTAAAAATGTCTTCTGTGTCTTAAGATAATACTGCTACAGTAGTGTAGATGATGTCTGAGCTGCCTTTAGACTAGCTTATGTATCTGGGGAAGTATAATGCCAGCAGTACAGGCCTAGTTATAGGCTAAAAAGCCAGCCGAAAAACAAGGTAAAAAAGTAGCAACAGAATTCTTTACTGTCCTTTAAAAAAAGACCTTATATATACTATTTTATGAAACATAATGCTCTAGACCGCACAGAAAGGAAAAATATACTTCCACATTATCCATCTGCCTTTGTGGGACCACCTTTAAAAGGCTCCTTGGGATGGGGGTATGGGGAAACCCTTTCTTTTTAATTCAATAAGGCCAGTACTAGATTACAGACAGGAGCATTCCTGAAGCTTTTTCCCATTCCTTTTTTTCTTGAGTGACTTCAGTCTCTAAGGGCAACATGGATGCCACTATTAGGGGATGAAGAGAGAGCTGTGTTTCTTTTCAGCAAATGGACAAATAACACAGGAAGGAGATCTGAGGAAAAAGGAGACTCAGACCCATGCATGTTTGGTTATGAGCCATCTCAGTCCTGTGATAGCCCCTTTAATAATTCCTGAATAGGGCTATTTCCTAGCAATGGAGTTGGATGACATTACACATCTCGTCTTCTCCTCTTTCGCTTCTTGTCCCTGTCTTGTTTCTGCACTCGATAAACAGAAAGATTTGCTGCAAATTGGCAAAACTCCCAATGGTTTCATAGCAATCAACAGCTTCCTGCAGGCTTTGCAAGGTATCCTGATGTGAAGGCTGGAATGATGAGCAATTCAATCTGCACCAGTGGCTGGGTCTGCGGTCACTGCCTGAGTGCACTGAGAAAATCAGTAAGGGACTCTTGTTAGACCTTGGGTGTGATTTCCCTTTGGAGAGGCTTGCTCCCTGAAGCTCCATTCTTTCAGTCTGAAATTCTCTTTATTCATTCTGTAATAGGAGCCTTAAAATAAAGACCACAAGTGTCAATTTATTTTAATGATTAGACGTATAGGGAAGCCAGTAACATAGGGCTGCGCTGTGTCAAGCCATCAGCTTTACATGGCACAGCTTTATCTGCCCCTTCATAGCACGTCAGCAGGGAAACATGTGACAAGGAGACAGTGAACCAAAGGGAAATGTACTCTTGCAAGCACAGTTCTTTGGAGCCTAACCAGTTTATGACTGTGCTGATATGGTTAGGTGGCCTTTGGCAGGGAATAACTCTCAAGAGGACCCGATTGGCTTAGTTGCTGGGATGCTCTTCACCGTGGACCACAAGGGGGAGGTAGATGCTGCTTTATTATCGAGGAGGATAGTGTACAGCAAGGAGATGAAATCTGAGTGATACATGAGGGCGGGGAGGATGTCAGGCAAGAACCATACAACCCAGACCTGTGGTGAGCTGCTAAGGCCTTGCTCTCATCTTCACCTTTGTTGTAGTCAGACTCACAGTGTTTTCAAACAGAAGTATCACTGTGTCACCCATTTCACAGGTGGACAACCTGACTTATGAAACTATAATGTGAGCTGATGAGGATTACTGAGAGGAGCTGGGTGACAAGGCGCTTGCATGCCTGTCTCTAGCCCAGGGTGATCTGTAAAGGGCAAAGGCTTCTTGCTCGTCTTGCCCTCACACTCACTTGCTAGCAAATACCTGTACTCTTTCAATGTTTGTCATAAGGTGTGCTACTCAATGTTCCTCAATGCTCAAAGGTAACCTTTTGCAGTCCTTTTCTTTCAGCTGTTATAGATACTTTTTTTTTTTTTCTCCCCCCGCATGGGAATATGCCTTGGAAACTTGCTTAAGCAGGAGCTTTGCTGTGCTTGCTTAGAGAGCTGTGACCCTTCTTTTGAAAGGCTGGAGTTGCCCTCAGCTTTCAGCAAGGAAAAGATGAGCACGAATTTACAACTTCATATAATTATATTTTATGATAACCTGATGCTAATGTGAACACAAAATTGAACATAAGAATCTAATTGTATACTTCCTGTTGAATAATGCAAGGCAGTAGCAGTCATTAGCCTTGTACTGTCTGAGAAAGCATGCCTCTTCTCTTTGTGGAAAGCACATAACAGAAGACAAAGAAACAATCTTCTCACAAGGTTGTCATTGTTCCTTTCTCTCAAATCAGATGCAGTGTCTTAGTGAATCAAATTCCCAGCACTGAGCACTCCCTGGTGTGCCAGATACTAAAAAGAGGGTGTAGAACATGTTGTACCAGCTAGCAAGTCACTTCTTTGAAATCAGTGGTTGCACTAAATGCCCATCTGGTCTTGAAATGTGTAATTTCTGCTAATGGGGGGAAGAGGAAAGAGAGGAAAGAAATGAAAAATTTCATGTTGAGGCTGAAGGATAGAAAGAATGAGCAGTAGCAAATGGGCCAGCACTCTCTCGGTAGCACCAGCTGTTTCTGGGTGACTATTTTTATAGCATTTTGCTAATTGTCTGGATCCAAATATCTCCAGGCTCATCTGCAGATTCAGGTTCAGGACTTTGTGTAAGATCTTGATATTCAAAGCTCCTTACAGTAAGAAATCTTCCACATGGAGAGGGTAGGAGGAGTACTAGTAATTCTGTTTGGGAGTTAAAATGGTTGGTTCAACTGAAGCAAAATGTAAGACACAAGAACCTACAGACCTAGGTTGTTAGTGAAATTTGCTAATAGGCTGCAATGTTTTGACAAGGCTATCAAAACTGTTGTTTTCAGGTATCTGACCCTAGTTGTGGATGCTTAGTGCTTCTGCAAATCCAGGGCTTAGCATGGGGCTATTCGTCAATTTAGAGAACTGAAAAGTAACTCTGCAACAAGAACAACTCAAAAAATGGATGGAATAACAGAGCAAAGGTTTCCTGATCTGTTCCTCAGCCTTTCCCTCTGTCCCACTGATGTTCAGGGGACAAAGGAAGAGATTAGAGTGGATCTCTTCCTTAATGTAATCTCTTTTCTTCTTTAGCAGGCAGAGACCTGGGAGAGAGATTAAAAAAAGCCTGTAGGTTATCTCCAATGGAGCACGTATTTAGCGTTGGCACTAGAAGCAGTGGCAGGATTTAATCCACAGCGTGTTTCTCTTGTCTGTCCTGTGGCAGTCACATCCCACTTACAAACAGTCCTTATACTCTTACATTCACTCTGGTGGGATTCTGACTTATGCTGTGGGAGGTCCAGGTAGTAGCACGTACCTGGATATCCTTCCTGTCTGCCTGCAGAGCTTGGTGGTACGTGCATCTGACAAGCCAGCAACTTCACAGCCCTGAGTAGGTAAAAGCCCTGAAGGAGGTAAGAGTGGCTGCTACACACAGCTAAAAGTTTGAGAGCGTGTCATTATGTCTGTTGGTTTGCACTGGGAGTACCAGCTGCCAATACACACAGTAGAAGCTCTGACTCACTATTGTTCCTGTTTCTGGCAATTGCAATATTTGCAATCACCATTGGGCTAATTGTTATGAGAAGTGCCACTCTGCTTCACACATCTGATGTGTGTTGATTGTAGTTGTATAACAGAACAGTTTCTAACCTTCTGCTTCTTGTCTGTCTGAAAGGGATGTTTCTTTTCACCTCTGTGACACTTGAGAAATTAAAAGCTGTCTCAGCTGGTGCTGTGCATGATCTAAGACTCGGGCCTGTCTTCTTTTGTCATACATCTCCCTTTGCTCCTTTGGGGCAAGTTCTGGAAGTAGGGGTTTGCTTACATGAATAACCGTGGTGGGCTGTGCCTTCAAATTGCAAGGGTGGTAGTCTATGTTTCTAAGAGTTAAGAATGTAGGTATAGTTTTACAGGCTCTGAAGGTGCAAACCATTGCACCTGAAGTCAACTTCATGTGATTTGAGAGGAGTATGGGCATGACAGCAGTGTCAGTCCCTTGACTGGATCATCTCTTCGGAGTGGCCTCTGTTCAAGGCACTGCAATCACTGGTGGTGCTCTGAGGCCAAACTTTCCTGCTGTGGCCCAGCCTCAAGAGGGTAGGAAGGATGCTCCTGGCTACTGTGGACTTTACAGACTCTTCACAAATGTGTCTGTATGATGTGAATGTATGAAAGATGAAAGCATAAGTTTGGTTGCTTTTCCCTTGAGTTAAAGACTTACAATTTGCTGTTAAGTCTCATGCAGGCTATGAGGGGTTTGGGAGAGTTCTGTACACTTGCTTCCGCACCCCCCTCCCCCCCGCCCCCCCATTCCTTTTAGATCTGCAGAAATCTGAAATCCCAGGCGTGTTTGGCACTGCCCAAGTGTGTTGCTTAGGTGCAGGTTAAGGTGGGCTAGGCCTGGGACTCTGCCAGAGCTGACAGGCTATTACTGTCTGCCGTGTGAGTTAGTGCTTGGCTCTGCTGTTCATTTTGCTTCCTGATTTTGATCAAATGTTTGCATACAATAAAGTTTAGATGTAATATGAAGATAACCAGTATTATGAGCTCTCCTTATATCTGTAGACTGACTAAAAAATGGTCAGTAAGGTTGTTTTAATGGTAAAACCAAGTATCTCAGTGTTTCCAGGGCTGTATTTCTATGTTTACTGTGTGCAGGTTGCAAGGTGAGTGAGGGGTTTCCTATGGGAGCTCTTTCACTCCGTGCTTACCTTTCCCCCTTATACATCTACTCTCTGGTGCAATGGTCTTTTGGATGATTTGTGTCTAATCTGAGAAGCTAACTTCCTTTTGCAGTAATTTTTTTTTTTTTTTCTTTGTTTTGTTTTGTTTTGTTTCTTCTTTTGTTTTCTCCTAACCTGGGCAAGAACAGTTTTGCCTTGCTCAGTGTCAGATCTTTGGAGAGGAACGTTTTAACTATGGTTATTTGAGGATTTTAAAGCAGTAGTTCAGGGGCATATTTAAAAAGAATGTTATTTTCCTGAGAGAAGGAAGGAATGTCTGTATTTTTCTGTCGGGTTGCTAAGCTCTTTCTTCCTAGGCTGAGACTGCTTGTGTCTTTGTCTCATTTTTGTTATTGCGTATGCTTCTTTTTCAGACTTCTTTAGTACTGATCAATGTTTCCTGACTCAAAATTTGTTGTCCAGCCCTTAGTCATCCTTAGAAATGCAGCTCTGCCATTTAATCACTAGTAATGGTCCCCACAGTTAGTATAAAGCTGAAACCAGCTGCCTGCTTGTTTGCATGTTGGCTTTGCTCGCTGTGATCCCTGGGCCTTGTGGGCACTGCACAAGGGAACAAAATACCCTTTGGTCTGTGAGAGGTTTAAAGCAGAAGTCTTGTGTCAGTGACCTTTAGCAGTCTTCGACACAAATCAACAGGCTACTCTTTCACCAAAGACTGAGTCAAGCCTCCCTCAATGCCAGCCCTGGTCTGACACTCTGTACGTGCTGGTGGCCTGAGCCACTGCCCCAGGGCTGTGCAGCCAGTGCCAGACACGAGGCTCTGAATGTTTTACACTGGAGAGCACCTTGCTCACATACCTGGACTGGGGCTGCATCTACGAGCAGTTGCTCGTAGGTGAGTAAGGGCATTTTTAACAGATGTGTCTGGTTGGACCTTAACCTCGCTCTGGCATAGCTGTGCTTGGCACCAGGGCGCTTTTTGCTTCTGGACCTGTAGTGAGCAAATTGCCTCACTGAGGTACACCACATGATTAACGAGAAGTCTCCAAGAAGTCCCTGAACTTTAAATAGGAGACAAGGTGCTTTTAGTAATTCTAGCACACACTTAAATACCTTTGTGAATCTAGATTTTGATTACTTAAGAACCATGTTTCCTTGAACTCCTTGAAAGTCCCTGGGGCCTAGCTCAATTTTGCTATGCTTCCAAGAGAGCTAAGGCCACATGCTGTGATCCCTATGACAGTTCTACAAGTCTACCCACCTAAGCAGGGTATAACACTAAGGGTGATAAATGAAATGTGTGTTTAAAAACAACAAAAGCAGCACTTTCAAAAAGCACATTAGGAGGCTTAGCAGTTGTATAAAAGGAAAGAAGTCGTAGAAGAGAATGGATCTGGTGGACAACATCACAATACATTTCTGGCAGGTGGCTGGAAATGGCATACAGCAACATTTTCTAATCCAACAGGAGCAGAGAAAAGGCTTTCAGCTCACTGCTTTTAGCACTTACATGTTGTGGCTTGGCTTTATACTTAAATCCCAATAATTTAACATTTAGCTGATAGTACATGTCTCCGGAAGCATGAAGGTGAGAATGGCAGCCTGCGATCTGGAAGGCTTGGTGTTTTATGCCTGATTTTAATTTGATTTTTGAATGTAATGAAATGCTCTTGATAGATTGATAACCAATCGAGCTTCTTAAACAAAAAGGATGAGTAGGGGTTCTGCAGAATGACACCTTGTGCATCCACAACTTTTTTTTGTGTGATTTTCCCCTTTGTCATTCATATCTCAAATGGTTAGCAGAAACACTGCCATTGTTTTGGAAGATGAAGAATTTTTTCCTTCCAAATTATTCCTGCTTATGCTACTTAACTTAATTTTGCTTAAACACATCAGCCTATTGACTTACTAACTGTGTAGTCATTAGAAAGAGGGACCAATCCTGTGAACACCAAAGGATAAATCTATCATGCAGAGAAACAGGACTTTCTGTTAGAGAGAAGTCAATATGTGACTGTTGTCCTGAAGTCCATAATCCATTTAAGCTCTTGTCTCAACACACATTAGTATGTACATTTTCCTGTTGAGTCATCGGTGTTTGCCTTGAGACGTGTGTATGGACCTCACTGGGTAGGGACAGCTGAGCAGTGCTGTCTCCTGCTCCCTGAGCGTGAGGCCAAGGTCTGCCCATGTGGTTGGTGTAGGTAGCTGGTCCTCACCTGCTTCGTTGTTTGACTCCCAGTTATTCTTGTGCTGTCTTAGCAAAACTTGACAAGAAAATCACTGGGTAGTAGTATTCCAATGTGACAAACTTACTTAAAAAGTTTTTGCTAAAAAAGCATATAAATTGATCCTTTTGTTTTCTTAATCTCAAGGTAATGAAGAAATTCTGTCTCCATTCCAAACCCATACGCACAAAGAGATTATTCCCTTATGGAAGTCTGGAAAGCAGTGGGCAAGTTTTCTTGGAAAGATTTATTTTTATAAATTCTGTAAAGGAATTTCAAATACTCTTAATATACCATCTGGGAGGAGGGGTTGCTTATTGTTTTGTTGTTGTTCTGTTACTGTATCCCTGCTTTGCACCAGTAGCTTTTGGTACGTTATCTCCATGAACTAGTATTATATTCCCACTTCTCCTTCCTGTTCAGCACAAATGGAGACTCTAGTTAAAAATCTGCTTACTTCTCCTGTTAAATGCTTCCAGCTGAGAGACAAATCAGGCCTGTATCATTTTCATTTGGTAGCCATCAATGTTGTTTTCCTCTGAGGTGCTTTTTGTAAACTCTGACCATGATTGTTTTGTAGCTATTGCTTTGAGACACGCCATGTACTTCATCTGTCAAAGCCAGGAAATATGTCTTAGCCTAATTATGGTGTTTGTGAGGAACAAACTAATCAACTGGGTTCTAGTTTATTATTTCCAAAGATAGACTTAAATAGATGTATGTACATAATCTGGTGGCTTTTTGTGTGGTCAGGGAAGCTGACAGTGAAACTTGGGAGAGAGGAAATGGCAGGTGGCTGTTACAGCTCTTGCTCTGGCTTGTTTCTGGGACTGACCAAAGGAAATGGGTGAAGGATATTTGATGTTTGGCCCCACTTTACTTAACCAGGCATGTTTTGACCTGTGGTTTTTCTGAGGTGATTAAACTGCAACACTTGTAGGCAGTTCTCTACACAGACACAGTTCTTATAGATGATGTAGTATAGACACAAATACTGACCAAGGTTAGTTTTTAATCATAAAGATGGGTTGCCTTCTGGAGGTTGATTTTTCTGCTCCTCTTTAAAAATGGCTCCTAAAATGCCCCGTTGCTCTGTGCTGAAGAGCCAGAACTCAATGAATAAGGTGTCATTTGTTAAATCTCCTACTTGGGATTTGACCATTACATTCCCTGGTATCACAGAACCTCTTTTTTTTCCCTGTATGTCATGAGGAGTAACTGGAGAGTCTTGCTTGGGTGACCCTCTCCTCAGCAGAAAGGAATAAATAAAATCTATAGGGAGTGTTGTCAGAGTCCTTCTGGGAAAGAGGACTTTACAACATGGAGAAGTCAGCTGGATTAAAGGATCAAGACAGCTTTCTGAAATTCAAAGGCTGAGAGTTCTTTTCTGACAGTAAATAACCCATTACAAGCATATCACAAAGGAATATACTACATAATGAATGGTAGTGAAAATCCAGCCATCAAATTACTGAATTAAATAAATAATCTCCAGAAAATAAAAACCTGATTTATGTTTTCAAAGGGTTATAACTAGAAGAAAATGTTTCATCAGATAGATTGTCTTTCAGTCTGTTCTTTAAAGAAATAACCTTTCTGTGGAATCGATGCAGTGTATGTCTTCATACACAGTGGCAGTTTATTGAGCTGGAGTTGAGGTCTTTTCTGGAAATGTTGACACAAGAGTGAGTCAACTTACCAGAAAAACACGAACCACCTACATAGCTTTGAATTCTGTATTTGCAGTGGAGCTCTGAAATACAAGAATGGCCCATATATATATATATATATATATATGAGTTCAACCTTCTTCTCAGTGTCTTCTTTCATTATGGATATTTCTAGCGTGTTCCAAGTCTGAGGATGAGTAAGCACTGTTTGCAAAGTTTTGCTGCCCATATTTGTCTTGTGGTGTTTAATGAGAACTTTTTCACATGGTTGTGCTAATTGAGTTAGCTCAGGGTTCCCTCTGTGCCAGGGCAGAGTCCTGAGGCTGGCTGTGTAATAATGTACACCTCATGTCAGAGCTGGTCTTTGGAAATGCAGAACAGAATTGTGTGCATGTTGCTTACCCAAGAAAAAGTAAATCCAGTCTATTCAGGAATAAGAGCTTCTCTTTTAGTGGTTATTTCAGAACAAAATTCCAGTCTGAAATGAAAAGCTGAAATATCAAGATTTTCTGCAGTTTGGAAATTAAAAAAAGTGTCAGACCAGCTCTCCCTCTTCTTAATATGACAATACCAGAATAGCTATTCAAAGCAAAATGACTTTAATTGAAACACTGATTTTAACTTGTTTTGAATTTTTGTGTTTAACTTTTATGCTTAAATATTAACTTCTAAATCTATACTGAAATATACAAAAATGAAACAGATTTTCCATATTGAAGTGTAGATGTTCTCCGAGCCTTGCACCAAATGAGGGAAGTAAAAAAATATATTCAACTCTTAACCTGTATCTCAGTGAAAGTGAATGTCACCATCTCCCCTCTTCATAAATAGAATATGAAGATTGTAGAAAGCTTCATTCTAAACCAGTGTCCTTGAATCCAGGTGAGGTGGTTTGTTGGACCCTGCGGTTATTGAGGTGTCAAGTGCATAGAAGTGGTTCTTTCTTTTCCACTTTGGAGAAATGTCTCTTGCCTAACTCAAGTCTGAACCATTTGGATCCGGTTTGTACAGTACACAGTGCAGGCATATGGAACAAAGTGACAGTCTTTGGCTCTGAGTAACTGTGGAGGAATGTCACCATCGTTCACTCTCTGTGCAGAAAACAACTGTTCTATTTATCATGAGACATTTGAGCTGTGGACAAATTATAAGAACTCGGTGATTTTTACATCTCTCAATTCTAGTGGTGTTAAATGGGAAAGTTGGTACTCAAGTGAAAATTGCTCTCTCTTTTCCCTACCTAGATATTTCTATTCCCTTTTCTTTCTGATTATTTCACTAAATCTCTTATCCTGGCTCATCTTGGCCTTTCAAGGACTTGGTGTTACAGCTTCCTTTCCTCCTTAATAAATCTTCCTGTGGTTTTGAACAATGGGAGAGAAGTGGTAGCCAAGACAGCTTGGACCATTAGAGTGATCACCTGTCGTATTTTATCACTGGTAATTTTTCTCTGACCTAGTTGCCTATTGTTGTTTGTCCCTTTGTTGTTCCCAGAGTACAAATGCAAGCAGTGAGTTGGAAAGTTTTCAGGGGTGGTGGTTGTATTGAGTAGGAACATCCTGCTTGCTTCAGGTTCAAATTTAGGCTAAGTGAGGCATCTTCCAGTTTTTGGCAGACTCAGTCTCATTTTTTGAATGCAAGGGGGTTAATAGTGAATGGGGCCATTATAAATAAAGCTTTTCTGTTGTTTCTCTTCAGAAAACACATCTGCAAGCAACAGCTTCGTTGTGTCATGTCTGGGATTCTGATTAAACCAGAGTTTATCCTATTTTGATTCCTGACACAGAGAGCCAGACCTGGTGTCTGTGAACTGATTGATTGCTGTTTAGTGTGTTGCTTTGGGATTTTATTTAATGGCACCATTAAAATAAAACAAAAATACACATCATGATCCTAAGACAAACCAATGTGAATTCAGACTTTTCATAAAGCAACATGTGTCTCAACTGTAACTGTCAGACTTTACATTGTCTTTACCTCAGATGGTGGTTGGTATTTAATGCTCCAGTTCTGCTGCTTTATTTTCTTTCAGCATCTCATTACTTCACCTGCCAAACTGCAACTCAGGTTGAAGAGTATCACTTAAGGTATCCAAATTCTACCACAGTTTACCCTAATGACATCGAGGATTTACTGGGAAATCCAGTGGATAACAGCATGAGTTAAAGCAGATATGGTGGCTGATGGTAATCCAACCATATTTACTTTGATTAACTAAAAATAAAAATACCCTAAGCAGGAAACATGCAGTGAATCTTTTTTGCCCAGTGAACCTGCTCATCAAAGGCTATGATCATAAATCAACAGTTATCAGTGGCAATTTCTTGAGAACTTGCAGGGCTTGGAGCATGTGTACTGAATTTCAAAGCTCATGCAAACAAACCTCAGGGTTGTTCCCAGAGAGCCAGGGAGGCTTCTCTCATGCTGTGATTACTGCCAGGCAATGGTCTATCCACCTCAGTGTTTATACTGTGTTCAGTCTAGTTATTCTCATTGTTTACTCTGTGGTGCTTAAAAAAAAAATCCAAGCCCCAAAACTTAACTTTTTGCTGTTGTTGTTATGGAAGAATGTTTTTGATAACTGCAGTAGTTCAAGGGATGTGGCGTCTGGCGTGGATATAACCGCAGGGAGGAAGAACACAGGAGTTTGGACCTGTGCCTCCACACGTGCATTTCAGGACAATTATATCTGTGTTCCAAGCAGAAGGGAAAGCAGTAACTTCCCAGCTATCTAAATGGTTGTTTGGACCATTCCCCATCTTCATTATAACTGCACTTGCAGCCTGACCCTAATACAAGGCAGCTGCCTGCTAGCACTTGGCATGAAATCTTTACAAACAACCTGTTTCATAAGTAAGTTTGTGTTTGGTAAAGTTGAACCAGGAAGTTTCCCTTTGTGGTTTTCTCCATCTCCTTGTTCTCTTTCTCTTAAGTCAGAGAAGCCTTGAGTCATGTTCCTATTTGGCTATTCTGCTTCCAGCTCAAATGGAATAGATTACTCCTTGGCATTGGGTATTTTCTAAATAAGTTTCAAGTAATTCCATGCTAGGAACCAGGGGAATGTCTGCAGAGAGTGATGGTGCAATTAAAAAAATACAGTGGGGTTGTACAGCAGCAGTGCAAAACACTGCAGTAATAAGAGTGCACTGAGTGAGTTCTGGGGTTGAGAGTTTCTGAGAGAGTTCCTGAGTTAAGCACCTAAATCAGTGACCTGCCTTTCAAAACAAATGAGCCTCTTGACAGATTTCATTACCTTTAATTCTCCTTCCCTTCAGCTTGTCTGTCTGTCGCATGAATGGGATGCTTCAGCTCACTGCTGGGACATGGCAGGGCTTGATTCTTTTGTAGTTTTTAACAGTGAAGTGATAGTCTAAGGCTAAAGTACTGGCATGAAACTGAGGTGGCTGGGATTTCATTTCTGGCTATACCACAGAGTACACATGACCCTGGGCAGCTCATTTCATCTGTCTGTGCCATGGTTTTTTCAATTGTATAATAGGGTAAATCCTATCTTTCACACAGCTTTTTCCCCTCTAGCTCTGGTTTGTCACCTCTCCAGGCCTGAGGGCTATTTCTTACTGTGCATATGTTAGTCCCTCATACAGTGTGTGGGACCTAAATATAATTCTGCTGCTAGCAGGATAAAGAGCAAACCATTACAGAGAATCTAAAGGACTTGGGGCTCACTTTGCTGCCATTTAAGTTTGCAGAAGTTTTTCTTCTGTATTAACTACAGTTCACTCAGACTTTTTCAGTGCCTTGTTACAAAGTGTTTGAGAAGCATAAAAGATGAGCATGCTCCAGTGATGAGTTCTGCATTAAAATCCCCTACACCTCCTTTATCCCCATTAGACAGATCTCCATGGCTACTCTGCAACAAGCTCTCAACACTTTTCTAAAGCTCCTTTACTTTTTTGCTATTATTTCCTTCCTCCAGGATTTTCTTAAGTTTGAAGCATTCCATTTAATCGAGTTAGACTTGCATGCTTGCTGGTGGCCATGCTAAGTATGTTTAATTAAAAAGACCAGCTTCTTTGCCAAGGAATAACTTCCTGACTTATTTCAAACTCAGTGTTCATATTTTCCAAGACAATATTTTATTTATAGACAACACGAAAGTAATTTCATTTGCTTTTCATTTTCCAGCCATCTAAATGAAAGCCACCTTTTGTTATTTTTTCAGTGGGTGCCTTTCTATCAGGGGACTCCTTTTACTGCCTGTATGTGGTTTATGGTGATACTTTGCTTAGTCAGAATAATTTTTCCAAGTTAGGAAAAAGAATCACTTGCTGACCTGACTTTTATTGCTGCTCTGAGCCAAATATCACCCATAAATTGAGCATCCTCTAACTTTTATCTGAATGAAATGCTGTAAATTTTATTAAACATTTTACCATTTCTCTCTTGCAAGACTGTTGGAGTGCCATCCAACCCAGAGGAATAGTTTAATTTTTGTTATTAAATAATTTATCAACTCTATTTTATCAACTCTATTTTAAATGAGTTTGGTTAAATTAAATGACTCTTGATAATGGCTAGCAAGAGAGGTTTAGTGCTCTGGCCTTTTATCTCTGGAGACCCGAAGGCCATGCTTTTGGTCCAGATAAGGCTGCTTTGCACCTCTGAAGCAGTCTGAAGTGACATTCAGCTGGCCCCAGAGGGCTGTTAGCAGGATCCTTACAGCTCGAGAGCACTGCACAGAGACTTTTAAGAAAGTTCCTTTCCAATCATAGCAGTATACCAGTGTAGTGCAAAAAGCTGACTGGAGAACTCTTGGCTTGCCTTCAAGAACAGAGTCTTCTACTGATTTCCTGCTTAAGGTCACAGGCAATCAATATTTGTTTGGATTTATCCGAGTCTAGTGGGTACTGGCCATGTCACTGGAACATGTTGCAGGTTGCTGTAAGTGTAACATGCCTGCTGCCAACTCCTGGCAAGCTCCTGACCAGACCTGCGGTCTTGGGCAATGCCTGTGAGTCCATGCTGGCAGAACTGTCCATTGCTTTTTACTACTTTGTCCTACCCTAAATCCCCAGGAATTCCTTTTACCTAGAGGGTAATACATTTGTTTCTATGGGTTGGGCCCAGTCCAGCATTCTCTGTGGTGTTGAGGTTTCTTGACTTCAGCATACATACACCAGACCAGACTGGGATTTTGTAATGTCTATGGAAAGAGCACACGGTTGTGTTGGAACATCTACAGCACAGACATGCGGAGGTGTAATGTTCTACACAGGTTTGCCCCATGCTAGCAAAACTTGAGTAGTTGTAAGAACAACAGAATTGCTCAACCCCACAGCCTCTGGGTTGAATATCTGTCTTGCTGGAAAATTTTGACTTTTATGATTATTTTAACAGTCTTGTGTGGTTTGATGGAAAGGCAGTTACTTTCTGGATTTTTATTGCTGTAAGTTCAGTGGGAGAGTTATTTTGATAATGTAGAATTAGAAAAGCTTTAAAAAGTAGTTGCAGAATGAAAGGGAATTGGCTTGCCAAGAAAACTAAGCCTTCGAAAATCTAGGGGGGATCTAATGTAATTGTCAGAGATGTGTAAAGTGACATTGGATGCTGCCGTGCTCAGGTAAGCGAATCCGCATTTGGTTTTGCAATGGGCAGTTATCTTTTCAAACCCATAAATTCGGCTGCTTCCATGGTGATCTGGCTTTATTCTAGTGTTCGTGGAAGCCTTGTTGAAATTTAGGAGCCTGGGTACTGGATTTTATGTGGTTCAGTGTTACTCAGGAAAAACGTTCTACCATTTTGCTCTCCCTCCAATAACTGCTACAAAAGTTACTCATGCAAGTGTAGCAGAATTGCCTCAGATAACAATGCAGGGGTTGAACATTTGCTGAAGCAGGGCTGGGTAAGGAAGCAGTTGGATTTATACCATGCTGATATAGCAGCATCTGACAGGGACTGGAGGAACCCCAGATCTGCAAACCTAGACTTCCAGGGAAATTCAGATCCTTTGGCTTCTTTCCTTTATCTTGCTGTCGGTGCACTTCTCTGTCCTGGACTCCGCTGAACTCAGCTGAGCCCATCTGAGGTAGTAGGAGCACTGTGTGCTTTTCTTCTCGACTATAGAATCAAGGCTTTAGTGGCCAATCTCTAATTTGATTTAAAAAAGGAAAAGAAGAAAAAAGAAAAGGCAAAAAAAGAACTCGCAGTTACAGAACAATCTCAATGAACTTTCTAGCTGTCATCATAATAACTCCTATTGCGTTATGTTTGAAATTGCATTATGCTCTAGCCTGGCACTGCTTCACCTAGATAGTGAGAGGGTATTAAGACCAGCTTGTCAAATAGTCTCAGTAATAAAATAGTTCCTGCCTTTCTGTGGAGAGCTTTATAGAATTAAGGCAAAGGCAGTACAGCTGATGACAACTTCATCATGCTTCATACCCCAAGTGCTTTCTGTGTGTCTCTCTATTTCACAGTTTGTATCAGATTTCACAGATAAAAGACTAATTTTGTTGCTTTTGGGGCTTAATTTGTTTTGTCTGCTTCGTGCAAGCAGGTGATTTAAATGGTTCACAAGTGAGAGATACCTTGGGGACAAAACTTAGTTTTATGCTTCATATTATTCAGACTCTAAAGCTCCAAGTAATTGAATCTCTACTCAGAAATGAAGATTGAGTATTTTTATTTTAAATTTAAGTGTCTATATAAACATGATGCCTCGGGGCTTTGCTGATTTATAATACACGTGATTTGAAGGGTGCCTTAGTGGCTTCAGCAGAACCCTTTTCATTATATTAGTCTTTGGTAAAAAATATGCAGCCCATAATTCTTTTCTTTCCTACACTATAATATTGCTAATGCTCTTTCCTTCATGATCCTGTACAATGCTATTAGCTAAGCAGCTGTTCTGTACCTCAGACACATGACAAAACACCTTACGATATTGGTTCTCTGTACACTAATGATAATCTCCATGCAGCTTTCCCCCTCTTTTTGTGTTTGCCTCCTTCCTGCCGCTGCCTCTCAGCCAGGTGTCTTCAGCCTAATGGCCATAATAATAGATGAGCTCATGATACCAGAGCCCACTAACGTCAGACCACCGCTCCTTTGAAGCCTATGTGGTATTAATGTAAACAGTAGGATGGCTGCCTTCATCCTGGAGCCTCTTCAGTTTGAAAGACAGGGCCTGAAGGCCTGTGTGATGTCTCACTGACTTCTGTGGGGCCCTGCCTGTGTCTGGAGGGTGACTGATCAGATTCCCAGCATGTGATTTGGCTGCCTCTTGCCAGAGCACAAGTTCAGACGTATGAAGCATGTTGAGTGATTTCACTCACTCCTTTTTTGAGTCCCATGGCAGCAGGTGCTGAGACTGTGTCACCCACGGGAGCAGTGGCTGAGGCAGCAGATCAGTTTGATCTTTTCTAGGCAGCTGGCAGTCTGTGCAATGGCTTAATCTGTGTCGGATGTTTCCAGGCACAATGAGTTCAAAATACATTCCTTTAAATTAAAAACCATGACAGGTTAGAGAGAGCTGCAGTTGGAATGATCAGAGAAAAGTCCTCAAGACTCCCTAGTGGGGATCAAAGTGAATACTACCTTGTAAAGACATCCACTTCTGTTTTATTTGAGACCCAAAATAAAGCTTGATAGCTGCAGAATTGGCTATTTTAATGTGAGATCCAGCTCAGCCTGACTCTCATAAGGTTTCATTACTGTATTTTCATGTGAGGACCTCTTGCCTCTTCTTTCACGGCATGGATGGCCAATGGTCCACCCTTTGCAAGGCAGCCCAGGGTTGGAATTTGGAATGACCACGTTTAAGTGGTACTCTCATAAATACAGTAATTTGTGTACTGTAACCTGATGGTGAGGCCATAGTGTTACTTGAAGAACTGGTTTGTTTCCCTCGGAAAGCAGCACAATAAATTTGCTACAGATTTGGTCTGGCTTTTTGGTGCCACTCTGAATGTCTTCTGGTGATGTGAACTGGGGAGTTAGACCAGGATAAGTGCTCCCAGCAGCAGTTTCTGTTTGGGAATTTATTTTTGTCAGTCAGGCAAGGACAGTGGACAGAAGTATCTATTGTTTGAGATAAACGACCTGAGCTTCTGCAGAAATGCAGCAGATATGAATCGTGAGGGGTTTTTTTCTTCACAGACTCCCTGGCCATTGAGATACAAGCTGACCTCTTCCTGAGTGCAGGAAGCAAGAGTCCTTTTGCACAGGATAAACTCCATGCTTTTGAAAAAACTTCTTTTTCTATGGGCTCTATAGAGGAACATTCATTCTGTATAGAACTGACAAGAAAATTGGCTTAAAAATTGTTCAGATCATTCAAGAATGGTGTTTTCATTGCTGGTACTTAGATATCACTGTAATATGTCCCTTAGAAAAATCTGGGACAGTGAGACCTGCTATAGACAGGGGAGTATTAACATTTCCGTTGCCATTTTCCAGCATGGACTAGAAATGCTTATGCTTAAAGAGGTTATAAGTGTGCATATTTTCTGGTAAACTACTCAGACCTCTTTTTGAGCTCTGTGCAAGAGTCCATGTAGGCATACATGCAAAAGAACCTCTTATTTTGTCTTGTCTTTGCTGGAACAAAGTTAGTTGCTTTCCATAGTCTATTGTGCATATGTGATATGAATCTGATTTCAGAGCAATGTGTTGGGACCTGTAAATTCTGGCGGTGCAAGGTCTAATCCTATTTTAAGGAGCAGGTGCTAGTTCCTGCATACGTGCAAGCACAGGCTATTTCAGTGTGCTGCAGAGTGTGCAGCCACAGCTTTTCATGTCCAAAAGGGAATGCTAGCATTTGGAAAATGAGGTCTGTAAATCATGCTTTTTTTATTGGACTCTTTTCTACGTCCCACACATCTCTCAGGCCAGTGGCTATGAATTCTCCCACACTGTTGGCCTACTCTTATTCCAGGGCTTTCCTCATCTTCATAGTTCGATAGTTACATGTGTTACCTAAATACACCGGATGCCTCAGGAAGAATGTTTTGTTTATTATTTTGGCTACTGTTTAATTCCCTGGTATACTGCTTGTTTCCTCAGGACCCACAGAGTAACATCTGGGACACAAGATGTACTTCCAACAGGTTAGTAGGAGTATACGTGACTTTAGTTCCTCAGAAAACAAACGTTTTGTTTACTGTTTCCAGGAGCAGCCTCTTTCCACTGAGAACAAATACAATATGTCTAAGTATTTCTTGCTCTGAATGCTTCTGGGAAACTTTTGGATAGTCGTTCAGGAGAAGTATTCCCCGTTCTGCCAACTTTATAGGTGAAAGAAAGAGAAAGAAAAAGAAAGGCAATGCTGTCAATTTGAAGAAAAACTACTGTGGCTGGAATGTGTCAGGTCAATGTAGAGTTTGAAAAATCCACCTTTACATCAGCTATTTGAGTTCTTCACTTTGCTTTGAGTTCCAGGAAGATGTGCCCCCTGCCCCTGCTTTTTCAGCAGCACAGCTGTAGAAAGGGAAAATCAGTTATTGAAATTAGGATACAAATGCCAAACTTTTCCATTTTGACGTAGCAATTTGTGGGGCAGACTCAAGAGACAGATACACAATACTTCCTACTGAACCCTGGGTCTGGGTAAGCTCTCTACTCTTCCTTCCCCATCAATTTTGGTTTCTTTCTTGTGGAAGACAGATTGTGTGGTAAAAAGGAATCGGTGATGTCCATGGAATGATGAAATTGGTAGATTGATGTGACTTGTCAGTGAAGAGGTCTGTGGTAGAACAGGACATTGCTTTGGATTGGTCTTGTCTTGTTATTCTTTCTTGGCCAATGTTCTTTGGTGGTTTGGCAGCATCCCACCTGCATTCTGATAAGACATCTGAGAGATGGATAAAAAATAAATTCATACAATGGAAAAAGCAGTCAACCATTTCAATGACAATGAGAAAAAGTGTGTATGTGTGTGGGGGAAACCAGAACCCCTCAAACCCATCACTATTCATGAGCCATTACTGAACTTTTCTTTCTAACATCTGATTTTTTTTTTTTAATAGCTTCTCTGAGGAAGAAAGAAAATAGGATCAGAGCAGCAAAGCAAAATGACAAGTGTTTAGTTTGTTATTGGTTCCAGCTAATAAATGTGAATAGTGCTATGAGCCTCTTTCAAACTGGTGGGCATAACAACTGAAATTCCATTCAAGCTAAATGAGGGAGCAGTTAAAAACATCTTTATTTAGTGAGGGCTGAAACAACAGAGGCTGCTGCCAAAAGCATCAAATGGTAAAGCACAGCACAGAAGTTAGTCTGGTTGGATTAAGGCATTTCTTTGGGTTAATAGAGCAAATGAGAGATTTGGGTGCTGGAGATGAGGAGCATGTTTTGAGAGAAGGAAGCAGGACCAGAAAAGCTGAGGAGATGATCAGAACAATCATTACCACCATTGGGAGCATGCCTTTGAGAAATAAGACAGGAGACATTCTTCTTGGAAGAAAATGAGGTGTTATTTCCTCTTTATTTGAAACAAAAACAACGACAAAAAAACCAAAGAAACAACAATACAAAACCACCACCAAAAAAACCCCCCACCAAACAAAAAAACCCTCTAATCCAAAACCCCAAACAAAACCTAAAGCAGGATTGCGTGAAAAAATGGTCTTGTCTTCAGCATCTGTTTCTCTTTCAGATGCAGGTGACAGCTCAGGTTTGGCTCAGTGCTGAGCTGAAAAGGCAGGTAACAAGGTGTATCTTCTGGGAGGATTCTCAGCTAATGTAAGTGAGCACAACCCTGTGCTCATGACCCTTTGTAAGGACAAGATGTGCAGAAGCAAGTGGGAAAGGTGAACAAGTTCTCTTCTCCTTTGTTTAGGGCAAATTAGACGTCATTTGACACAGAATGGTTTCCAATTTTGTCATATTTTACTGCCAAGAAATGATGGTAGGATGAAAATAGAACTGCTGGAAAGAACTAACATTCATCCCTCATCTGACCAAACTGCAGAAAACAGGATAATTACAGGTGCGTGTGGGATGAGGAGGCTTCTGAATGTTGCCATTTTCCCTGTAAACAGTAAGCCCACTGAAACTCATCCAGACTCTGTCTGGAAGTAAACAGTGGGCGTCCATTGCTGTGGGGAGGTTAGGGGTGTGAAAGGCATTTCTCTGGCTTGTTTTCAACTTTTAAGTGAGGAGATAGTAACTTTAAACTGGGCGTATGGTCCCCAGCTCACGCCCACATACCATGGGTGTGATGAGGTCGAGTGCTGTGGTTGGGATATTTAGATTACCATAAGGCAAGTAATATTAGGAATGGACACCCTGGTGTGTGCTTAGAAAGTGTTCTGTGGTGTTAAGTGTATGTGCGTAGGAAATATTTTGAAATATTTCAGCTGAGCACGTTCTTTAACCGTTGTTGGCACTGGCTGGGAAGAAACCTTGCTGGCTCCCTCAGCAGTGAGGGCTGGGAAAGCCTGGTTCTTGAGCCTGAACCTCTGACCCTCTCAGCAGCAGGAGATGGGGCAGCGTGTGAGACGTCTCTTGTAGAATATTCCCAGTGTTTTCCATTTACCACCTTCCCTCTAGGCTGCAGTTGCATTTATTTAAGATACGTGTCAAATACTCAGGAAACTGCTTTGTTTCAGCTGTGACACCATACCCTCAGGTTTGTACACTGCCTGGATGCTTTCTTGTATGCACCTGGCATCCACATGGGAGAGTTCATGAGGGACCTGAGCTTCCCTGGAATTTATCCCCTTCCTGCTGTTAAAGGTTTGAAGAGACTGTTCTGATCACTTCATCAGAGTCAGATCAGTGAGACTGTCTGGTAGACTTTTACAGGGAGCACTTCCAGTGGGAGTGAACATGGGAAGAAGTATGGGGATACTGCTTTGAAAATGTAAGAGGTGAGCTCCTGCCAGCCCACCCTGCAATTCTGACTGAGAAGTAGTGGGTCAAGCAAGGTCTCATCCTGTGGTTTGACATATTAATGGGTGTTTGATGTCTGCTTGCTCTAAGGCACTCCTGTTGTATTCGCATATTAGTGAAAGCACAGGTGTTACAGACACTTCTATATTCACTCACAAGGAAAAGTACAAATATGGTGCTATGTCCAGGTTTGGTCTTCCCAGCACAAATCTTTTTCTGCAATAGAAATTACTTGGCTTTGCAAATGAGAGATTTAAAATTGACTGTATGAGAGCTGGTTTTGTCCTCACTTCCATTCCTTAAACGGTGTTCTCCTCTATCATGAGCCTTCACAGCAAATGTTTTCTTACTGTGGCATCATCTTGCCTGTTTGAGGAAGCTGTGTTCTCTCCTTACGTGATGGAATAGTACAAGCAGAACTTGTTCATCTGCTGACTGTTGTCAGTAGGTGAACACATGTCAGCAGAGAAAGCTGTAAGGACTTAAGGGACCAGACACCGTGGGAGGAAAGAGTTGCTGATCTGTAGAGAAGTACTGTTGTGGTTAGAATAACTCCAAAGCAAGAAACTTACCTCAGGAGGTGTGTGATAACCTCCATCTTTTAAAGCTTGCTTTGACTGCAGTTAAAATCTTATAAGGTCTCTCATTATGATAAGGCACAGAAAGACTCTGTTGTTGACTCATCTCTACTGAATGCTGTAGGAGAAGGTGGTTTATAGCACTTCTGGCTTTCTCAGCCTCCCCATGTGGTTAGGGCTGATGAATGTACGTAGGAACAGCACTGAAGACTAGAGAGAAACTCTAGGGAGCAGAAATCCTTAGGAAGGTGTGGAAAGGTGACAATAAAGAGATCCAGGAATGTGGCTTGTCAAGAGTTATTCCAGCATCCTTCAAGTGTACTTGGCACCTTCTGCTATATTTACAGCCTAATAAGAGAGAATGGTATTCCTGGGTTGTTGGGGTTTTTTTGGTTGGTTTTTTTTTGGTTGAGGTTTTGTGGGGGTTTTTCGAGGCCAGGAGTTCTGTTGAACTTAAACTCTTTCTCATTCTGGAGTCTTATGTCTACATGTATTAAAAGAAGTGTATTAAAAAAGCCTCCATGTATCAAAAATACCCATTCTGTAATGTCAGTCCCACAGCTAACCGCATCTCACCTCTAGGAAGAGGTTAGCCTTCCTCATCTTTTCTTTTTTACCCTCAAAAGAGCAACTGTTCTGCTTCTGCAAGGCAGAATGTTTGGCAAAGCTTTATGTATAATAAATATGGCACGCTGATTATTAATGAATAGTGCCACCACAGTAAACTGCACTCAGACATGGTAGATAAAACAGTGAGAAATTACCTAGCCTGTGATTTGCTGGCAGATTTTAGTTAGTTGCTTTTTCAGTCTGTTTTAGTGACTGTAAATTCCAGACCCACAGAAACTTTTCTACTGTTATCATCCCACACTGTGTAGTTATTTTGCACTTTTTATGGTATCAATGTTATTTCCTATTCAACTGCAGAGCAGCTAATTTTACTTAGATAAATGAGCTGAAATGAAACCATAGTGTGACTGCAGCCCTAATTGCTTTATTTTTATTAAAACAAGGCAAAAAAAAAAATAATTTCTCAAATCATGAAGTGTATCTGCAGGATGTGCAATTAGCTCCAGACTGCGGAGCCCCTTGAAGAAGGTGCTGTGCAAGTCACCCATCGCTTTTGTCACTTCTCACTCAGTGTGTACCATATGGGAACATTCAGCAGAGATTTGTGTGGAGGTAAACATAATCTTTTGGCAGCAGCTCACCCATGGAGCGAGGTTTGACAGGCAGCAAGGCTTACATTTATCTAAAGACTTGTACTTCAATCTGAAAACCTTCCTACGTATTTAGCCTTCTACCCATCGTGATTTGCTCTGCTGAATATTTGGGTTGTGTTGAATTGAAGAGGTAGAGTGAGCTCCACGCTGAGTTGCCTTTACCCACTGGAGTCTGTTATAATGCAGCTAGTATTTCAGAAGACCTACCTGGTTAACTTCTGTTAACTTTCAGTCTGCTTACAGCATGAGTTGTGGTGTAACTGAAACACAGCCATGTCACCAGTTCTTGCAAATATTCTAGATTCCTTGAAAGCTTTGGCAGTCCTCAGAGGAATGATAAATTCTGGAAGATAGGCGGATTTGGTGAATAGTTGTTCTCTGTTTGAAGGTTTTTCTCTGATAGTAAAATAGAACTTATTGTAAGGGAACAAACAGTCACAAGTGATTGCCTTGCCTTAGCTTAACAAGTTACTGCTTGCAAGCTGACATGACTTGTGTCTGAACTCCTTGCTGGAGGAAAGTGAGAAGTAAGATGCATTAGCTGACATCAACAGGGTACCGGTTTGGGGTAGGTGAGTAGTAGGAGTCACCTTCTGTTCTGGAATCTAATTTGGTTTGTGTAACCCAAAGACTTGATGATTTTTATTTACTTTTTTAAAGATAGCAGAGGTATAATAGAAGCATGACTAAAGTTTTCCTGGAGAATAAAAATATAAGTATCTTTTCACCGAGATAAGGAACATTTTTTCCAGAGCATGAGTTGTTAACTGCTGTTTCCTATTTAGATTCCTGTATTTATTATTCCACTGGTTGTAAAGCTTGAAGGATGGCACTAAAGGATTCCAGGGAGGCCCTCCTGGTATTAATGTCTGTAAACCTCAGGCAGTACCTTCCATCCTATGTGGAAAAAAATTGCTTGCATGGCATCTAACTGATGTTGGGATGACTGGGAACTGCTGAGGCAGGTATCATAGTAAAAGTGAGTTAAACCAGCATTTCTGACAGAAAAATTACATAAATTATTTTACCCTGATTCATGATAAGGTAGCAAACATTCGGGGCATTCTTAAGTTAGAAAAACCCTGATTTAGCTTCATCTGCTTTTTGGCCAGTTCTTAGATAGTCCTGATGAGTCTGTAGTGCACAAACTCTTCTAAGAAATGCTCAAGTCGTTTCATGTGTTGTCTACACTTTGTGTCTGAAGTGTTCCCCTCACATCTTGTTAAATCACCTCCTATGTGCCAACATTCTTCTCGATCTTCTGACCTTTTCAAGCAAATTAAAAGACACTCATATACATCTCTTTAGCCACATCTTTCTGTTGATAAGAATTTTGAGTGCTCATCTAACACTTTTCAACTTCAAAGCTCTTCAGAAGTGAGGGGCCTGATCCAAAGTCCATTGAAGTAAATGAATAGTCTTTCTGTTAGCTTTACAGAGACTTAAACTCTAAATTGTGCTCTTACTTCTGTCTTTTTCCCCTCATCTGCTCTGTGAAGACCTGCTATGTTTTGTACTTCCTTAAGTTTTAGACTCTGAGTAGTAACTCTCCTATTGGGTTCCTGTTTGACAGTGGCATAACAAGACCGTTTATGACAGTAGCTTTCTGAGAGATGCTCAAAATTGGGGTATAAATATAATCTCATAAGCCCTTTGTAACTAAAAGATGTCCATATATATTAGCCTCTAGCCTGTCATTCACAGCAATTTATTCAGATGAGATGGCAATTAGGTCACTTTTTTGGTAACAAAACAAGCCTTCCAAGTTTTCACGTGGTTTCATGATTCTTCCCATAAGCCCCCCTAAGCGTTAGAGAACTCTTCCTTTTCTCCTGTCGACAAACTGAACGGGTAATTCCACTTCTTTAAGGACCGTAGGAGGCTTTATTCTTGTAAAACTATTTCAAAGGTCCTGAAACCCTTTGCTGCCCACAGCTTGATCAGGGGCTGTCTCTGTGCAAGGATGTAGGTAGGGACTGTTCATTTAACAGCTTCACTTTGGCTTTCACAGTGCTTCTACATTGGCTTCCTTTAGAACTCCTGGTTTTCCTGCTTTGGCTTCTTTCTTTCTGGCAGACTTGGCTTTCTCTGTGCTGGCAAAATGCTTCTGCATTAGGTCTTTCCCCTGTTCATGTTTTCTCTTTCATGTCTGTTGCATGCATTCAGTTTCTGTGTTTTATCAGCTTTCCTATCTATTTGTTTGTTTATTTGTTCCCAGTATTTGTTTTTCTCTTTTCCCTACAGGATTTTCTGCTTATGTGGAGGCAATTGGAACATTGTTAGCTGATAATGTGTAGGCAGGTGGTAAGTAGTAGGAATTACTGATACCAAAAATAGTCCTCCTGCAGTCCGTTAACAATATGCTATTGCTGTTTTCATTGTTGATTTTTCTGCAAGTCAGCCAGAGCCGTTTAAGATCTCTGTGTGTGTGTGTGACTTGCAGGTCTGAGGGCTCCTTGGGCACCAGGGTTGTGATTTACCTTGTTCCTACCAGTGTTTTTCAGCACCATGGAACCCACATTCAACAAAGCACACAAGCAGTGCTTTTACATGCCTGTGTAACCTTCTGTTCCTACCCCAGGTAGGCTCTTCATTACTTCCAATTACCTGTGTTTTCACTAGGTTGGAGCTTGCATTAAATTAGCTCTCAGTTTTACTTATTCCTGCACTTGACCTCTTGGATCCTAGTCAATTCACGTTTTCATTTCTCCTTGAACAACATGACCACTTAGATCTGGTACAATGGTTGTTCATAAACCATCCTCATCTTGCCATTGCAATTAGATAATGCTGCAGCTGAATTACCTCTAATTCTCTGGTTTTAATGTAAGATAAATAGATTCTGCCAAGGCAGCCAGATTGCCTTTTGCTTGTTTGCTTTCCTCACAAGTATCTTGGCACTGTCTCCCATTTCCCTTTCTTTGAACTGAGGTTTAGTCCAGATTCATTACAAACGAGATGCAGGTTTTATTTAATGGCCAAAGCAATTAACCATTAGAGCATGCTGCTGTAGGAGGTGGTGGGAATCCTCCTCCTAGAAAGTCAGCATGAATCAGAGGCTTTAACAGTGGCTTCTCTGGGTGAAATTCAGTGGTGTTTGGTTTATGAAATGTCATTCTACGTGGTGTCATTGTCCCTCTTGAATCCCTGGAATGCTAGATGCACTGAGAGCCATGCTGTAGTTACTCAGCGTCTAGTGGAACTGTTGATGTGAGATATGGGGCTCCTACCTCTTTCAAAGATGTGTATCAGCGGGCTCTACGAGCTGTGTGGGTTTCCTTAACACGCAGTTTAATGATCACTGTCTTCCACATGGTATGTAACAAAATGTTTTAGGAAAAAATACTTCAGGGAAATCATAAAGCTGTGAAAAACATATGTTTGAATGCAGCATTTAGACTTCTGTGCTTTTCTTTAAACATCATCTCAAATCTTTTCCCAAAGGCTGGCACTAGAAGTGTTTATATGTGCTGTGTATGCTCAGCTTCTATTTAAGCAGACACAACACTCTTCCAAATCTGCATTTCCTGACTGAAACCAGCACTACTACATAGAGATGTGATAACACATGAAAAGAAATAGGTATATATAACCTATATTATATTATCTAGGTAAAGCAGAAGCCATGCACACACAAGCAAAGCAAAACAAGGAATCCATTCACCATTTCCCATTGGCAAGGAGGTATTCAGTCATATCCAGGAAAGCAGGGATCCATCACACCTAATAGTTACCTGGGAAGACAAACTCCATCACTCTGAAAGTCCTTCCCTTCCTTCTTCTCTCCCCAGCTCTATATGCTGAGCATGACATCATATGGTATGGGGTGGATATCCCTGGGGTCAGTTGGGATCAGCTGTCCCGGCTGTGTCCCCTCCCAGCTGCTTGTGCACCCCCAGCCTACTCGCTGGTGGGGCAAGCAGCAGAAAAGGCCTTGACTCTGTGTAAGCACTGCTCAGGAATAAGGAAAACGGCCCTGAGGTATCAACATGGTTTCCAAGATGAATCCAAACACAGCCCTATACCAGCTACTGGGAAGAAAATTAACTTGATCCCTGCTGAAACCAGCACAGGCTGTATCAAACCCTGACTCTAAGGTTAAAAAAGACCAGTATTTGACTTCAAAGATTTGTTTTCGGCAATTCTTACTTATTTGTTAAACAGTAAATGTTCTATGGGCAGCTAAGGTTTTTGGCAATAGTTTAATATGGTATTTTGGTTGTGATGCGTGTTTCTTGCAGCTGCCAGCATTGTAAGACTTGTGATCAGGAAGCTGGATATCATACATCAGTTCTTGGGGACCAAAGTTGGCAGGGAGAGAACCTACATAGAAACAGGGAAGATGGCAGCTACTGGTGTAGTTACTGGATAGTAAGTAGTGATAGACTATGGAGATCTTCCGTAGCCTTTAGCTTTTCTCTCATTCATCATACTGGTTAATCTGAAAAGCTCTACATCTCTTTCTTCAACCACATCTCTCCTTGATACTTTGGCAAAGAAATAGGATTTTTCTAAAGGCAATTTTCTTCCAAGAAACAACACAGACCATTTCCTTTTGGACTTCACTGCTGGCAGAAAATTTTCACCCTGGTAATCTCGACAGCAAATTGAAGAGTTTATAACAGAAAAATGAAAGCAGTTAGTTTTCTGATTAAGTAAGTTCACCTTGGCATTGAGGAGCAGGTAAGTGTTTTCAGTTTCCATGTGCATTCAGATGAAACGGACCAGGTAGAAAAATGGAAAAAACCTTAGCATAGAATGTAATAAAAAGATAATTGGCTCTTCTGTGTTTTTAATAACTGTCGTGGGTTATTGTCTCTGTTGGGGAAACAAACACATCTGTTCATTACATATTCCATTGTAATCACAGGGCTCTGTGTGTGTGTGTGTGTGTGTGTGTGTATATATGATTCATTTGGTTTTGCTTACTGGTTGATAATCAGCATTGCATTTACAAGCATCCCCTAACTGATACCGTTGCCAACATTAGTGTTGTAAGGCCTTGGTGGTATGGCCTATGGGTTTCTGCAGACTTGAGCAAGAATCACCTGTGTCATTCTGGAAGGTAAATAGTAGTGAAGTGAATGCTGTGGGTTAGATCATAGCTTGAATAAATTTAAGGGCATAAATGGTGTCACCTGAACCTTGAGCAGTAGCTCCTTGTGCTCTGAGATACCCCTTTTACTAGCAATTATTGGTTCTCCTTCCTCTCCAGAAGGAGCAGGATGAGTATTGTCCTGTCACAGTCCCAAATCTTGGTGTGCCCCTTTATGTCTAGTGAACGGATATATATAATCAAGGGTCTGCATTTCCCCTGCCCCTGTCAACCTCTCCTCCTCAGCTGCTGATCTGTGCAAAGGATGTGAAGAAGGAATTTCAGGCTCTCAGCTCCTGTGCAGGTCTATTATCCATATTAAAAATCATCTTAAAGTGTGGTACCTTAAGGATATTAACTGTAAGAAGTTCTAAATGGTTTGACCCTATCATAGAGGTAATTGCTGGAAAGATGGTGCTCCATTGTGGCAACATCGTGTTAGAGTGAATGATGACTGAGTATATCGCAACTGAGTGAGGAGCACTTATTTAAGCTTCATCTCTTGTTTCTTCAGTGTTTTATGAGATTGCATTTGCTTTTCTCAGATGTTGGATTTAAACTTGCATTCTCTTGTATGAAACACAGTTTGTTGTTTCCACTCGCAGGGAGATAATTGGCTGTTGATTCACAGAACTAGAAGACGATATTGCCCTTGTCTGCTGAAATGGAGAGAGATGCTAGTTTTTAGAACAGTAATTAATTTAATTTGCATGGCTTCAGTAGTTAAAACAGTCCAGGTATTTGTTGTTAGGTCACAGCCTGAAGAAGAAGCTACCATTTCTTGTTTGGTGATTTAAATGTAAGGATTTTATATGCCTCTCAACTTTACTGACCAAGTCTGAAGTGTACTTTTGAAGGGCATGATACTCTAAGGCTTAAAATGGAGTGAAAATTGGATGAAGGTCTGAATCACTGAGGAGGGCTTGTATCCTGAAACCTTTAGGTGCTTTACAAGCTGTATTTGTCTAATGAAAATGGACCAACTTCCTACAAACTTTGCCCTACTCCTGTTGCAGTTCTAGACCTACAATTACCATCTACAACAGCTGTATAACATGTAGACAAAATGTTCTTTCTTTTGAGCTCGTTTCCACTCCAAGCCAAACTGAGAGAAAGGGACAGGTATTTTCTGGCTTGATGACTCTTCTGATTACTCCTGTTATTTCTTGTCAGTTTTTAACCATTTATCGACATCGTGGCATGCTTGACTGAGGGATGAAGAAGGTATCTCATCCTGTCACAGATTTCTTCCTTTGTTGAAGATGGCCCTTCACTTTAATCCTGGCTGTACCTGGAGCATACTGCTTCCTGAGAAGTCATCTTATCCATCAGTTGGCATGTGATTTTATAGGTCATATGTGGAACAACCCCACCAAATGCATCATCTGACCTGCTTTCATGGGATGTGACATAAGTCATAAAAATTGCTACTTTCTTTTGCTGTTGGTACAGTCACTTTAAGGGCCACTACCTGCATTACCTATGAAGCAGCAGTTTAGCCTGTTTGCTGACAATACACATTACTTTGGGGATTTTAAGCATATCGCTGCTTTCCACTCTGCTTTAGGAAATCTGAAGCATTCTGAGGGATATATTTGCAGTGTGATTTCTTGGGATTTGTTGCACACCTATTTCTGTTGAGGGAAATTATGTTGTTGTCAGCACATTCATCTCATGAAAGATGAGCCAGTATTCACTAGGCAATGTTATAGAAGCACATAAGCAAAAGGGGAGGGAAAAGCCCCAAACCCTCATCACTTCTTGTTCAAAATTAATTCTACTTGTATACCTTTTTTAAAGCTCTTTTTGCATTGAGCGATCAGAACAATGCTTAACAAAGCTTTGTAAGCAGAAAAGATCAAAATATACCGAAATATCTGCTCACATTCTAAGCTTTCCAGTGCAAATTAAAACACTCACAAGACTCTGATCCATGTTGAGCAGGTTTAGCAATAGCAGTTTCTCTAATGGAGAATAATTCTCTAATAATTCTCTAATGGAGAATTATTGAAATGCCCACTTATTCAGCATCACTTCTTCTAAAAGACAGCCTGTTCTTCCACAAATTCAAAATTATGTGAGGCAGGGACTCACATTGGTGCTTTTGCAGTGCCTAAAATAACAGGATCCTGATGTGTGACCTCTTATGGGGCACTGCAATATGATAAAAATAGTCTATTTAACAGCAAAATATGAATAAATACTAATTGCAAGCAAATCGTCCTCATGTTACCAGCAATATCCACCTTTAAGGCCTTACAGTTGTATAAATACATTTGGTACAATGATGTGCAAATGTATATCAATTAATTTCACTACCATCTTTGAATAGTTCAAACCATACATAACTAAATTTCACCAGAATTTAGGCACAAGCTCAGGGTCCTTTGAAAGTGGGTCCAAGTGTTTTCAAACATGTTTGGGCTTTCAGCCAGCCTTGGCTGAGTTATGACTTAGTAGCAAAACTGCAAACACAGGCGAGCTTTGGGGAGGCTTTGGTTTCACTGTGAACACTTTATTCAAGCCTGAAATCTGATGAGATGAAGCTTAGTAGGGAGGGTTTTTTTCCTTCTGAAGCTTCTGATGAAAGTTATATTCTTAATCTCTTTGCAAAATCCCCATAGGTTCTACACTGTAATGTTCCTTTTGTTATTGCTCATCTCTTACCTGTAACACAACCACAGAGGCTGCAGATTGCCTGGAGACTCCCAGCATCAGGGATGATGCCCCAGGCATTGTTACATGTCTTGTGTGTTAAAGTCAGATGGTGGAGGGGAAAAACAAAAAAGAAACCCAAGTGTAGTGTTCTCTGTGGGCAGGAATTTTTGCAAGATACTTCAGGGGAATTTGTAAGTGAGAAAGAAGCCTGTGTCGTCATGTTTTAGCAGTTTGATTATGTCTGTGTTAATAGTCTGAAGGGGACTAGGAGTGGTTGTTGCACTTTAAGGGATCTGCTCATGGACTGTAGTGCAGGGCAATGGATGGCTGTAAAACCTGGCCAGAGAATTTCAAGAAGAGATCAGAAATGGCTCGCTGAAGGAAGATGGTTTTGTCTTGCTCTGGACCTGGGGCAGCAGTCAGTTGAGTGCCACAAGCAGGGGCTCTGGATCGTGCGGGTGGTGTATCTGTGCATGGGTGGAGAGGATTTCTCTACTTCAACAGTGCTGTTAAAAAATGTGCTTTTCACAAATGTCATTCTTCTAAGCAGTGAATTCTGTGCAGCCAGGATTTATTCTGGTTTCATTTCCACTCCTGTAGTCAGTCAGATGCTAGGTACTGAGTATCCCATAACTCAGATACCTCTGTCCCTCGATCCATCCATGCAACTGCTGGAAAAGATGAAACCCCTTTTCCTTTTAATTGCAAAGCTGTACAATGCTGGTTCTTGTTCTGTAGTGCCTTGCTGGGTACATTTCTTTCAATAATGACTTCTGTATCAGAAATAGCATACATATCACATAACAGGGTGCCTCTTTTGAACTTGGCCTTGACTGAATAGCAGTTTCTTACAAAATTCAACATGAATGTCTGGAATTTGTATCAGAAGTGACCTTTAGGCAGTAGTCTTTGAAATACCCCTGCTTTGAAATTTGTAATAATGTAGCCTCCTCCTGAGGTCAGTCCATCCCTCTTCAGCTTTGTTGATTACAAGAAGGTGAACAAAGGTGCTATATGCAGTGAATGAATACAGATTTAATGAACAGGAGAAAAGCAGATGCTCGCATTTATTATAGCGTGAGCTGTTTTGAACAAAGTCCTTGGAAACCATATGCAAATAAAGGAACTATTTTATCAAATGGACTTCGTTGTGTCAGCTGCAAAAGTGGACAAAGCTGATGTTTGTATTTTCAAGAGGAAATTCTTTGGAACAGCGATCCTGTTCCTAGGGGAAGATACAGTATTCCTCGGGAGTAGCCTGGGAGATCAAAATATTTTGCAGTATGAAAATCAGGAGGGCTTTATTGGTGTGATGCTGTTTCACAAGAAACTTTCTAGCCTTAGCAAGTGATGGCTGCGGTGCTCTCGGGTTGTGCTCTGTAATTGTCTCCACGACGACTCTGATCTTTGGCTGTGTGCATGAAAAACATTTTCAGTGACCACCAGCCCAAAGTGTTATTGAGAAAAACAACCTTTTGCGTGTTATATCCCTGCCCTTGCAGTAGGATTTGGCTTCCTGTGAAGTTTCTTTTTATGTAAATTTCCCAGCAGATTTTTTTTTTTAGTTATAGAATCCACATGAAAATACCCATAGTTTTGTACTTCATAAATTATTTATCTGGCAGCAGTTGCTTGCTTAACAGTTCTCTCCCACACTAAAAGTGCTGTTCTGCGGTATAGTGAAGACTTATTTTGAGCTTTTTTTTAGAGACAAGGAAATTCATACCAATTTCAAAGTTAATGCATATGACAGTACATCTGTGATAGCAACTGAAGTGCCACCTCTACCCACTGACTCGTTTTTGTTTATTTTGTTGCTGTTGAAAGCAGAGAGGAGCATACCACGATTTCTGCATCCTTGGCTTCTCTCTGTGATCTTTGACTCTTCAAGCCTTACTAAAGAGTTTGTGCTTTTCACAGTGAGCTGCTGGGAACAACTGGCTGACGTTCATTTGTCTTTAGAGGACTTAATGTAAGACCTTTATTTTAAAGGGGGGTTTGGAGACCTCTGAAGCTGTAAAGCTAAAGCCAACCCAACTGTTAATACCACTGGACTGAAGTTAGCCCTACAGATAGCCAGTAGGACTTCAGTGCGAAGTTATAGTCATGTGTTTTGCATAAGGTCACTTCAATTACTTCAGCAGCATTAATCCTAAATTAGCAAGGCTTATGTATGGGAAATGACTTATCTGTATTAAAGAGAGCACACATTTTCACCCAGCAAAATTAGGATGTTTGAAAGTGATATTCTGTCAATAGAAAGGATAGAAAGAAAAGATCTTACTAAACATTTCCTTCCACTAGGCATTTGAAAGTCATTCTTCCTACTACAAAAATATAACATATCACAGCATTTTCTTTTAAGCTGAAGTTTCTTACTTGGCTCTTCTTAGTCCCAAGAACCTCTGTACCCTAGACCCAGTTAAACATAGTTATGCAGGTGTATGCAGACAATCCTAAGCTGGAAA